>NC_081861.1:21433475-21758218 GCF_963259705.1 Myotis daubentonii | reverse complement strand
ATTGCTGCAGCTATTCGGGGTCTTCTTTTATTCCAGATGAATTTTTGGAAAGTTCGTTCTAGATCTCTGAAGTATGCTGTTGGTACTTTAATGGGAAGTGCGTTGAATTTATAGATTGTTTTGGGTAGTATGGACATTTTGATGATGTTGATTCTACCAATCCATGAACACGGTATGTTCTTCCATCTGTTTATGTCTTCCTCTATGTCTTTTTTCAACGTCCTGTAGTTTTCTGAGTAGAGGTCTTTTACCTCTTTAGTTAAGTTTATTCCTAGGTAGCTTAGTTTTTTCGGTGCAATGGTAAACGGGATTGTTTTTATAATCTCTCTTTCTGAAAGTTCACTATTGGTGTATAGAAATGCCTCAGATTTCTTGGGGTTAATTTTGTATCCTGCTACATTGCCAAATTCATGTATTAAGTCTAGTAGCTTTTTGATGGAATCTCTAGGGTTTTGTATGTATAATATCATGTCGTCTGCAAATAAGGACAGTTTTACTTCCTCTTTTCCAATTTGGATGCCTTTTATTTCTTCTTCTTGCCGAATTGCAATGGCTAACACTTCCAGTACTATGTTGAACAGGAGTGGTGAGAGGGGGCATCCCTGTCTTGTTCCTGTTCTTAGGGGAAATGGTGTTAGTTTTTGTCCGTTGAGTATGATGTTGGCTGTGGGCCTGTCATATATGGCTTTTATTATGTTGAGGTATGATCCTTCTACTCCCACCTTGCTGAGAGTTTTTATCAAAAATGGGTGTTGAATTTTGTCAAATGCTTTTTCTGCATCAATTGATATGACCATGTGGTTTTTTTCTTTCAATTTGTTTATGTGATGTATCACGTTTATTGATTTGCGGATATTGTACCATCCTTGCATCCCTGGGATAAATCCTACTTGGTCATGGTGTATGATCTTTCTGATGTACTGCTGGATCCGATTTGCTAAGATTTTGTTGAGGATTTTGGCATCTATGTTCATGAGGGATATTGGCCTGTAATTCTCTTTCATTGTGTTGTCTTTACCTGGTTTTGGTATTAGGGTGATGCTGGCTTCATAGAATGAGCTTGGAAGTGTTCCTTCCTCTTGAATTTTTTGTAGTAGTCTGAGGAGGATAGGTTTTAGTTCTTCCTTGAATGTTTGGTAAAACTCCCCTGTGAAGCCGTCTGGTCCTGGGCTTTTGTTTGATGGAAGCTTTTTGATGACTGCTTCAATTTCTTCCATAGTTATTGGCCTGTTGAGATTTTTAGATTCTTCCTGATTGAGTTTTGGAATGCTGTATTTTTCTAGGAATTTGTCCATTTCCTCCAGGTTGTCTAGTTTGTTGGAGTAAAGCTGTTCATAGTATTTTTTAACAATCATTTGTATTTCTGTGGGGTCTGTTGTTATTTCGCCTCTATCGTTTCTGATTTTATTTATTTGGGTCCTCTCTCTCTGCTTCTTGGTGAGTCTGGCTAGAGGTTTATCAATCTTGTTTATCCTTTCAAAGAACCAGCTCTTGGTTTCATTGATTTTCTGTATTGTTTTTTTGGTCTCTATGTCATTTATTTCTGCTCTAATCTTTATTATCTCCTTCCTTCTACTCACTCTGGGGTTTTCTTGTTGCTCTCTTTCTAATTCTTTGAGTTGTAGAGTTAGATGATTTACTACCGTTTTTTCTTGTTTTTTGAGATAGGCCTGTAGAGCTATAAACTTCCCTCTCAGGACTGCTTTCAATGTGTCCCATAGGTTTTGGAGTGTTGTGTTTTCATTGTCGTTAGTTTCCAGGATGTTTTTAATTTCTTCTTTGATCTCATTGGTAACCCAATCAATATTTAATAGCATGCTATTCAGCTTCCAGGTGTTTGAGTATTTTGGGTTGTTTTTATTGTAGTTTATTTCTAATATTATGCCATCGTGGTCTGCGAAGACGCTTTTTATGATTTCAATCTTCTTGAATTTGGGGATACTTTGCTTGTGACCCAATATGTGGTCTATTTTTGAATATGTCCCATGAGCACCTGAGAAGAACGTATATTCTCTGGCTTTGGGGTGAAGTGTTCTGAAGATGTCTATTAAGTCCATCTGATCTAGTGAGTCATTTAGGATTGCTGTATCTTTGCTGATTGTTTGTCTATAGGACTTATCCAGTGCTGTCAATGGTGTATTAAAGTCCCCTACTATGATTGTATTGTTGTCGATCTCTCCTTTGATATTTTCCAGGAGTTTTTTTATGAATTTGGGTGCTCCTACATTGGGTGCATATATGTTTACCAGGGTTATATCTTCTTGTTGTATTGATCCCTTTAGTATTATGAAGTGGCCTTCCTTATCTCTTCTTAAGGCCTTCACTTTGAGGTCTATTTTGTCCGATATAAGTATTGCTACCCCAGCTTTCTTTTCCTTTCCATTTGCCTGAAAGATATTTTTCCATCCTTTCACTTTCAGTCTGTGTGAGTCCCTTCTAATGAGGTGGGTTTCTTGTAGACAGCAGATGTATGGGTCATGTTTTTTTATCCATTCAGCCACTTGATGTCTTTTGGTTGGAGCATTTAGTCCATTTACGTTTAAAGTTATTATTGAAAGGTACTTGTTTGTAGCCATTTCTTTTTGTGTGTGTGTGTGGCTGTTTTCTTTCTGAGCTTTTTATTTCTTCTTTTTATACCAGTCCCTTTAGCATTCCTTGCATTGCTGGCTTGGTGGTGACAAACTCCCTTAGTCTTTTTTTGTCTGTGAAGCTTCTTATTTCCCCTTCAAGTTTGAATGATAGCCTTGCTGGATAGAGTATTCTTGGATTCAGTCCTTTGCTTTGCATCACTTTGTAAATTTCAGTCCATTCTTTTCTGGCCTGATGTGTTTCTGTTGAGAAGTCATTTGACAATCTAATGGGAGATCCCTTGTATGTAACTTTCCGTCTCTCTCTTGCAGCCTGTAAGATTCTCTCTTTGTCCTGAACATTTGCCATGGTGATTATGATGTGTCTTGGTGTGGGTCTTTTCGGGTTCACCTTGTTTGGGACTCTCTGGGCTTGTGTGACTTTTTTCTTCCCCACCTCAGGAAAGTTTTCTGATATTATTTCTTCGAGTAGGTTTTCTAATCCTTGTTCATCTTTCTGTTGTTCTGGTACTCCTATTATTCGTATGTTGTTTCGTTTCATGTTGTCCCAAAGCTCCCTTAGGCTCTCCTCCTGTCTTTTAATTTTTTTCTCCAATTGCAGTACATTTTGGGTGTGTTTTGCTTCCTTGTCTTCTAATTCACTTATTCGGTCCTCCGCTTCTCCTAGTCTACTGTTGATACTTTCAATGGAGTTTTTCATTGCAGCTATATCACTCTTCATTTCTCCTTGGGTCTTACTTAGGTTGTTGATTTTTTCATCTGTTTCTTCTAGCTTCTTCCATATGTTATCGATTTTTTCATCTGTTTCTTCTAGCTTCTTCCATATGTTATCGATTTTTTCATCTGTTTCTTCTTGCTTCTTGCAGAGGTTGTCGATTTTTTCCTCCATCCGGTTTATGCACTCTAGGATCCTTATTCTGAATTCTTTATCTGTCATGTTGCATGCCTCTGTATTACTTAGCTGCTTTTCTGGAGAGTCCTCCTTCTCTTTCCTTTGGGGGTTTCTTTGTCTACCCATGTTTGATCTCACTGACATATCTAGACGTTGAGTTGTTCAGTGGTTGCTCCCTTGCTGGCAGTGACTCCTTGGTCTGTGGTTGCTCTTCGGGCGGTTGTGGTAGCAGCTGCTCTTCAGTTGGCAGCAGCTCCTCTGGTGGGTGCTGTTCACAGCTGTGGTGGCTCTTCCGGCTGGTGGGGCGAGGTTTCACGTACAGCTGCTGTTCCTCAGCAGAGGATGAGGTGCTCAGGAGGTTGCTGTTGCTTGGATCTGCTGCGTTGATTTAAAGGCACAAAATACAACACAACAAGGCACCACGTACCAGGCACTATACACAAATATATTCACGATATTAATAACCCCAATTAAAGGTGACCACCTGAATTAAGAGAATTAGGGGATAAGGAAGAAGGAAGAGAAAAAGATAAAAGAGAAAAAGGAAAAGAAAAGTAGGGACCAAAAAAAGGGAGTGCAAAAATGAAATTGGGAAAAAGGAAGGGGGAAAATAAAAGCGAGAAAAGAAAAGAAAAAAAAAAAAAAAGAGCGAAAAGAGAGAATGAAGTGGAAGAGGGAAGAGACTTTTTATATGAGGAGAATACTCCTATAGAACAGCCATTAATCCCAACAAATTCCAGCAACAGCTCCCTGGATATGAATGCCAACTAGAAACAACCAATAATATAACGATGAAAATAGAATGGTGAACACTAATCCCAAAATAAAATGAAGAAAAAATAAAATGGCACTTTAAAAAATGGTAAAATGGTAGCAGTAATAATACTGGTTAAAAATAAGAAGGTAGTAATTAAAAGGGTAAAATCAGGTGATGGAAAAAGAAGAAAAGAAAGGAAAAAAAAAAAAGAACAGAAAAAAAAAAGAATGAAAAAAAAAATTGGTTTCTTAGTTAAAAAGTGAAAAAAGAAAAAAAAATTGCAGTAGTGAAGGTCCTTCGTTTCTTCTATTCTTCAGTGTGGCTTGCCTTAGACCTTCCAGGCATTCAGGAGAGTGTTGAGTTTCCCTGCGATATACTGTTCTTCTGTGTTGTAAACCACAGTCCTTATTTTAAAGCATGCCGCATTTATTTCCCAGACTGCCTTATTTTGTGTTTAGCAAAGAGTCAGTTTGTGGGTCAGCCTCTGGGTGGCAGTGTTCTGGGGTTGGCCTCTGAGGCTATAGGGCCTCTCTGTCCAGTGGAAGTTCACTGCCCAGAGCTGACTGCGTAATAGTTAGTTACCGGCGCTATGTTGTTGCTGGGATTGAAAATCCCCCTATAGGCCAGACCCTGTTAACTCCCAGGGACTGATCAGGTTATCTTAATCCTTGATCTCGTACAGGGTGGAATCTGGGTGTGGCTGTGCTCCTTGCCTGGGGGCTGGGGGGAGGAGACTCCCTCTCAGGAGCGGGTGGCTGCCCCAGTCCCGGCCGGGCTCTGGGGTGTCTCAGCACTCAATTCACTACCACCTCTCCCGGCTCCCCCTCTTTCCCCAGTCTCTCCCCAGATTCCACTCCCCAGCACACTCTCCCTCTCTTCAGCACAGGTGAGTGTCTGTATCCGAAATGTCCCATGAACAGGATTCAGTGAAAACAAACAAACAAATGCCGGCCGCGGAAACGTGGAAGGCTTGGTTTCTGTAAGCTTCTTCTCTTACCGGGACTGCATGGTCAGGTCAGCTCTTCAGGCTGCCCCCTTTAGGCTCAGTCCTCCGTGATCACAGAACCCAGCTCTCAATTTCCCTGGCGGCGCCAGGAATCCCGCGGATCTCCTTTCCCCCGTCAGGGGCTGTGCCTGTCCCAAGGGACGCGGCTGTCTGCCACGCGGTCTCCCTCCGACTCTCTGGGCTCAGAGGTCTGGCAAACTTTCCTGCCCAAATCCCTGGTTTTTTTTTTACCTTTCCAGGGGAGTTCTGCTCTTCCCGGCTGCAAACCCTCTCACCAGCTGAGCAATTTCGCCAATTCGGTGTGAGTGTTACTAGCTTCAGCTGCTCATTCCATTTGCTCCGGGACACGACCTGGGACACGTCTGCCTATATCGCCGCCATCTTGGTTCTCCCTGTTTTGTTATTATTTATTAAATGATGTTTTCATTATCAGCAACAATAACATAAGGGCTTACTATGCACTGGGCTCTGTACTTTTTAAAAAATATATTTTTTTATTGATTTCAGAGAAGAAAGGAGAGGGAGAGAGAGATAGAAACATCAGTGATGAGACAGAATCATTGATTGACTGCCTCCTGCACGCCCTATACTGGAGATCAAACCAGCAACCAGGGCATGTGCCCTTGACTGGAATTGAATCCCAGACCCTTCAGTCCACAGACACTTTATCCAACTGAGCCAAGTCGGCTAGGGCTAGGCTCTGTACTTTTAATGTCTTTTCTCATTGACTCCTCATTAACAGCTCTATGAGTAGGCTTCATTATTATTCTCCTTTTTAAGATGATGGATCTGTAGCTCAGAGAAGTTATATAATTTGCCCAAAGTTACTTGACAGAACTAATTCTAGAATTCTAATTAGGTGGAAGTTCCTAACTACTCCACTGAATTACTTTTGTAAATTACCAACTCCATACAGAAGTATCTCAACTTAAAATATGGGCTATAGTTTCACAACTTACTTAAACATCTGTGGTGTAGACAAATGGTGGAAAGTTCTGCCTTGAGTTTTCAGAGTTTACTCACAGTATAATATCAAATTAAGAACATCAAACTTTAACAATCAAGAAACTTTTGAGAAGACTTTAATTTCAACAATTTATTTTTTATTTTCTATTTCATTCCAGAAAGGATTTAAGGCAAGTTCATTTTTATGCTAATTTATTTTCTGTTAAGATCGGATTTTATTTTGCTGGAAATGTGCTACTCAGTAATTTATTTAGCAAACCATTTCAGAACATCTCTGTGTTTGACTCTTGCCCTTAATGAATGTTACCTGGTCTGGGAAAAAGACAGGTAAAACAGAATTCTGAGAAATTCATTCTCTCAAAGATGTGGAAATAGTCCAGAGATTAAATCTGTTCCAACATGACCTGAAACAAGAAAAATAGTATGAATAATTCCAGTTCCTCCATATATGCTCCAATTCATAAATTACCACAAATTTTGTATTTTGCAAGATGAGGGCAGTAATCTCTTCTGTTTTCCATTTTCCTCTGAATTCAGTATTAGCACCCTCTGGGCTTCCCTCCCTTCAAGAAATAACTGGGTGCACTTTCTCAGTTGCCCCTTTTGACAACTGATCTAGGATAAAAAGGAATTTTAAACTCTAGATGACTGCTCCTGCAAAACCAATTCTGATGGACTGGCCTCAGGTGGGAAGATGAGCCTCTTGATGGATAATCTTGCTTAACCAGATGGTCTTCCAATTAGATTACATTCAAGGTGTATTGGCTCCTGTCTTTCCTCATTACCTCAGTGAAATTCCACAAATTAGAATAACTCTAATTTTTAGGAAGAGGAGATTGACTAAGAATCAGAAAAGGCAAATGACTTGATTATAGAAAACACTAGAGGCCTGGTGCACAAAATTCATGCGGGGGGGGGGGGGCAGGTCCCCACAGCCCAGTCTGCACCCTCTCCAATCTGGGACCCCTCGGGGGATGTATGACTGCCAGTTTAGGCCCAATCCCGGGGATCGAGCCTAAACCAGCAGTCGGACATCCCTCTCACAATCTGGGACCACTGGCTCCTAACTGCTCACCTGCCTGCCTGCCTGATCGCCCCTAACTGCCCCCCCTGCCACCAGCCTGGTTGCCCCTAACGCCCCTGCTGCCAGCCTGGTTGCCCCCAACTGCCCCCCTGCTGGCCTGGTCGCCTCCAACTGCCCCCCTGCTGGCCTGGTCACCCCCAACTGCCTGCTCCCCTGCCAGCCTGGTCACCCACACAGCCTGCTGTTCAGTTGTTTGGTCGTCCCTCACTAAACCCCCTGCTGTCCTGGTCGCCTCACACAGTCTTATTGTTCAGTCATTTAGTGGTCCCTCACTAACCCCCCAGTCAGCCTGGTCACCCCACACAGCCTGCTATTCAGTCGTTTGGTCTTCCCTCACTAACCCCCCTGCTGATCTGGTCGCCCCACACAGCCTGCTGTTCGGTTGTAGGTCCGGTTGTTTCGGTTGTGACGGCCCCTGGCTTTTTATATATTAGGATAGCTAGTTAGTTACAGAGGTAAACTAGAACCTGAGCCTCTGATTCCTAGCCTAAAAGTCTTGGTCTCATACTCTGCAGATGTATATTGTCTTCAGTCTTAGTTTGGGTTCTTAAGGTCTCTTCTTTGGTCTAGAAACAGATTCTATAGAGTCTCCAGTAGAATGTGGCCATCATGTACCAAGATCAGAAGCATATCTAGTGAGAGTCAGGAAACACAATGGTGGACAAAAGTAGTTTTACATTTGTTCATGTGGCAAAAAAGTAATAAATAATAATACAAGAATAAACTGTTTTTTATATACTCATAACTTTAAACCTACTTTTGCCCCCTGTGAATTACATAGTCTTTCAGGTTAGAGAGTGTTCATATTTAAAGGCACAAATTTGAAGCATAAATTAGAATAACAACCTCTTGCCATCAAAACAAAGCACCTAGTGGTTTATTATTATTCCTGGGAGAATATCTTTATAAAAATGATTTTGGGAATTCTTTGAAAGAAGGAACTAGAAAGCTGGAGATGGAGGTACAGTAATGACCAAGTGCAAATAGTGGTATTACAGAAGGTAGATAACACCTGGGACACTGTAATACCCTAGTCACTTCTGTTGATTGAGAATGAGGAAGATGGATTTATCTTGAAATGTAATTGCATTCTTTATATATGGGTTATGAGTAATAACATTTGATTGCCAATTTTATCTGAGCTGTCCTTGAATAAACCTGAAACTGTGACTAAGCTGTTTGAAAATAGCCAGAGAAAAAGACAATCGGTACAGTTATTTGGTAATGCATAGATCAAGCTGAATTTGTGCAGCATTTTGTAGACTCTGCTTTGGTCAGGCAAGCAAGGATCAATAATTAACATTTCCCAAATGCCTTAAGATTATTCATTGATCACAATAGCACATTTGTAAAGACATTTCCATATGAGAAGCATAAGGCTCTGATCTGTTTAGATTGGACTACCTGGTCTGCAGTTGGATGCTCCCATTTACAAACGAATCATGTCATGTTCCAAACATTATTACTTAAGTCAGTTGGAAACCTGGACATTGTTTCACCATAGAAGCAATATTATTTATGACTAGTGACCTGGTGCACAGATTCATGCACATCGAAAGGAAATTAATTAGAAGGTGGCTGGTGGGGTAGGACTGGATGAGATGGGCCAAACATGCCCTGGAGCCAAACTCCTGTGGTCCCTCCCCAGTCGGCTGCACCTGGAGTGGTGCTGTGGCTCAAAGGGCGTCTGTGGAGTGAGTGGGGTCCCTCCGGCAGGTGGGGTCCCTCGGCCTGGCCTGCAGGGATCAGGCCAAAACCAACTCTTTGACATCCACTGAGGGGTCCTGCAGTGCGAGAGGGCACTCTACAAAGTTGCTGTGGTACAGGGTGTGGAATGCAAATGCAAGTGTGCAGTAAACCAGATTCGGTGCTGACAGTGCCCCAGCAACATAACCCAAGTCTGAAGGTGGAATTGCGTGGCCCCATGAGGAATCGGGCTCCCTCCTCTCTGGTTTTGGGGTGCATCACCCAGGAACTGCTGCTGCCAAGTCACTGCAGCTCGGCAGCTCCTGCGTTGAGCATCTGCCCCCTGGTGGTCAGTGTGCATCATAGCAACCAGTCAGACAGTTGGACACTTAGCATATTAGCCTTTTATATATATAGATGGTCAGCTTTTTAGCTTAACTAGAAAGCACCATTGCCCTTTAATTACACTATAGATTGGCTTACAAGTCTATTTAAACCATGGTGTAATTGACAAACGAAAGTACCTTCTAGTTAGCCTAACAAACTAAATGCAGGACTGAGGCCCATATTTCTCAGAAGATACTGGTAAGGAATTGATGTGGGTGCCATGATTTAGATTTCAGCATTCAAATCCACCTACTAGCAAATCCCTCAAGTTCTATTTGCCCTTATTGTTCCTCATGTGTAAAGGGCTAAGCCAGAATAACCTGATGTGCTTCTTTCAGTGAGGTAGCTGCTGTAGGGAGACCTGGCCTGAGCAGTCAGCCTTGAGAATTCTATTGCCAGGGTACTGCCACTCATTTGCTCTGTAATATTGGACAAGTGATCTCCCTTCCCTGAGTGGCACTCAGGAAAGTTGAGTAAGATCCATGGGGCGATGTGCTCCTGGTCACCTTGGGTTATTGCTGATGTCCTGCCAGAAGGGGACAAAGGAATGGAAGAGAACTCACCAAATAACAAGATATGATTGTAGAAATAATGTGCCAATTGTAAAAAGAGTGACATAGAAATATTTAAAAAATAAAGGAAAACTTGTTCGTAGTTCTACCACTCACAGAAAACTATCATTAATATTTTGGTATATGTGCTTAAATAATTTTTCTATATTTGTGAGTATATACATACTTTTTCTAAAAGTTACAATTGGATCATACTAACATTGTTAGGTGACTTAAAATTTTTTAATAATAACATATTGCTGATAGTTCCATGTCAATAATATAAGTCTACTTATTTTAAAAGAGAAGACAACTTATAAATAGATAACTATAGATCTACTTCAGCATGTTTAGCAACTGCTTGGCTGCCCATTGTGTGGATCAACTGTCATTTGTTTAACTACTCTCCTATTGATGGGCCCAAATTATTTTTGATGCACTATGTAGACTTTTCTGCTTGACTTGTGCTGGCTCTGGGGAACTATTATTAGTACTGTATTTCTTCCCAACTTCACATTATGTCATGGTGAGTGTATTTAAATCATGGAAACTGGCAAATGCTACAAATTGGTGTTTTTTATCTCTCTCCCAGATAGCTGACTTATTACGAGAGGCCTGGTGCACGAATTTGTGCATGGGTGGGGTCCTTTGGGGTGGCCTACGGGGATTGGGCCAAAACCCACAGTCCAACACCGCCTGCCGCTCCTGCCTGCCACTCCTGCTCATCCTGGGCCTGTTGCGCCTGCCATGGGCCTATGCCCAGTCAGTCCAGATTGGGGGAGGCTCACGCCACTGCAGCGGCACTCCAGCTGTGAGCCCTGTGTCTGGTGCCTGTCCTGAGGGGGGTGTGGGGCCCGGGATGCAATCAGCTCTCCAGGCGGGTGTGGGAAGCTCTTGGTGTGCCAGATCCAGATCCATCCTTCTGGCTGGATGTCGGGAGCCACCTGGCAGCTGCTTTTATATCATTTCTTCCTTGTGCAGTGTCTAGGGAGGGGAAGTGGCCACCATGCCTGAGGCCAACTTCCAGGAGGCTGACGGCACTGTAGGGATTACGCTGGTGGCACAGGTCCATCAGTGCCTCGCCCATTCTCTGGAGATTAGACCTGCAGGACGACTGAGGGAGTGAATGGCTGCCACCTGGCTGGTGGGCCGCCAGGTCATCAGTCAGCTGAGTGGCGCTCCCACTGTGAGAACACACTGACCACCATGGAGCAGCTCCTGCATTGAGTGTCTGCCCCCTGGTGGTCAGTGCATGATATAGTGACCAGTTGACCGGTCGACTGGTCATTTGGTTGTTCGGTCACTTAGGCTTTTATATATATACTAGAGGCCCGGTGCACAAAAATTTGTGAACTCGGTGGGGGAGGGAGGGTCCCTCAGCCTGGCCTGTGCCCTCTCGCAGTCTGGGACCCCTCGAGAGATAACGACCTGCTGGCTTAGGCCTGCTCCTGGGTGGCAGAGGGCAGGCCCAATCCCTAGGTGCAGCCCCTGGTCGGGCTCAGAGCAGGGCCGATTGGGGAGTTGGGGCGCTGCCCCCTGTCATGCTCAGAGCAGGGCGGATTGGGAGGTTGCGATGCCACCCTCAGCCATGCTCAGAGTAGGGCCGATTGGGAGTTGGGGCACGGCCCCATGTCACACTCAAGGCAGGGCCCATGGGGGGGGGTTTGGGGTGCCGCCCTCTATCACCCACAGAGCAGGGCTGATACGGGGGTTGGGGCACCGCCACTGTCACACTCAGGGCAGGGCGGATAGGGAGGTTATGGTTCTACCCCGTCACACACAGAGCAGGGCCCATGGGGGGTGGGGGGGTGGGGCGCCGCACCCTGTCACTCACAGAGCAGGGCCGATCAGGGTGTTGGGGCGCCGCACCCTGTCACACACAGAGCCGCAGGGCGATCAGGGGGTTGGGGAGCTTCCCCCTATCAGGCACAGAGCAAGGCTGATCAGGGGGTTGGGACACCTTCTCCTGTCATGAACAGAGCAGGGCAGATAGGGAGGTTGTGGCCCCGCCCCCTGTCACACACAGAGCCACAGGGCTATCAGGGGGTTTGGGTGCTGCCCCCTGTCACGCTGATCCCGGTGCCGGGAGGCCTCTCGGCTCCGCTGATCCCGGTGCTGGGAGGCATATTACCCTTTTACTATATAGGATAGAGGCCTGGTGCATGGGTGGGGGCCGGCTGGTTTGCCCTGAAGGGTGTCCTGGATCAGGGTGGGGGTCCCCACTGGGGTGCCTGGCCAGCCTGGATGAGGGGATGATGGCTGTTTGCAGCTGGTCACACACCCTTCAGGGTGGGGGTCCCCACTGGGGTGCCTGGCCAGTCTGGGTGAGGGACTAAGGGCTGTTTTCAGGCTGGCGGGTGACTGAAGCTCCCAACCGCTCCTTTTTTTTCTTTTTTTAATTCTGGGTCAGCTTTAGCTCTGAGGCTTGGTTCCAGCTCTTAGGCCTCCGCTGCTGAAAGCAGGTATCTGGTTTATTTGGGTTCTATAATCGAAACACTGTTTCAACTCCAGCTCTGAGATCCTGGCTGGCTGAAAGCAGTTTTCTGGGGTTTTGTTTAGCTTCTATATTTGTAACAATGTTTCAAACTGCAAGCTCAGAGGCCAGCAGCGGCAGGCGGGGAACATTGGAGTCCTCCATCACTGAAGCAAGCAAGCCTCATGTTCGCTTCAAGCTGCCTGGCTGCCGGCCGCCATCTTGGCTGGCAGTTAATTTGCATATCTCCCTGATTAGCCAATGGGAAGGGTAGCGGACGTACGACTAATTACCATGTTTCTCTTTTATTAGATAGGATTATACAGACCCCTTAACTCATTTCCTGCCTTTACCTTTGCCTATTCAGCTGGGCTGATGAGGGGGAATGGAAGGTAGAAAAGGAATTGACAACAAATAATCACAGTAACAACCCCATTTGTGGTTAATTCTCCAGTCACAAAGTACAGGCATTGGATCTTAACAATGATTTATAAATAAATAATAATAAGGTTTTGGAAGCCTAGTGTTTTGGCAAATAAATCAAAGCTATGTTATCTGTTAACCTAGTACCAACTTTCAGATTGAATAGATTATAGATGGGTAGCAAAGCCAGCAATAAGAGTCTAAAAGAAGACTACTACTGGTGCTTTGGCTTTTTAGGGATTTTCATTGTTTCTCTCAGGGGAAGAATGATTGCTGATAGAATGGCTCTTATGATCCCCAAATGTTTATTCTATATACTATGGGACTGTAATACTAAGGATTAGGGGTGGAACTTTTGTATACTTCTTTTTCTGGTCAGAGTAGGACTTATCAGATTCCAGTTTTTGGAAAGTGTATAAAAGGCCAAAGAAATACGGGATTTACTACCCTTCGGGTTCCCATAGACATGTATCTTCACTACAGACTGTTTTGTTTTTTGCCTTGACAAAGTAGCAAGGATATAGTGTTATAGGATATCTCATTACTCTAAGGATTGTTACCTGTGTCAATTCATGTCTCTCTGTCCCTGATACAACACAATATCTTGAGCACCTCAGAAACTCTGCTCTACAGCATTCCTTTTCTCCCCCTCACATTACTTTTAGCTGTGTAGTGTGGTAGTGAAGAGTGTTGGCTTCAGGGTCCTGACAGATATGGGTTCAAAGCCCAGCTCTGCCACTTACAAACTATGTGACCCTGGGCATATTAAATAAAATCCACTCTCTGCCTCAGTTTCTTCAGCTATAAAATGGGGATGATAATATGCATGTATGATAGTTTTGTTGAGACTCAATCGAGGTGATGCATATAAAGTGCTAATTACAGTGCCTGGCATTTAAAATAAATTCAGTATCATAATGATTTCCTGTACTCTCCATAAATTTTACAGAAACATGAGCAAAAGGACCCCTGACTACTTTCATGAGACATTCTCTAAGTGATCTTTAAAATGACCAAGCCCCTGCTCTAATAAAACTCATTTCTTACTGAGCACAATACATACTACCTAATTCATCTCAGCCTCAGCTTTTTCTCATGAAACAGCTGTTTTTCTCCATCCTCCCTATTCTTCTAAGCCTGTCTCCTCCAGGGAGCCTTTCCTGATCACCCTAGCGCACAATGCTTGTGTACACTCACATTACTGATGACCTCCAGAAATTCAACTCCTTCTTCCTCTCAGGGTCACCCACTTGGCTCTGTGCATTGCACTAACAAGTGACAGATCTGGAGTTGTTACAACAGAATGGTCATATAATCCTTTTGTCGTGTGATAACTGCTCCAGATTCCTGAGACACAGCAGCAAGACCTACATCAATCTACCTGTGTACTGGAAATAGGTTTACCAGAGTTAGCAAATAAAAATACAGGATTCCCAGTTACAATTAGAATTTCACATAAACAACAAATACTGTTTTAGTATGAGTAAAGCCCAAATATTGTGTGGGAGCACCTACTGACACTAAAAATGATTTATTGTTTATCTGGAATTCCAATTACGTGGGTGTCCTGTTTTATATCTGGCAACCCTAATTGGGAATTGAGGAGAAAGAACCTGCATAAGCAAAAGCTCTGTGACAAATCCTGGGCATTATGGTGCCCTGAGACAATTGACTCATTTAATAAATATCTTTTAACCCATTTTGTCATCTGGTTTTTCTGTTTACCAGGGCCAATGTGTATAGTTGTATATTGCGTGCTCACAATATCATTTTGTCTCAGGGGCACCATTCATAATGTTGACATTAAGGCATAACTATTTTCTGGAAGATGGTAGTAAAGTGTCTTACTCTCATAAAATTAGCATATGTAACAATTTTTTTTTCAAAAATTGAATTCAGCATCTTGAGGAAGGGGCACCTTTTTCTAGTTTATAGCAAGGCATCATATGTCCAGTGGTGACTCTGTCACAGATTAGACATAAAATGTGCTGCAAGGTTTTCCAAGCCATGGGTTGTGACCCATTAATAGGCTGGAAATCATTTCAGTGGGTCATAACCAGCACTAGTAATTATAATGATGATGATGATGGAATAGTATATAATATAAAAATATAGTCTGTGTTGCTGTTGGAAGTTTTGATTCTGTTACATATGTGTCTACTGAATGGTGATAAAAATATATTTCTGATTGTGTCAGTATTAAAAAGTTTGAAAGGCAGTATTGTGGTGGCAAAGACCTTGTAATGTTGAGAACAGCAGATCAGGGTCCACGTACTGGTTTTGTTACATGCTTGTTGTATAATCTTAGGCAAAAGACTTGACGCTTCTGGACCTTGGTTACCCCATCTGTAATTTGGGGATAACAATTGTACCTGCCTTAAGGGTTGTTCTAAGGATTTAATTAATTAATACATGCAACACGCTTAGCACAGGGCCTGGCATGTAGCAGAGGATCAATGCAGTTTTTGCTGTTATTATCAGTGATTAACCAAGAGCTGAGAGGCTTGGAAGAGACAGGCTCATTAACTGTAAGTGAGCAGTAATAGCTGATGGCCAGATGTGGAAAGAAATAGAATTCAAAATAATGCAAAAGCAGATGCGGTACAATAAGGATATTCATATTGATGATTTTGAATCATCAGGGGAAAGGTTAAATTATGCCCAGAATGTTTCATTGAATAAAACAAATTTGAAATGCATTTAGAAGACCCCCCCCCCCGAAAATGATCCAAATAAACAAGATAAACACTTAAAAGAAAATATCAGTTAATTAGACAATTAATTTATATGGAAGTTCTGCTTCTACCGCTAGTCTGGATAAAATAAATACTCCAGTCCTGTATTTTTCCTGTAAGCAAGTTTTGACTCCTAGTTAGGTCCAGGCTCTGGGCACAGACTGAATTTTACAGTCCTTCTGGATCCTCTACAAAGTCAGCATTGGGCCAAGCACAGAGCTGTTGGTTCTAGGCTCCCCATTCTCCAGGATAAAATGTGGGGGCAGCTCCTCACTCTAAGTGTTAGGGCATTTCTGCAAATTGGACCATGTACTAGCCCACACTGTGGGAGGAGTGTTGATCTGGTCTTCTCTTCACCCTGTTCCTAGCTAGCTTTGGGAGAAAAGAAGTTTGGAGCAGGAGTAAGTTTGCCACCCTTCTCTTTCATAGACATGTTGCTACTTGCTGATACTTGACAAATGCTCACCAGTGTGTGTGTGTGTGTGTGTGTGTGTGTGTGTGTGTGTGTGAGAGAGAGAGAGAGAGAGAGAGAGAGAGAGAGAGAGAGAGAGAGAGAAAACATTATGATTTCAGAACTTTATTAGATTAGTGGTTCAAAATTCCTTGGATTATTAATACCTCTTTGAGATAACAGTCATTTTATTGAGCAAATCAAACAGCTAATCTTGTGGAATCCTTGATAAATAAATTTTTAAAAATGGATCAGTAATCATTTCCAAATCCATTTTGAGTCTTTGGCAGAACAATCCAACATTCACTTAGAAGGCCAAAGGTTTCTCTTAAGATATGGACATGTGTAAAAACCCACTTTTAATGTTTGCAATTTTCATGAGGTATCTTGTCCCATCCCACCCTCACGACTGTCGCATTGATAATTGTTGTGCTATTAGAATTTGGTGCTTGAGAAAAAATACATGAGCGAAATGTCACTATGACTTTAACAGCACTTTAACTAAATCAATCATAGCTCCATCTAGCTACATGAAAAATATATAACACACATGAGCAAGACACATTTATTAAATATATTGCTCTGATGGCTCCCTGCATTCTTCCTTCTTTGTAGTTGCACAACTTATAATTATTTCCTAATGCCTATCTTTTCCACTACACTGTAAACTCCATGAGATCAGGGATTCCCTTAATTTCTGCTCACTCTTGTTTCTCCAAGGCTTAGCACAGTACCTGGGACCTGGTAAATGCTCATTAAATATTTGGCAAATAATTTCTGTGGTTCTGCTTGAACTAGTCAAAATTGAGCTTGCCTAAGTTCTTCAGAAGGCAAGAGGTAACACACTCCTAGGTGCAACAGCACACATGGTTATCAAACATTTTCTGTAGAATAACTTCATTTAACAAATATAAGTAAGTACAACATGTGGCTGAGAGATAAAACAGAGGACCTAAGTTAGTCGCAGAGTGAGGAGATGATATTTAAGCTAATATCAAAAGGATATGTCTGAGAGTTTTCTGGACAGAAGAGATGGCATGAACCCTGGCCCTGAAATGGAAAAGAAGGGTGTGGTACCAGAAGGACAAAGAGAAGGATGGTGGTGTGCCTACTGAGGAAACTGATGATAAATTGTTGGCCTTTCAGAGAGTTTATATTTCTTGAGATATAACACTTAAATTTTTTTTTTAAAAATTCTTTATTGTTTAAAGTATTACATATGTCTTCCTTCCCCTCCCATGATCTCTCCCTGCTCGCCCCCACCCTTCAGCACATGCCCTCACCTCCCCCCTGTGTGTCCATTGGTTATGCTCACATGCATGCATACAAGTCCTTTGGTTGATCTCTTATCCCCTCACCTTCCACCTTCCCTCATAGGTTGGACAGTCTGTTTGATGCTTCTATGACTCTGGTTCTATTTTTGTTCATCAGTTTATGTTGTTCATTATATTCCACAAATGAGTGAGATCATGTGATATTTATCTTTCTCCAACTGGCTTATTAAGTTTTATTTCTTATTTTGAGTTAGTAACATGTGCATATAGTAAAAAACAATTCAGAAGAAACAAAGATGAAACAGTGAAAAGTGTATTTCCCTCTCATCCAGTCATTTCTGCCATTGCCTACACAGTTTCCTTCCCCAAAGGAACTGCTCTTATCAGTTCTTAAGAGAAAATGCCCCCTGAAGGAAAATTTCAGGTTCTATTTGTGTAAAATAAATAAGTAAATAAATGAATAAGTGAACAAACCAATGAATATTTTTCTACTTTTTGCCCCCTTTGAGATATACACCATGTTGCTGACCATTTTTTCTCATTTCTCATTTCTTTCTCTGCACGTGTGTTTGCATGTGTGTGATTGAACATGCAGATGCACACACACAGATTCACTGAAATGGTACTATAGAATACAAGTTTTCACCAAAGACACCTTTTTAAAAAAAAATCTCCAACTTTTTTTCCTTATCTTTGTATTTGTTCCTTATACAAAGGTAACTAATGTAAATAAGCTGCTATGGATCTTTGTATGTCTTCCTCCATGTTTGCAAAATTATATAGAACATTTATATTACATACAGATACAGAATATTTTAAATATTTTATTTTATAACAGTGGCATCCCAGCATACATATATGCTACCACATCTTGCTTTTCTCACTCAACAATACACCATGGAAACCACCTCAGTCTGTGAAATGCTGGTATACTAGTAAAAGGCCATAGATTGGATGTGCAATTCACTCAGCCATACCTCTCCTCAGAAACATTCCTTTCATTTTAATGCTTTTATTTCTATGGAATAGATTCCCAAGAGAGAGTGGATTTGCTACGTTGAAGTGCATTTATATCTTCATTTTTAGTAGATAATGCCAGATTCCTCTCCAGATAAGCTGTAATGATTCCAACAGCAATATATGAGAGTACGATTTCTCCAACATGTCTGAATTCACTTTGCTTAAAAAACAAATTTAGGATATCCCTTCAATATGCTAGCAGCTGTTTGTTGGCCAAAATTGTGAAATATTTTGAACACTAAAAATACTTGGGTAGACTCACCTTTGAAGTCAGAGTCCTGAGTAGGAAATTGCTTTAATTTTATACATTTTATCTTAATTCAACTTGAGTTAATAATAACATGATAGCTACTACTTGCTGAGTGTTTCTGCTGCATCCAACATTTCCTAATCAACTTTTTTTTGGGGGGTTATCTCTTACATAACTAATGTGACAAATTTATAATACAAAAGACTACAGAAATCAAATGATACCAACAGTTTTTACTCCTAACTGTTCTCTCTGTAAACCTTTTTTTGTGTGAGAACTGATGAAGCAATAGACCGCTATGTAGGAATCCAAAGCAATCTATAAATTCAATGCACTTCCCATTAAAATACCAACGGCATACTTCAGAGATCTAGAACAAACTCTCCAAAAATTCATCTGGAATAAAAAAAGACCCCGAATAGCTGCAGCAATCCTGAAAAAGAACAAAGTAGGTGGGATCTCAATACCAGATATCAAGTTGTATTACAAAGCCACTGTTCTCAAAACTGCCTGGTACTGGCACAAGAATAGGCATATAGATCAATGGAATAGAATAGAGAGCCCAGAAATTGGTCCGAACCAATATGCTCAATTAATATTTGACAAAGGAGGCAAGAACATACAATGGAGCCAAGATAGTCTCTTCAAAAAATGGTGTTGGGAAAATTGGACGGATATATGCAAGAAAATGAAACTAGACCACCAACTTACACCATACACAAAAATAAACTCAAAATGGATAAAGGACTTGAATGTACGACAGGAAACCATAAAAATTCTAGAAGAATCCAAAGGCAACAAAATCTCAGACATATGCCGAAGCAATTTCTTCACTGATACAGCTCCTAGGGCACTTGAAACTAAAGAGAAAATGAACAAATGGGACTACATCAAAATAAAAAGCTTCTGCACAGCAAAAGAAACCATAAACAAAACAATGAGAAAACCCACTGTGTGGGAAAACATATTTGCCAATGTCATATCTGATAAGGGCCTAATCTCCAAAATCTATAGGGAACTCATACAACTTAACAAAAGGAAGATAAACGATCCAATCAAAAAATGGGCAAAGGACCTAAATAGACACCTTTCAAAAGAGGACATTCAGAAAGCCAAGAGACATATGAAAACATGCTCAAAGTCACTAATCATCCGAGAGATGCAAATCAAAACAGCAATGAGGTACCATCTCACACCTGTCAGACTGGCTATCATCAACAAATCAACAAACGACAAGTGCTGGAGAGGATGTGGAGAAAAAGGAACACTTGTGCACTCCTGGCGGGAATGCAGACTGGTGCAGCCACTATGGAAGACAGTATGGAGTTTCCTTAAAAAACTGAAACTGGAACTCCCATTTGACCCTGTGATCCCACTTCTAGGAATATATCCCAAGAAACCAGAAACACCAATCAGAAAGGATATATGCACCCCTATGTTCATAGCAGCACAATTCACCATAGCTAAGATCTGGAAACAGCCTAAGTGCCCATCAGTAGATGAATGGATTAGAAAACTGTGGTACATCTACATGATGGAATACTATGCTGCTCTAAAAAGGAAGGAACTCTTACCATTTGCAACGTCATGGATGGAACTGGAGAGCATTATGCTAAGTGAAATAAGCCAGTCAATGAAGGAAAAATACCACATGATCTCACTCATTCATGGATAATAGAGACCATTATAAACTTTTGAACAATAATAGATACAGAGGCAGAGCTGCCGCAAACAGATTGTCAAACTGCAGCGGGAAGGCCGGGGAGGGTTGGGGGACAGGAGGTAGGGGGGTAAGAGATCAACTAAAGGACTTGTATGCATGCATATAAGCATAACCAATGGACATAAGACACTGGGGGATAGGGGAGGCTAGGGGACTGTCTAGGGCGGGGGGGGGGATAAAATGGACACATATGTAATACCCTTAGTAATACTTTAAGCAATAAATAAAAAAAAGGAATCAACAGTACTAATGAACAAGAATCAGTTTATTCTTATTTTCAAAACAAGAATCAAAAGAGAATTCTCTTCTGAAAGATATACAGATATGTAACTTATGTAACAAAATCAGTGAGATTCTGATAATGATAATGAATTGTTGGTAAATAACTGATGTCCAGTAACTCTGCCAAACTAAACCTATATGAGGGGTGGTATATCCAACATCAGGATTTTGCCTCAAAAGAAGCATGTTAACTTCTACTCCTACTAGTATTAACTCCACTTGAAAGGAACATATTGGTATAAGTGTAGGTTATGTTTTGTGATTGGCTATCAAAGTTTGACCTTTATAAAAATGCAAATAAAAAGCTAGTTTTTAAAGTAAAGCATCAAGATCTGCAAGCTTTTTCAGGCCAATAGTTCATCCTAATATATAAAAAGCCAGGGACCATCAAGACCAAAACAACCAGACGGACAACTGAACAGCAGGCTGCATGGGGTGACCAGGCCAGCAGGGGGCTGTTAGGGGCAACCAGGCTGGCAGGGGGGCAGTAAGGGGCGACTAGGCTGGCAGTTAGGGGCAACCAGGCCAGCAGGTAGAGCAGTTAGGGAAAACCAGGCCAGTAGAGGGGGGTAGTTGGGGATGACCAGGCAAGCAGGGGGTCAGTTAAGGGTGACCAGGCCAGCAGAGGAGGGCAGTTGGGGGCAACCAGGCCAGCAGGGGGGGGAAGTTAGGGGTGACCAGGCTGGCAGAGGTGGACAGTTAGGGGCAATCAGGCTGGCAGGCATAGGTGGTTAGGGGTGATCAGGCTGGTGGGGGGGGCAGTTAGGGGTGATCAGGCAGGCAGGCAGGTGAGCAGTTAGGAGCCAGTGGTCCCAGATTGGAGAGGGTGCAGGCTGGGCTGAGGGGACTCCCCCCTCCCAGCCCCCGTGCATGAATTTCTTGTACTGGGCCTCTAGTTCTAATATGAAATGGATGAGAGAAAGGTTACTCAACCCACAAGACTCAGATGGGTTGTGAATTTTTTATTTCTTATTAAAAAATTTATCTTTATTGTTCCCTTTCATTCCCCATTGACCACTTCTCGCCTGCCCCCACCTCACAACCATCACCTTAATCCTTCACCACACTATTGTTTGTTTCTATGGGTTATGCATATGAGTACTTCGGTTAATATCTTTCCACCCACCCACACACCCCTGCCTTCCCTCAGAGATTCATCAGTCTGTTCAATGTTTCTATGTCTCTGGATCTATTTTGTTTATCAGTTTATTTTGTTCTTTAGATTCCACATATAAGTGAGGTCATGTGATACTTATTTTTCTCTGACTGGTTTATTTTGCTTAGCATAATATTCTCCAGGTCCCTCCATACTGTCTCAAAGGGTAAGAGATTTTTTTTTTTTTTTTTTTTTACTGCTGCATGGTATTCCATGGTGTAAATGTACCTCTGCTTTTTTATCCACTCATCTACTGATGGGCACTTGGACTGTTTCCAGATATAGCTATTTTAAATAACACTGCTATGAACATAAGGGTGCATACATTCTTTTTGATTGGTGTTTTGGGTTTCCTAGCATATATTCCTGGAAGTGGGAATCACTGGGCCAGTTTCATTTTAAAACTTTTGAGAAAACTCTATACTGTTTTCCATAGTGGTTACACCAGTCTGCATTCCCACCAGCAGGGTTTCATTTTCTCCACATCTTTGCCAGCACTTGTCATTGTTGATTTGTTCATGGTAGTCATTCTGACAAGTGTGAAGTGATACCTCATTGTCATTTTAATTTGCATCTCTCTGATGATTAGTGATTTTGAGTATTTTTTTTCATATTTCTATTGGCCATCTGTATGTCCACTTTGGAGAAGTATCTATTTAGGTCCTTTGCCCATTTTTTAAATTGAATTGTTTGTCTTCCTTTTGTTAAGTTGTATGAGTGCCTTATATATTTTGGATATTATCCCCTTATAAGATGTATCGTTGATAAATATGTTCTCCTGTATAGTAGGCTCCCTTTGCATTTTGTTATGAGTTCTTTTGCTGTGCAGAAGCTTTTTTGAAGTAGTCCCATTTGTTTATTTTCTCCTTTGTTTTTCTTGCCCTAGGAGATGTATCCACAAACATATGATTTTAAAAAGTCTTTCTGTAACTATAATAATTAGTATTCAAAAAGTTTTGTAATCACTCACTTTGTTTATTGTTAGTAATCTTATAGGAACGTTTTAGTAATTAGTGAATCATGTAATAAATGACTCATGACACATTTTATGGAACTGCTATTTCTCCTTTGTTTCAATAAACTGTATCTATGATTCAGAGAGAGAGAGAGAGAAAAAGGAACTCTTGCCATTTGCAATAGCATGGATGGGTCTGGAGAGCATTTTGCTAAGTGAAATAAGCAAGTTGGAGAAAGATAAATATCACATGATCTCACTCATTTGTGGAATATAATGAATAACATAAACTGATGAACAAAAATAG
This sequence comes from Myotis daubentonii, assembly GCF_963259705.1. Taxonomy (NCBI): domain Eukaryota; kingdom Metazoa; phylum Chordata; class Mammalia; order Chiroptera; family Vespertilionidae; genus Myotis; species Myotis daubentonii. The sequence continues at coordinate 21,735,252 of NC_081861.1, read as the reverse complement.
AGCCAGAGGAAAAAATATTTTAAAATATAGTAGAAGTAATCCTGTTATTTGCATATTTTTAATATTTCCTACAACTTTTTGTGATATTATACTATGTTAGTAAAGTTTTGGTAGTATTATTATATTTAAAATCTTTTTTTTCTTGAAATATTAATGTTTATTGCATGTAATATTATTATATGTAAAATCTTTTTTCTTGAAAACAAAGAAAAAACTCTAAATACCAATGAATATTCTTTAATCTGACCCATTTTCTTTCTACTCAATGGCTTTAAAGAGTCTACCTAATTTTCTTTGACTATTATATTCTATTTATAATTATTTGCTTATTATGAAAGTTATAAACTTTTCTCCATTATAAGCAAGTATTTTCCTATAATAAATATTTTTATTGTATCTATTATAATGGTTTGCAGTGATAAAACTTAGAAAAGTGTAAACAATTATGTAGATTATATACTTGTTTGCAATGTAAAAAATAACTACGCTGCTCCATCACCAATTCTAATGCTTGTCTAGAGAATGTGCCTACATTGAAAAGGGAACTGTAAATAGAGATTAAATATTTATTACAGGCAATTTCATTAAAGTTAAGAGCCAAATGCATAGAAAGAAGCTGTTATGAGATGTTTGACCAGGTCACATGTGACAAATGAGGAAGAGAAGATATTTTCTTATAAAGCTTTACATGGGCTAAAATAATTTTGTCTATGACACCTTTTTGGCCTAAGGTGTTAGGGCATTAAAAATTTAGCTGGTACTTCTCTATTTTAATGTTGTGGAACATTATGCTTAAAAATATTGTATATTTCTATGATTAGAAATCTTTCTGGTCAACTCTGTTTACATCTTAATGTAGTATGAATGGGAGAGAATTAAAACAACCAAATCACAATTATATTATCTGTGACATGTTATTGAAATACTTATCAATCATTTATTATAACTAGAAGCATTGTGTAAGTTAGTGAGCTACAGAAATAAATAAAAGAGCATATTTACATAAGAAAAAAGGGAAAATCTAAAGGTATCTATAAAACAATAACTAGAACCAACAAGTGAATTTATAAGGGTCACAGAATGTAAAGTCAACATTTAATAATTAATTGCATTCCTATACAATTTAAATACTGGCAAAAATTCAGAAATTAAATTGAAAGAAAATTCTATTTATAATAACATCAAAATATAAAATACTTAGGAATTGATTTAACAAAAATTATATAAGAGCTTTATATTGAAAATTTTAAAAAAGAACATTGCAGATCAATATTAAAGACCTAAATAAATGAAGAAACCTAACATGTTAACAGACTGAAAGTCTCAACATTTTTAAGATTTCAATTCTCCCTATATTGATTTATAAATTCAACACCATCACAATAAAACACTAACAGGCTTTAACATTTATAAAAAAGCTTATTCTAAAATTTATACGTATATGTGAAGGGCCTGGAGAAGTCAAAATGCTGTTGTAAAAGAAGAACTATATTTAATATGCTGCACTTGATCATTTTAGGACTTATAAAATTCAAATAATCAAAAAACACTGGTATTGGCATAAGGATAAGCAAATAAATCAATGGAACACAATAGAGCATGAGTAAAGGGACAGATAAAGTCTGTGTTACAGACTGTCTGTACTAGGCAAAAGCAACCATAGATAATACCTGTATGAGTGTATCTGTGTTCTAATAAAATTTTATTTTTTGGCATTGTTTTTTTTTCCAATTTAAATTCTTATTGTTTAAAGTATTACAAGTGTCTCCTTTTTCCCCCATTGACCTCTCCCCGGCCACTCCCAGCCTCCACCACATGCCCTCACCCACTACTCTCTGGGTCCATTGGTTATGCTCACATGCATGCATACAAGTCCTTTCATTGATCTCTTACCCCCTCTTCCCTCATAGATTGGACAGTCTGTTCCATGCTTCTATGCCTTTGGTTCTATTTTTGTTCATCAGTTTATGTTGTTCATTATATTCCACAAATGAGTGAGATCATGTGATATTTATCTTTCTCTGACTGGCTTATTTTGCTTATCATAATGCTCTCAAGTTCCATCCATGCTGTTGCAAATGGTAAGAATTCCTTCTTTTTTACAGCAGCATAGTATCTGAGAGATGGAAATCAAAACAAAAATGAGGTACCATCTCATACCTGTCAGAATGGCTATCATCAACAAATCAACAAATGACAGGTGCTGGCGAGTATGTGGAGAAAAAGAAACCCTCTTGCACTGCTGGTGGGAATGTAGACTGGTGCAGCCACTGTGGAAAACAGTATGGAGTTTCCTAAAAAAATTAAAGATGGAACTTCCATTTGAACCAGTAATCCCACTTCTAGGAATATATCCCAAGAGAACAGAAACTTCAATCAGAAAGGATATATGTACCCCTATATTCATAGCAGCACAATTATAATAGCTAGGATTTGGAAAGAGCCTAAGTGCCCATAAACAGATGAGTGGATTAGACAACTGTGGTACTTCTACAGAATAAAACTCTATTGATGGACACTGAAATTTGAATTTCATATCATTTTTATATATCATATAACATTCTCCTTTTGATTTTTTCTCAATTTATTGAAAAATCATTTAAAATCTCTTTTAGTTCTTGGGCAATACAAAACCAGGCACAAAAGAGAAATAGAATAATTCACATCTTCCCATAATATACACTAATAAAAGACAAAGATGCTAATTGACCATAACTTTGCTATGCCCAAGCTACGCCCACCAGCCAATAAGAGTGACTATATGCAAATTAACCCAACCAAGATGGCGGCTGGCAACCATGGAGATGGAGCAAGCAGGAGGCTCAGTTGCCCCGGCGATGGAGGAAGCCAAGCTTCCCGCCTGCTCTGGCCAGCTGTGGCCTCTGCAAAAGGCAACAAAGTTTCAATTATAGAAGCTAAATAAATCCCAGATATCTGCTTCCAGCCAGCCTCCACTGGGAGCGTGGGTGGCTGGTGGCCAGCCTGCAAAAGGCCATCAGCCCCTCACCCAGGCTGACCAGGCACCCCAGTGGGGACCCCTACCCTGAAGGGGCTGTGGCCAGCCTGCAAACAGCCATTAGCCCCTCACTCAGGATGGCCACACCCTCGTGGGGTGAGGGTCCCTGCTGGGGGGCTTGGCCAGCCTGCAAAGAGCCATCAGCCCATCACCCAGGCTGGCCAGGCACCCCAGCGGGGACCCCCACCCTGAAGGGGCTGTGGCCAGCCTGCAAACAGCCATCAGCCCCTCACTTAGGATGGCCACACCCTCATGGGGTGAGGGTCCCTTCTGGGTGCCTTGGCCAGCCTGCAAACAGCCATCAGCCCCTCACCCAGACTGTCCAGGCACCCCAGCAGGACCCCCCACCCTGAAGGGGGTGTGGCCAGCCTGAAAACGGCCCTCAGCCCCTCACCCAGGCTGGCCAGGCACCCCAGGGGTGACCCCCCCCCCCCGAAGGGGCTGTAGCCAGCCTGCAGACAGCCATCAGCCCCTCACCCAGGCTGGCCAGGCACCTAAGCGGGACCCCCACCCTGATCTGGGACACCCTTCAGGGCAAACAAGCCAGCCCCCTCCCGTGCACCAGGCCTCTATCCTATATAGTAAAAGGGTAATATGCAAATTGACCCTAACAGCAGAGCGACTGGGAGTCACTGGTCACTATAACACACACTAACCACCAGGGGGCAGACGCTCAATGCAGAAGCTGCCCCTGGTGGTTAGTGTGCTCCCGCAGGGGGAGCTCTGCTCAGCCACAAGCCAGGCTAATGGCTGCCAGTACAGTGGTGGTGGTGGGAGCCTCTCCCGCCTCCTCAGCAGCTCTAAGTATGTCCGACTGCAGCTAGGCCTGCTCCCCACTGGCAAGTGGACATCCCCTGAGGGCTCCCGGGATGCCAGAGGGATGTCTGATTGACAGCTTAGGCCCAATCCCCCACAGGTGGTCATCCCCCGAGGGGTCCCAGACTGCGAGAGGGCACAGGCTGGGCTGAGGGACCCTCCCGGGTGCACAAATTTTTGTGCACCGGGCCTCTAGTATTAAATAAGGCCACATTATGTTGGAGGGATTATAGATAAGACATCCAAAATAGAAGGGTATAGTAAAAAATGGGAGAGGACAGAATGAACCAGTGAATGCGGGTGGCTGTGGGGAATATCCTGGAGGACATACTCTTTCCCTGCCATGTGACTCACCATAATTAAACTTGGGGAAATGAGGAGTGATAGCAGATCACTCCGGGGTGGATCTTTAAGGGGTAAGGAGAAAACACTCCATTTCTGCAACCATAGCATCTTGGTCTTTTCCCCCCACAGAGATGTCAGGAGCAGTGCTTTGTGATATCCAAGCCACTTCAATGCTGACATTGGCTGGGAAGGTGGTTCAATGACCAAACAAAGTTTAAGGGTGTGACTTCTCATTGCCTAGGAGAGGATGTACATTTCTCTATACAGAGAGATCAGGAGCCCTGGGGCTTGCCTTTGGATGGCTTAATATGGCTGAGGAAATCTGCATGCCAGAAGACCTTAGCATAAATATAGAACAACCAACCATAAACATAAAACAGCCAACTACAAGAAACAAAGGGAAGAAGAAAGAATGACCCCTTGTCGACCCAAGTACAGAGACAAGTACAGAGACAGTGGCAAGGTCCGATAACCCTACCCATGTCCCTCTTCTTCCCCACAGATCTCCTCAAGACTCCCATCCTACACTTACCTGGCACAAACCTCTTACTCAGAACGCATCTCTGTTTATGATGTCCCCCTTCCTATACCTTCCCATCCTTTTCTCCCAAACGGATATCCTGCTGACTCATCTGATTGCCCTTTCAGGTGCCCAAGGAGACCAGAAAGGTAAAAAGCCCCATTCAAAGAAATTCAAGAAAAAAAAATCTCCTCAAACATCCTTCTCTCATTCAAGAATGCCTGGCAGAGCCATAAGGCCAACAATTTCCATTTTTCCACACAAACTGAATGGAACACAAAATCAACGTGAGCATAGCAGGAACCAGTGCCATTGGAGAATGCAACCATTCCAAGTAACATCATGTGCAGCCAGTAAATGCAAAGCCTGGGCCAGAAACCTAGAACAAGCTATTGCATCCTCAGAGGCATTTGTGGAGAAATGGATAAACATACAGGGACCAACTCTGAGACCAACAGGGCACACTGATATTGATTAAAATAAAGTCAATGTGTTGTGAAATAAAGATGTATGTGTCTGTCTGTTGTAGGGAGGAAGGAAATGAAAGGAAAAGTCAGGAGTTTGGGAAGGTGGAAGGTGTGTTCCTGGAGGGTTGGTGGCCAGACTGGCAGGTCAACAGGTAGCCAAATATTGGAGGGTAAGGATTGGGTGGGGGCCAAGAACTGAAGACTAATTTCCTCAACACTTTATCCCATGGGCAAGAAGGAAAAGGGCTTTGGTGGTTCTATATATGAAGAGGGAGGGCAATGCAAGAATTGTGGTTGTTAAGATCCAGATGACAATGACATCCTCCAAAGGCAGACAATAAAATCACCTCCAGGTCACTTATGTCACTGTGGTATATGTTATACCCCACCTGATGCTGTAGGCAACTAAAAGCCCTCAGAAAGACAAAATCTCACCCTACAGAAAGTCACTGACAGGACCCCCCCCCCACACACACACACACACAGGCACTAAAATAATGGTGTTTGGAGTCCACAAGCCCAACAATGATTAGGCCACGTTCTTGTGAAGCTTAGTGTGGAGCAGTGGCCTACCAAGGGCAAGGCAGTGAGAGTGCTCTGTCCACCTGCAGGCAATAAAGGAAAACAGTGTCCACAGAATTTTAATATAAGAAAAATAAAACCGAGTAAAAGTCAGTATTGTTTTTATTAGTACCATAAAAAGATCATATCTAATTTTTGCCTTCCCCAATCTTCTTTTGACTAAGTTCTAAAAAAGTGTTATGGTTAATATTAAGTTTTAATATATAGTAGTCCCCCCTTATACAGCAGGGGATATGTTCCTGAAACCTTGGATGGTACCAAACCTTATATATACTATGCTTTATCCTATACATACATACATACCTATGATAAAGTTTAATTTATAAATTAGGCATTAGGCACAATAAGAGATTATAATAACTAAGAATAAAATTGAATAGTTATAATGATTTATTGTAATAAAAGTTATGTGAATGTGGTCTCTCTCTCTCTCTCTCTCTCTCTCTCTCTCTACCTAGATGGCTACTAAATGACTAACAGTCAGGTAGCATATACAGTGTGGAGACACTGGACAGCAGGAAGGAGCAGGATACTCTGAACGAGGTGCAATTTAAACTTATGAATTGTATATTTCTGGAATTCTCGATTTAATAATTTTGGAACTCAGTTGACTGCGGTTAACTGAATTCAAGGGCTACTGTATGTGTAAGGTCCAAATGAATTAATTTTTAGAACTCACATTTTAATCATTTTATTCTACAAGGAAGTTAAACTAGATAAATCCTTATTAAATAGTTGATCCCAGCCTCACGCTGTTATTTTCTAAAGTAAGTTCTTAACAATTTGAATTCTCTGAGATTTATTTGAGCACACTTATAGACTGTAATGTCTGTATTGATAACATAATAGACATATTCCATGTTTTAAAAGTAGATTATAAATTTAAACTTACAGCACAGTGATTATGAAGACAAAGAACAACTTGAGTAACGTCAGCTCTGATTCTATGGAATCGCTGTTTTTTTTGTTTAGATTTTAGTGGATGGTTTTATTTTTAATACAGATTGCTATTTGGAAGCTCCAGAAGTTATTTTTATACCATGCAACTTTTTAAAAATAGAAATACCTTTGTATTTTCTAAAGATACATGATTGTTGTAAAAAAATTCAAAGGTTAGACTATAAATGAAAGTCCTCCTGCATTGGCACAAGAGATTATCCTTTATGTTTGTTTTTATTTATATGTAAACTAGGGGCCCGGTGCACGAAATTCGTGCACTGGGTGTGGGGGGAGGGGGGGGAGTGTCCCTCAGCCCAGCCTGCCCCCTCTCACATACTGAGAGCCCTCAGGCGTTGACCCCCATCACCCTCCAATTGCAGGATCGGCCCCTTGCCCAGGCCTGACGCCTCTGACAGAGGCGTCAGGCCTGGGCAGGGGACCCTCATTTCCCCCCATCACTGGTTCTGCCCCCAGCCCAGGCCTGATGCCTCTGTCCCAGGCATCAGGCCTGGGCAAGGGACCCCCAGACCCTTCCGATTGCTGGCTCTGCCCCTTGTCCAGGCCTGATGCCTCAGCCAGAGGCGTAGACCCCCATCACCCTCTGATCACCTGATCGGCCCCTTGCGCAGGCCTGACGCCTCCGCCAGAGGTGTCAGGCTTGGACAGGGGACCCCCATCTCCCCCCGATCACTGGCTCTGGCCCCCGCCCAGGCCTGAGGCCTCTGGCCCAGGAATCATGCCTGGGCAGGGGACCCGCATCTCCCTCTGATCACTTGCTCCACCCCCCGCCCAAGCCTGACGCCTCTGACCCAGGCTTCAGGCCTGGGCAAGGGGACCATTATATCCCCCCAATCCCCGGCTCAGCCCCCCACCCAGGCCTGATGCCTCGGCCAGAGGAGTTGACCCTCATCACCCTCTGATCACCAATCACCAAATCGGCCCCTTGACCAGGCCTGAGGCTTCCGGCAGAGGTGTCAGGCCTGGGCAGGGGACCCCCAGCTCCCCGCGGTTGCAGGCTCCGCCCCTGCCCAGGCCTAACGCCTCTGGCCTAGGCGTCCGGCTCGGGCAGCGGAGACCCGCAGCTGCAGTGGCCCCGCGATCGTGGGCTCCGCTTTAGGCCCAGGCAAGGGACCCCTAGCTCCTGGGACTGCCAGCTTCGACCGTGTCCAGCTCCCATAACTGGCTCCACCCCTACTTCCTGCTATCACTGGCCAGGGCAGCAAAGGCGCCTGATTCTCCGATCATGGCTGGAGGGCAGGGCAAAGGTGGCCCCAGGGCCGCCTTTGCCCTGCCCCCCAGCTCTTAGCTCCCCCCTGGGTTTCTGATCACTGTCAGTGGCAGGGGGCTTCTTCCTGCTTTCCCTTTCGCCTCCCTGCATTGTGCCTACATATGCAAATTAACCGCTATCTTGTTGGCAGTTAACTGCCAATCTTAGTTGGCAGTTAACTGCCAATCATAGTTGGCAGTTAATTTGCATATAGCCCTGATTAGCCAATGAAAAGGGTATCGTTGTACGCCAATTACCATTTTTCTCTTTTATTAGTGTAGATCACTGAAACAAAGTGTGCAATTTGAAAAAGAAAATATGGGAGGTAATTTTGTAATATTTGAAAATAAATATTTCACTGAACTTGAAAATATATTTAAATAGTAAATGTATTCTGTTAATTATTTTAATGTTACATAAAAATCAAAATAATAAAATCTTTCATCTTGAGTTAGTAGTTGCTTAATTGTGTCTTTTGCACATTTTGACCTTAAAATTTTCTTTCGTTTTTTAACTATGATAATTATATATAAAATGTTTTATAAAAGAAAATTGTACTATATTTTCTTCTTGATTATAATTATTTGCTTTAATTCATGCATATTATTAAAAATATAACTGGGTGAATACAGTAAAAGTCATTAAATTATGCACATTAAATGGCTAATTGTACATTAAATGGTTGAATTGTAGGGCATATGGATTATGTCTCAATGAAACTGATATATTTATGCCTCTCCAGGTAACAAATACACTAATTGTGACATAGGAAGGATACATTTTATTGTCTGAAACCCTTCATTATTTGGCCCAAGTCTCTGGGGTTTTTGTTTTCTTTTTGTCTTTATTTTTGTTTTGAGCAGGATTATTGAGGTAAAATTGACTTCCAATAAACCTTCCATGTTTAAAGTGTGCAATTTTGAGGGTCCCTGTGTTCTAAATTTGCTGAGTCTTTGCATGCCCCAAAATAATTTATTTTATTCTCACTCTTGAGAATTATTTTTCTTCAGCACTTTCAAGAAAATAGTCTTCTTACTATGAGTCTAATTACTGTTCTTTCATAAGTAATCAATCTTTTTCTTGTAGTTTTAAAAGTATTATCTTCATCCTGTACAGTTTTACTTTAATGAAACTAGCTGTATATTTATTTTCATTTATCCTTCTAAATATGCAAACTATACTCCAGAACTGAGGACTCAGGTTTTTCTTCAGTAGTGGGGATTTTTCTGTTAGCATGTCAGCAAATATTGCTTCTCTGCAATCCTCTTCACCATCTCAAGAACTCTGTAGAATATTTGTTAAAGTCTCTCAATTTATAGTCCACATCTCATCACTGTTATATTGCATTTTAAAAAATATCCTTTTTCTGCACTACATTTAAAATTCCTCAGTACTGTCTGACACTTTGCTATTTTCTCTGTGGGTCCAAAATACTTTATTTATTTACCAGGATCACATTCTCTTCATTTCCATTTGCCTGAAAAACCTTTTTCCATCCCTTCACCATCAGTCTGTGTGCGTCTTTTTTTCTGAGGTGGGTTTCCTGTAGACAGCAGATATATGGGTCATGTTTTCTTATCCACTCAGTTACCCTATGTCTTTTGATTGGGGCATTTAATCCATTTACATTTAAAGTTATTATTGATAGATACTTGCTTGTCGCCATTTTTATTCTTTACCCCTGTGTTCCTTCTTTGTTTCCTATTTTTTCTTTTTACAGCAGACCCTTTAGCATTTCTTGCATTGCTGGTTTGGTGGTAATAAACTCCCGTGGTCCTTTTTTGTCTGTGAAGCTCCTGATTTCTCCTTCAATTTTGATTGATAGCCTTGCTGGGTACAGTATTCTTGGATTCACACCCTTCCTTTGCATGACTTTGTATATTTCATTCCATTCCCTTCTTGCCTGGTGTGTTTCTGTTGAGAAATCAGTCACTAATCTGATGGGGGATCCTTTGTAGGTAACTTTCTGTCTCTCTAGCTGCTTTTAAGATTCTTACTTTGTCGTTGGTGTTTGCCAATTTAATTATAATGTGCCTTGGCATCAATCTTTTGGGGTTCATTTTGTTTGGGACTCTGTGAGCTTCTTGGATTTGTGTGAGTTTTTCCTTCCCTATATCAGGGAAGTTTTCTGTCATTATTTTTTCAAACAGGTTTTCTATTTCTTGCTCAGTTTCCTCTCCTTCTGGCACCCCTATTCGGATGTTGTTGCGTTTCGTGTTGTCCCAGAGTTCTCTTAGGCTCTCCTGCTTTTAAATTTTTTTTTCTAGAAGCTGCTCTGCTTGAGTATTTTTTCCTACCTTGTCTTCTAGCTCACTGATGTGGTCCTCTGCTTCTTCTAGTCTACTGTTGATGCTTTCTATTGAGTTCTTTATAGCAGTGATGTCATTTTTCATTTCTTCTTGGTTCTTCTTCATTTCCTCTTGGTTCTTACACATATTGTTGAATTTGTCTTCCATTCTTTTCATCCACCTTATGACCATTTCTCTGAATTCTTTCTCTGACAGGTTGCTTGCCTCCATTTCATTTACTTCCTTTTCTCGTGATGCCTGTTTTTCTTTCATATGCGGGCTGTTTCTTTGTCTCCCCATGAGCACTCTTCTCCAGGTGTTTGGTTATGTAGTTCTCTCTCTGCTTTCCATGAGGAGGAGCAGGGCTTGTCTGAGTCCACGTAGTCGCGCTGCTTGAGATGATCCCTGGGTGCCGTGGTTGCAGGGTCTCTGGATGTATATGCTTCCGATATCAGCCACTCAAGATGGCGTGGTCTCCGCGGCTGAGCTGGCCGCTCTGGGAGAGATTTCAGCAGCAGTGGAGGCTGCCTGGTTAGGGGAGCCCGATCCGGCAGTCTCCAACAGTCCCCTTTCTCCTGGAGTCCTCTGCCTTTCCCAGCTGCAAACTGTCTCCCAGCTGAATCTCCTCCGCCAATTTGGGCTGGATGTTACTGGTTTCAGCTGTTCACCCTATCTGCTCCAGGACAAGGCACGGGACACGTCTGTCTATACCGCCACCATTTTAGATCCCCCCAGGATCACACTCTCTTGAGTTTGATTTTAAATTACTTTATTTTCCTTTCCAAGATTTCTAATTTTTTTTTCATATCCATATCGTTTCATTTTTAATTTGTTTAATTTCTGCTTGTTTGTTTCATAATGTTCTGCTGTTTTTAAAGAAAGTTGTTTATATATCTCTTTGAAAATCCTCAAAAATACTTTAAAAAAAAATCTTTGACAGTCCTTAACATAAAATCATTTCATCCCGAATAAATTCAAGTTCTGATTGTTTATTTCCATGCTGGTCTTACTTGGTGTAGATTTTTTCATGTGTTTTGAAATTTTGGAGTGGAGGCTCATTTTGAACAGAATATAATTTTGTTCCTCTTCCACATTCTCTATGTTCCATACTTTCTTTTATTGGCATTTCAAGTTGCTGCTGTAGGATTCCCAGGATTTCAGTTCAGAACCAGGTCTTTTAGATTTTTGGGACTTCTGTCACATACTGATATTTAAGCTATAGCACAGCCAGTGGCAGCACGATTTAGTTCCTCATACAAAGTTTATTTTTAACTTATCTTTATTGTTGAAAGTTTTACAGATGTTGCTTTTACAATTCATTGACCCTGTTCTCCCCACTTTCCTCCTCTCCATAGGCCTTCACCACTCTATTGTCTGTGTCACTGGATTATGCATATAAGTTCTTTGGTTAATCTTACCCTTTGAGACAACATGGAAGGACCTGTAGAGTATTATGCTAAGTGAAATAAGCCAATAAAAGAAATACAAATATCCTCATACAAAATTTTTATCTTTGGTCTTCTACCAGCATTGGCCAGTAGCTTCCTATAATATTCTAGCCCCAGCACTGACAGGAAGTGTAACAGTTAAATTTTCCTGAGCTCCATATTCATACATCTAACCAATCTATGACTTCTCTGAGTATCTGATAGGCTTTTCAAACTTTTTGTAAATAAAGTTGAACTCTTGATATTCATGCTTTCACCAAATTCTCCCCCAGTGTTCCATATCACAATAAATGGCATCATCGTTTACTCAATTGCTCAGGCAGAAAGGCTTGGAATAATCCTTAAACTTCTTTCTTTCACCACTCTACATCTAATCCATTAACAAGAACTGTCTACTTTCTTCTTAAAATATATCCATAATCCAGGTACTTCTTCTTACAACTTCCATCACTACCTCTGTGGTCAAAGGTACCATTCCCTTTTGCTTGGATCATTTCAATAACCTCCTCGATGGTCTATATGCTTCCATTCTTGATCCCTTACAATCAACACTTTACTGAATATCCAGAGGTTTCACTTTATGGGATAAAACAGACTGTCATTCTTCTGCTTGCAAATCTCCATTGATGTCCATTCATATTCAGAATAAAGTCTAAATTCCTGCTATGATCAACAAATTCCTACTTGATCTGTTTCCTTATTATTTCTCCAAATCATCTCCTATCACTCTCTGCCAATTTTACAATGTGTTGTAAGATTAAATGTTATCATCTGTGTAACGTGTCTACCATAGAGTTTGACATATCAAGTATTTTGTTCAATGTATGCATGACTATTATCATAATTGTGTAATGAAGGTGTTCAGAATAGGGCCTGGCCTAAAATGATGGGACATGAGCAGAGAACAATACAAGGCAAGTCATGCAATGCAGACTATGCTGAGGTAATGTTTGAAGGCACTAAGAAGAGAAGCTCAAATGAAGGAATTGAGGTGTTGGTGCTGTGCTTTGGTATAACTACATTGCACTCCTACCTGCCCAATACACACACACACACACACACACACACACACACACACACACCCCTAATTTCCATTAAATTCACAACCCACACTTTCCAAATTGCTAGTGAATTAAGTGGAAGCAACATTGACACTCTCTCAGGACCAAGACCAAACTGATATTACAACTAAAATACAGAAAAACCATCCTAAATAATCAACTGAAGACCAGCTGGAAACAACCCTGATAACCAAGGATGGAAAGGTGAGACTGCATAGAGACTGGTAGGAAGTGCAGAGGAATAAGAAGTCTGGCTGGGATTTTACAGGCAGCAGCTGAAGATCCGGAGGGATATCTCAGCTGTGAGGTGGTTCCCACTGAGAACTCTGGAGGTCTAAACCCCAAGCTGGGATCCCGAGCCCAGAGCACCAGAGTTGAGAAAGGTGCCCAAAAAAGCAGCAGGGTTGCTGTCTGCACAGGGAGAGATGGCTAGAAATGCAGGCACCCTCTTAAAGGGGCAATGCACAAAATTTCATGTGCAGCCATTCACCTTGGGCTCTGGCAGAGGGAAGGCAGAGTGGACTAGAGCTGTGTGAGGAGAATTCAGGGTTGAGGGCTCTGGGGTTAGAGCTTGGAAGGCAGGCACCAGGTTTCCTATGCTGAACCATTCCCCCATACTGCAGAGGACATCTTTCTCAGACACAGTTTTACCATCCAGGCAGCTTTTGACTGGAGGGGAATCAATTGCCCTACTCTGTGGGGAAACCTCTCATACCATCTTGAGGAGTTTCTGAGGCTCATTAAGAGACAGAATAACAATGAGCTCACCAGCAGAGGCTGATCTCTGGATGGTTGAATCTTTGCCTGATAGGTTTTAGGATCTGGAACTAGAATAAGCAGATCTTGATGCACATCCTGATCATTTCCAAAGGCACCCAGCCCTAGCAGAGGGAGTCATAGGTTGTGGGTTGCTGATAGCTCCAATCAGGGTTTTCAGAGTCAGTGCAAAAAAGGATCTCTCCACCAGAGACCCTCCAAAAAGAATGGGTGTCATAGAAGATTTACCTAATATATAGAAACAAACCCAGACAGCCAAAATGGGGATACAAAAATGAAGCACCATATGAAAGAACAAGAGAATTCTCCAGAAGAAGAGCTAAATGAGATGGAGATAAGAAATTTACCAGATATAGAGTTCAGAGTAATGATTACAAGGATGTTCAACAGCATAAGAAAAGATTTAGGAACTTGAAAAATGACCAGTCAGAACTGAAGAATGGCATAACACTAATAAAGAACATATTGGAAGGAATACACAGATTAGGGGAAGCCAAGGATCAGATCAGTGAATTAGAAGACGGTAGAAAAAAGTCAATCAAACAACCAAAAAGAAAAAAACAATGAAAGACAGGAGGAAAGCTTAAGGGAGCTGTGGGTCAACGTGAAATGTAATAATATTCACATCATAGGAGTACCAGAAGGGGAAAAAAGGGAGCAAGGGAGAGAGAACCTGTTTGAAATAATGGCAGAAAAATTTCCTAACCTGGTGAAGGAAAAGTCACACAAGTTCAGGAGGCACAGAGAGCCCCAAGCCAGTAGAACCCAAACAGGCACATGCCCAGACACATCATAATTAAAATGCCAAAAATCAAAGACAAAGAGAGAACCTTAAAGGCAGCAAGAGAAAAGCAATTTGTTAACCTTTCTGTGGAAAGTCGGCTTAGTTTGCCCACCAAAGCCATTCTGCTTCTTGTCACAATGCTGCTTTGCCTATGCACACAGAAAATCCTTGCCCTTATTGTACTGTGTTGCTTTGTGGGGTTGATGCTTGCCACACTTCTTATAGAAAGTCTGGTAGATTTTAAGAACATTTACCATGTTTGCAAGAACACTATCGGCAGGGAACTAAAAACTTTGCACAGCAAAGAAAACCATCAACAAAATAAGAAGACAGGATTAAAAATGGCAACAGAGTAAGTGGATACTGCACAGACATGCTCCCAGGAACAAATTGATATTACAACTAAAATACAGACAAAACTTCCTAAATAATCAACGGAAAACTCGCAGGAGAGAACCCTGACACCCAAGATTGAAGGTGGAGACTGCATAGAGCAGGGGTGGGCAAACTTTTTGACTCGAGGGCCACAATGGGTTCTTAAACTGGACCGGAGGGCCAGAACAAAAGCATGGATGGAGTGTTTGTGTGAACTAATATAAATTCAAAGTAAACATCATTACATAAAAGGGTACGGTCTTTTTTTTCAATAGTTTTATTCATTTCAAACGGGCCGGATCTGGCCCGCGGGCCGTAGTTTGCCCACGGCTGGCATAGAGACTGGTAGGAGGGGTGGAGGCATAAAAGGGCTGGCTGGGCGACCACAGACAGCAACTAAAGTCCTGGAGAAATATCTCAGATGTGTAGGGTTGCCACTGAGAATCTGGGCCCCATAGCAGAGAGCATCAAAACTGAGGAGGGTACCCAAATAAAATTGGCTGTGAAGAGCAGCGGAATGCTCTCTGCCAGAGAGTAACAGCCGAAAATTCAGGCACCCTCTTAAGGGAAAATGCACAAAATTCCCTGTGGAGCCATCCACCTTGTACTCCAGCAGGGAGGGGGTGAAATGGACTAAATGTTCCAATTAAAAAGTGTAGGGTTGCTGAATGGATAAAAAAACATGACTCAACAATATTCTGTCTATAAGAGACCCACTTCAAAACAAAAGACACACATAGCATGAAAGTGAAGGGATGGAAAAAATTTTTTCCATGCAAATGGAAAACAAAAAGGCTAGAGTAGCAATACTCATATGTGACAAAATAGACTTTAAAATGAAGGCCATCACAAGAGACAACAAAGATCACTACATAATCCTAAAGGGATCAATCCAACAAGAGGGTATAACCCTGGTAAACATATATGCACCCAACATAGGAGCACCTAAATATATTAATAACTTCTAGAGGACTTTAACGGAAAGATCAACAACAATACAGTCATAGTAGGGGACTTGAACACCCCTCTGACTTCACTGAATAGATCTTCCTGACAAAAACTTAACAAGGAAAACAGAGCCTCTAAAGGACTCATTGGATCAGATAGATTTCATAGACATTTATAGAACATTTTACCCCAATGCAGCAGAATATAAATTCTTCTCAAGTGCACATGGATCATTCACAAAGATAGACCACATGTTAGAACAAAAAATATCTACAAGTTCAAGAGATTGAAATTATATCAAGCAACTTTTCTGATCACAGTGGAATGAAATTAGATATCAACTACCGTAAAAACACCCCCAAACATTGAAATGTTTGGGGAACATTTAGTCCAATGAATGGGTTACCAAGGAAATCAAGAAAGAAAACTAAAAATTCCTGGAAACAAATGAAAATGAACACATCACAACCCCAAACCTCTGGGACACAGCAAAAGCAGTCCTGAAAATGAAGTTCATAGCATTACAGGCATATCTCCAAAAAATATATATATATCAGAAATAAACTATCTAACCCTATAACTTAAAGAACTAGAAAGAACAATAATAAAAGCCCAAAGTAAGTAGAAGGAAGGAAATAATAAAGACTAGAGCAGAAATAAATAACATAAAGACTAAAAAAAAAAACAATACAAAAAATCAATGAAACTAAGAGCTGGTTCTCTTTGTTTTTAGAGCTGGTTCTTTGAAAGGATAAACAAAATTGATAAGCTATTAGCCAGACTCATCAAGAAACAAAGTGAGAGGACCCAAATAAATAAAATCAGAAAAGAAAGTGGAGGAGTAACTGCTGACACCACAGAAATACAAAGAATTGTAAGAAAATACTATGAACAACTATATGCCAATAAGCTGGAAAATGTGGATGAAATAGACAAATTCCTAGAAAAATACAATCTCCCAAAACTGAATCAGGAAGAATCAAAAAACTTCAATAGGCCAATAACAACTGATAAAATAAAAGCAGTAATAAAAAAACTCCCACCAAACAAAAGCCCAGGTCCGTATGTCTTTATAGGGGAGTTTTACCAAACATTCAAAGAAGAACTAGCACCTTTACTTCTCAAACTCTTTCAGAAAATCCAAGAGGAAGGAACACTGCCTTATTTCTCTTAGCATAATGCTCCCCAGGTCCATCCATGCTATTGCAAATGGTAAGAGTTCCTTCTTTTTTTTACAACAGCATAGTATTCTGTTGTGTAGATGTACCACTGTTTTTTAATACACTCACCTGCTGATAGGCACGTAGGCTGTTTCTAAATCTTAGCTATTGTAAATTGTGCTGCAATGAACATAGGGGTGCATATGTCCTTTCTGATTGGTGTTTCTGATTTCTTGGGATATATTCCTAGAAGTGGGATTACTGGGTCAAATGAGAGTTCCATTTCTAATTTTTTTAGGAAACTTCATACTGTTTTCGACAGTGGCTGCACCAGTCTGCATTCCCACCAGCAGTGCACATCCTTTCCAGCACTTGTCATTTTCTCCTCATCCTTTCCAGCACTTGTCATTTTGTTGATGATAGCCATTCTGACAGATGTGAGATTGTACCTCATTATCGTTTTGATTTGCATCTCTCAGATGATTAATGACTTTGAGCATGTTTTCATATGTCTCTTGGCCTTCAGTAGGTCCTCTTTTGAAAAATGTCTATAGAGGCCCTTAGCCAATTTTTTGATTGGATTATTCATCTTCCTTTTGTTAAATTGTATGAGTTCTTTGTAAGTTTTGGAGATTAAACCCTTATAGGAGATAACATTGGCAAATATGTTTTCTCATGCAGTGGGCTTTCTTGTTGTTTTGTGGATGGTTTCTTTTGCTGTGCAGAAGCTTTTTATTTTGATGTAGTCCCATTTGTTTATATTCTCCTTAGTTTCCATTGCCCTAGGAGCTGTATCAGTAAAGACATTGCTATGACATATGTCAAATATTTTGCTGCCTATGGATTCTTCTAAGATTTTTATGATTTCCCGCCTTACCTTTAGGTCCTTTATCCATTTTGAGTTTATTTTTGTGAATGTTGTAAGTTGGTGGTCTAGTTTCATTTTTTTGCATGTATCTGTCCAATTTTCCCAACACCATTTATTGAAGAGACTATCTTGACTCCATTGTATGTTCTTGCCTCCTTTGTCAAATATTAGTTGAGCAAAATGGCTTGGGTCGATTTCTGGGTTCTCTGTTCAGTTCCATTGGCCTATATGTCTGTTCTTGTGCCAGCACAAGGCAGTTTTGAGAACAGTGACTTTGTGATATAACTTGATATCTGGTATTGTGATCCCTCCAACTTTATTCTTCATTCTCAGGATTGCTGTGGTGATTCGGGGTCTTTTTTTATTCCATATGAATTTTTGGAGAGTTTGTTCTAGGTCTGTGAAATATTCCATTGGTATCTTAATGGGGATTTCATTGAATCTATAGATTTCTTTGGGTAATATGGACATTTTAATGATGTTAATTCTACCAATCCCTTGAACATGGTATATTCTTCCATTTGTTTATGACTTCATCTATTTTTTCAAATTCCTGTACTTTTCTGAGTACAGGTCTTTTACTTCCTTAGTTAAGTTTATTCCTAGTTATCTTAATTTTTTTGTTGCAGTGGTAAATGGGATTGTTTTTTAGTTTCTCTTTCTGTGAGTTCATTATTGTTGTATAGAAAAGCAATAGGTTTCTGGGTGTTGATTTTGTATCCTGCTACATTGCTGAATTCATTTATTAAGTCTAGTAGTTTTTTATGGCATCTTTGGGATTTTCCATGTACAATATCATGTCATCTGCGAATAATGACAGTTTTACTTCTTTTCCAATTTGATTCATTTTATTTCTTCTTCTTGTCTGATCTCTATGGCTAACACTTCCAGTACAATGTCGAACAGGAGTGGTGAAAGTGGGCATCCTTGTATTGTTCCTGTTCTTAGGGGAAATGGTTTTAGTTTCTTCCCATTGAGTATGATGTTGGCTGTAGGTTTGTCATACATGGCCTTTATCATGTTGAGATATGCTCCTTCTATTTCCACTTTGCTGAGAGTTTTTATCAAAAATGGATGTTGGATTTTGTCAAATGCTTTTTCTGCATCAACTGATATGATTATGTGATTTTTGCTTTCCAATTTGTTTATGTGATGTATCACATTTATTGATTTGCAAATATTGTGCAAGCCTTGCATCCCTGGAATAAATACCACTTGGTCATGGTGTATGATCTTTTTAATATATTGCTGGATGTGATTTGCTAATATTTTGTTGATGATTTTAGCATCTATGTTCATCAGGGATGTTGACCTGTAATTCTCTTTCTTTGTAGTGTCTTTATCTGGTTTTGGAATTAGGATAATGCTGGCCTCATAAAAAGAGTTTGGAAGTGTTCCTTCCTCTTGAATTTTCTGAACGAGTTTGAGGAGTATAGGTGTTAGTTCTTCTCTGAATGTTTGGTAATACTCCCCTGTGAAGCCACCGGACCTAGGCTTTTGTTTGGTGGTAGTTTTTTGATTACTGCTTCTATTTGATCAATTGTTATTGGCCTATAGAGGTTTTTTGATTCTTCCTGATTCAGTTTTAGGAGATTGTATTTTTCTAGGAATTTTTCTATTTCATCCACATTATCCCACTTGTTGGCATATCGTTGTTCATAGCTTTTTCTTGCAATCTTTTGTATTTCTGTCATGTCAGTGGTTACTCTTCCACTTTTGTTTTTGATTTTATTTATTTGGGTCCTCTCAATTTGTTTCTTAATGAGTCTGGCTAATGTTTGTTTTGTTTTTTTAAATTTTGTTTATCCTTTCAAAGAACCAGCTCTTCGTTTCATTGATTTTTTTGTATTTTTTTCAGTCTCTATGTTATTTATTTCTGCTCTAATCTTTATTATTTCCTTCCTTCTACTTACTCCAGGCTTTTCTTGTTGTTCTCTTTCTAGTTCTTGAAGTTGTAGGGTTAAATAGTTTATTGCTGATTTTTCCTGTTTTTTGAGGTATGCCTGTAGTGCTATGAACTTCACTCTCAGGACTACCTTTGTTGTGTCCCAGAGATTTTGCATGGTTGTGTGTTCATTTTCATTTGTTTCCAGGAAGTTTTTGATTTCTTTCTTGATCTCCTTGGTAACCCATTTATCTTCTATATATTTAAAAGCCCAGTGACCATTATGGTGGAACGACTGGAATGATCAGTATGACCAGGAGCTATGATGCACACTAACTACCAGGGGGCAGATGCTCAATGCAGGAGCTGCCCCACAGTGGGAGCACTGCTCAGCCAGCAGCTGGACTCACAGCTGGCGAGTACAGTGGCAGTGGCAGGAGCCTCTCCCACTTCTGTGGCTATGCTAAGGAGTCAGGAGCCAAGCAGTAAGTCGCAAGCAGGCAGGAGTTAAGGAGCTGTGAGACAAGTGGTAAGGAGCAAGCAGGCAGGTGGTAAGTGGTGGCGAGCCAAGTGGTAAGGAGCAGCGAGCCAAGCAGTATGGGGTGAGCAGGTGAGTGGTAAAGAGTGACCAGGTGGGCAGTTAGGATCCAGCAGGCTGGCAGTAAGGAGCAAGCAGGCTGTTAGGAGTGAGGGGTCCTGGATTGTGAAAGGGCACAGGCCAGGCTGACGGATACCCCCTACCCACCCCTGTACACTAATTTCATGCATCGGGCTTCTAGTTGTTTAATAACATGCTATTTAGCCTCAATGTGTTTGAAATTTAGGGGGTATTTTCACTGTAGTTGATTTCTAATTTCATTCCACTGTGATCCGAGAAGATGCTTGATATGAATATAATTATGTTGAACTTGTAGTGACTTGTTTTGTGTCCTAACATGTGGTCTATCTTTGTGAATGATCCATGTGCACTTGAGAAGAATATATATTTTGCTGTGTTGGGGTGAAAGGTTCTATAAGTGTCAATTAAATCCATCTGATCCAGTGAGTTCTTTAGAGTCTCTTAGTCCTTGTCAGGAAGATCTATTTAGTGAAGTCAGAGGGGTGTTAAAGTCTGCTACTATGACTGTATTGTTGTCAATCTCTCCGTTAAATTTCTCTAGAAGCTACACACACACACACACACACACACACACACACACACACACACACACACACAGGCCAGATTATTATAACCACCTGACATTTGTAGGCAAATTAGCTATAATTTCACGCTGAAGTTGCTAGAGGGCCAGACCATTATAAATAGGGAAGCAGGTTGTTTACCATGACAGTAGAAGTGATTTTTTTCTGAAGATATGGGTAAACAACATGATTTAACAACCTTTGAACATGGGATATATACTGAGTGGCCAGATTATTATGACTACCCCATCAGTACTTCGTTGGGCCACCTTTTGCCTTCAATACTGTGGTGATTCTTCTTGGCATTGACTCCATGAGATGTTGAAAAGTGATACGAGGAATCTGACACCATGCCTGATGAATAGCACTGTCCAGTTCTGTGAGATTTGATGGTTGTGGAAACAGCTGCCTGATGGCTCTTTTAACTTCGTCCCACAAATGCTCAATTGGATTGAGATCTGATGATTGTGGGGCCACCTAAGCAAGGTAAAGTCTCCCTCATGTTTTTGAAACCACTCCTGCACAATACGAACACCGTGGCATGGCGCATTGTCTTGTTGGAAGAAGCCATCTCCATTGGGATATGCCATCAACATGATAGGATGAACTTGATCAGCAACGATACTTAGGTATGTTGTGCTATTCAGACATTGTTCCAAATGAATTAAAGGGCTCAAATCATGCCAGGAAAACATGCCCCAAACCATAACACTTCCCCCACCAACTTGAAGGGTTGTACTCATGCATGTGGGGTGCATGCTTTCATGCTCTTTCCGCTAAATTCTCACTCTGCCATCTGCATGATGCAACTGGAAACATGATTCATCGGACCACATGACTTTTTTCCAATGCTTGACTGTCCAATCCCTGTGTTCCTGTGTGAATTGGAGAAGTTTTATCTTGGTAACTGCAGACAGCAAAGGTGTTCGAACAGGCCTTCGGCTTCCATATCCCATACGATGCAGTGTATGGCTAATTTGCCTACAAACATTAGGTGGTCATAATAATCTGGCCACTGATAATAATATATATCCCACATTCAAAGGCTGTTAAATCATGTTGTTTACCCATATCTCCAGAAAAATATCACTTCTACTGTCATGGTAAACAACCTGTTTCCCTATTTATAATGGTCTGGCCCTCTAGCAACTTCAGCGTAAAATTATAGCTAATTTGACTACAAACATCAGGTGGTCATAATAATCTGGCCACTCAGTGTATATGTGGGTCTGGCCCTCTAGTAACTTCAGCGTAAAATTATAGCTAATTTGACTACAAACATCAGGTGGTCATAATAATCTGGCCAGTGTATGTGTGTGTGTGTGTGTGTGTGTGTGTGTGTGTGTGTGTTTAGGTGCTCCTATGTTGGTTGCATACATGTTATCAGGGTTATATCCTCTGGTTGGATCAATCCCTTTAGTATTATGTAGTGACCTTTATTGTTTCTTGTGATGGCCTTCATTCTAAAGTCTATTTTGTTGCATATGAGTATTGCTACTCCATATTTTTTGTTTGTTTCCATTTGCATGGAAAATTTTTTCCATCTCTTCACTATCATTCTATGTGGGTCTTTTGTTTTGAAGTGGGTCTCTTGTAGACAGCATATAGTTTGGGTCATGTTTTTGTATCCTTTCAGCTACCTTATGCCTTTTGATTTGAACATTTAGTACATTTACATTTTGGGTTATTACTGATAGGTACTTATTTATTGCTATTATATTTCTGTATGGCTAAGTTTCTCTCTGTGTTTCTTCTTCTCATTACAGCAATCCCTTTAGCATTTCTTGTAATGCTGGCTTGGTGGCGATATAGTCCTTTAGCCTTTTTCTTTTTTTCTGGGAAGCTGTTTATGTGACTCTATTTTGAATGATAGCCTTTCTGGGTATAATAATCTTGGTCTCAGATCCTTGCTTTCTATTTCCTTGAGAATTTCATGCCATTCCCTTCTGGCCTGTAGAGTTTGTGATGAGAAATCAGGTGTCAGCCTTATGGGAACTCCTTTATAGGTAACAGTTTTCTTTTCTCTTGCTGCCTTTAAGGTTCTCTCTTTGTCTTTAATTTTTGGCATTTTAATTATGATGTGTCTGGGCGTGGGTTTGTTTGGGTTCTTCTTGCTTGGGGTTCTCTGTGCCTCCTGAACTTGTGTGACTTTTTCTTTTACCAGGTTAAGGAAGTTTTCTGCCATTATTTCTTCAAACATCTTCTCTATGTCTTTCTCCCTTTCTGCCTCTTCTGGCACACCTGCTAGTCTAATATTGTTATGTTTCACATTGTCCCAAAGCTCCCTTAAGCTGTGCTCCTGTTTTTTAATTGTTTTTTTTCTTTTTGGTTATGTTTGATTGATATTTTCAACTCTGTTTTCTAATTCACTGATTCAGTCCTTAGCTTCTCCTAATGTGCTATGTATTCCTTTCAATGCGTTCTTTATTTGTGTTATGTCATTCTTTATCTCAGTCTGTTCTTTTTTCATAGTTATTATATCTTTTTTCATGCTGTTGAGTATCTTTACCATCATTACTCTGAACTCTGTTTCAGATAAATTTCTTATCTCTGCTTCATTTCTCTCTTCTTCTGGAGAATTATCTAGTTCTTTCATTTGGGGGTTGTTTCTTTATCTCCTCATTTTGGCTTTTTTTGGGGGTTTGTGACTATGTATTAGGTAGATCCTCTATGCCTCTCAATCTCTAGTGCAGGACAGTGTCAAATGTGTTTCTGACTAATTAGATCAGGCAATGACTCAATGCACTCAATGCATCCAGAGACTGTGTCTGTCTACAGACTGATGGGATTCTGACTTGAATTCCCCCCTGCACCCCCAGGCAATTGTCCTCTGGTGTGGAAGAGTTTTTTTCAGCAGCTTGGGGCAATTGCTACTGCCTGGAGGCTAATTGTTAATTTTTTAAGTTTCCTCAGGGCAAGGTATTTTCCAATCAGGTGTGTCAAGGTAGATGTCTATGTGGGAAAGATGTCCTCTGCTGGGTGAGGGAATGACTCAGCCCAAGAAACTTTTGGTGTCTGCCTTCTGAGCTCTATCCACTATGTCCCCAGTCCTGGCTTTTGCCCTCCCACCTCCAGTCCACTTCACCCTCCCTCTGCTGGAGCACAAGGTTGGTGGCACCACAGGGAGTTTTGTGTGTTGGCCTTTTAAGAGGGTGCCTGAATTTTCAGCTGTTACTCTCTGCAGACAGCGCCCCACTACTTTTCACAGCCAGATGTTATGTGGATACCTTCCTCAGTTTTGGTGCTCTCTTCTGGGGGACCCAGTTTGGCGATTAGGTCCCAGAGTTCTCAGTGGCAACCCTCCACAGCTGAGATATCTCTCCAGGACTTCAGTTGCTGTCTGTGGTCGCCCGGCCAGCCCTTTCCCACCTCTGCACCTTCTCCCAGTCTCTATGCGGTCTCCACTTTTGGTCATTGGGTATCACAGCAGTATTTATATTATTCCTAAGCAATCAATAATTTTGATTACTACAGTAGAGGATCAGCAGGAGTGGATAGATAGATAGTATAAATGCATACTGCATGCCAAGTCCTTTAAATGTATTTAATTCTCATAGCTTTGTGATGTAGGTACTATTTTCTTTTCCATTTTACAGATGAGGAAACTGAGGCTCACAGATTATGAATTGTTCATGATCATAGCCTATAAGGGCAGAGCTGGAATTTGTATCCAGATTTGACTCCAGATCCTGTATTCATTTTCCTATACCTCACTGCCTCTTAGTGGTATATGAGATGATAAGAATAGCCAGTATTTATTGGGAACTATAAGCACAAAATAATGGAAAACTGAAATCCTAGTTACCATTTACAGAGTGCTAGGCATGGTGATTAGGGCTTTACATATAATAGCTCATTTAATCATCAGAACCACTCTATGAGGTAGGCATAATTGATATTCCTATTTTACAGATAAAAGCATTAAAGCTGGGGCCCATGGGTAAGTAAACTGAGCATAGTTATTCAGCTAGAAGATTTAAGATCCAGATTTCAAACCTGTTTGTCAGTTGCCAGAGCTAGAGCCTATATATACCACTAGTTCAAATGTTAAAGTGCAATAAGAATCACTGGGTGAGGCTGTTAAAAATATGGTTTTCTTGGCCCCATCCCTGAGAATCTGATTAAGTCTTTTAAAAATATTGTTCCAGCTTTATTGAGGTATAATTGACAAATGTCATATAGTTGAAATCACACAGCCTTTCCACACTAGCTTCTTTCACTTAGCAATATGCAAACTGTTCAGACAATAAAATGATCAATTGTTGCTAGGGGTTCAGGAGGAGGGAGGAATGAATAGGTGAAACACAGGGGATTTTGTGTTTGTGGGGAAATTACTTTGATACTATAATGATGGATATATGACACTATGCATTTATCAAAACACATAGGAATATACAACACAAAGCATGAGCCCTAATTTACACTAATGACATCAGGTAATGCTAATGTATCAATATTGGTTTATCAATATAACAAATATACCACACTGATGTAAAATGTGATGTCTTTGCTGAATATATTTCTTTTCTTTGATGACTCTTCAATCTGGGTATGGCCTCATAGACCAAGTTTAGACGTATTCCCTAAGGTGGTGGCCCCATAGGCTTCTTGACTGCTTTTCTCAACATGAAAGCAACACATCACTGGTGAACCATGGCAGGGGAGGTCAGGGCCCAGTACATTTAGCATGCTGTACCTGGGATAGAGTTTCTGCCCTACAAATGCAGCCCGGGCCTAGGAAGGGACTGTAGATATCTATGCCACACTTACCTTAAATAGTTTCTGAAACACTGAGCTAAAGCCTGCCCCTCCCACAGAGAATCTTTAGCCCTAGACTGGGAGTTGAGGGGAGATGAATCCCTGTTTTCCTGATAGCCCCTGCCTGGAGTAGAGCATTCAGAGCAGGTGATGGCTCAAATGCCAGAGTCAGTATTCTTACCATAATTTAGTAGATTTTCTTGAATTTATTTTCTCTATTTGTTGTATGCCCGTAGAACAATTTTCAGAAACTGTAAATGAGTATCTTTTATAATTTTCTCCAGATAAATGGTTGTTTATTAAGGAGTGAGTTCACTGCACTACTTACTTCTGTTATGCTAGCAGATTCTCTCCCTTGCTGACTTTGTTGAAGCAAGTAACTATCTTGTTAGTTACCCTCAAGTAATTGAAGACAGCTCTGACTGACAAAGATAAAACAAGAAACTGGGACACTCAGATCAGTAGGCAGCAAAGAACTGAATTCAGCCAACAACCATGTGAGCTTGGAAATGAATCTTTCCCCAGCTTAACCTCAAGATGCAACCACAGCCCTAATCCATATTTGATTGTAGCCTTTGTGAGGTCCTGAAACAGCAGACTTAGCAAAACTGTGCCCAGACACCTGATGCACAGAAACTGTGAGATTATAAATGCCTGTTGTTTTAGACCACTAAGTTCATGGTCATTTGTTATGCAGTGATAGATAAATCATAACATGGCATAAAATAAAATAAATAAATTTTGTGATATAATGTGATCTGTGCATTTTTATTAATGCATTACATAACAAGATATAACAATGGATATAATATTTACCATTATTTAAAAACTAGAGGCCTGGTGCATGAATTCATGCATGGATGGGGTCCAGCCATCCCGCCCCAATAGGGGCCCACAGCTGGAGGGGCCACGGGTGGTTGGTCACTTGCCCTGCCCCCAATCGAGGTGTTGGGGGCCAATTGGGACCCAGATAAGACTGGTTGGCTGCCGCAATGCATGTCATAGCCACCGGTTGTCCCAGTCGTTCCACCGTTCTGGTCGCTGGGCTTTTATATATATAGACTAGGGGCCCGGTGCACGAAATTCGTGCACTGGGTGTGTGTAGGGGAGAGTGTCCCTCAGCCCAGCCTGCTCCCTCTCACATACTGGGAGCCCTCAGGCATTGACCCCCATCACCCTCCAATCGCAGGATTGGCCCCTTGCCCAGGCCTGACGCCTCTGGCCTAGGCGTCCGGCCCGGGCAGTGGGGACCTGCAGCTGCAGCAGCCCCACGATCGTGGGCTTCGCTTTAGGCCCAGGCAAGGGACCCCTAGCTCCTGGGACTACCAGCTTCGACCGTGCCCAGCTCCCATCGCTGGCTCCACCCCTACTTCCTGCAATCACTGGCCAGGGCGGAAAAGGCACCTGATTCTCCGATCATGGCTGGGGGGCAGGGCAAAGGCGGCCCCAGGGCCGCCTTTGCCCTGCCCCCCAGCTCTTAGCTCCCCCCTGGGTTTCCGATCACTGTCAGTGGCAGGGGGCTTCTTCCTGCTTTCCCTTTCGCCTCCCTGCATTGTGCCTACATATGCAAATTAACCGCCATCTTGTTGGCAGTTAACTGCCAATCTTAGTTGGCAGTTAATTTGTACATAGCCCTGATTAGCCAATGAAAAGGGTAGCTCGTACGCCAATTACCATTTTTCTCTTTTATTAGTGTTGATAGTGATGAGCTTTCAATATATTTCAAGGTATCTGCAAGAACAGTAATATAAAATGAATATATGGGTGATTTCTTTTGGTGACAGTTACAAGTATTGTTAATACCACCATGAATTGTTGCCTACATTCATAGGTGAAAGAAATGCTCAATTTTATTTAGAGGTTAGTGAAAATAAACATTTAGGTTTTCCATCTCCTAAATTAAACAGGACCTCTACATTATATCCAAAAGACCCCAAGTTTAAAAATTTACCTTATAGACATATTGTTTGTTAGAGTCTTCTGGCATCTGTCTTTTTTATTGCTTTTAAAGTAGCTTCTGTGCCCTTGTCATCCTGTTTCATGATGTCCTATGGAACGTACCATCTGGAGGAAGTCTTTTCTAATATGCCAACTGAAAGTTTCCTCTCTTGCCCAAACTTTGTTTGTAGGTATATGTGTCTACCAATTAATTGACATTAACCACAACAAACGTAATATCTCTCAAATTTTAAATGTACATACTAGTAGCATTTGGTCCAGAAATTCTGTTCTAGAACTCATCCTGCAAGTGGGCAAAGATATGTAGGATATTCATTACAATGCTGTTAGTAATGCTAAACAAATAAATGTACATAAATTGAAATCTTATTGAATAAATTTCCATTAGTAATGTAACTATTAAAAACAAAGAATTGTATGTTTTGCTAAAAATGATTACAGGATATATTAATCAAAAAAGCAAAGATCAGAACAATGAGTATAGTGTTTTTACATTTGATGGTGTGTCAAAATTTTCTGGAATTAGGCAAAAGAAATGTTAATACTGTGTACCCATGGAAAACAGCAATGAGGACCGCAGTGGAGAGACATACACTTTTCATTGTATACTTGTGGTTCCCAAATTGTGCACCAAGTTGCCTTGGATCACTGGAGGATAATTTAAAATATCAAGGCAAGCACAGGGATACTAACAATCTGTTGTATATTTTGAAAACTATAATGTCAAGGTAGTTCATAGTTTCAACATTAGATCATGTATGTTTATAGATATCGGGTTTTTGGCAGTTGCTATGGTAAACTAACAAATGACCTTGTTTGGATCATCTAAGAGACACATAATTATTGTTCAATTTATCTTCACCCTGAACTGACTGAAGAGGCCCTGCTAAGTTATGTAAAAAAGATCCACAGGTTATTCTCATTTCCAAACAAGGAAAAACTTTCCAAACCTCGGGATAGCATTACTATAAGACTAGGTAAGTATTATCATCAATTTATGTTATAGAAAATTGGGACTTAGTTAGGCATTGATAGTAGGAGCTGACTTTGAAAGCTGCTCAGATAATGGTAGCAGGATTGAGGTAGAATAAGAGTTGAGATTAATGTCCATATTCCTATCTTGGAAACCATTAAGGGCTATGGCTACCTTTTGAGATGGAGCAGCTCAGTCTTTGATTGAAAACTCACCACTATTTCTGTTTTGTTTGTTTATATTGTTCTTTAGGTTCCACATATAAGTAAGATCACATGGTATTTGCCTTTCTCGACTTTATTTCATTTAGCACAATACCTTCTAGGTCCATCAGTGCTGTCGCAAATTGTAAAATTTTGTTCTATTATATGGCCAAGTAATATTGATTGTATTGTAATAACTATGTATGGTGTCAGTCAGGTACTGGCAATATCAGGGGGAACACTTGGTAAAGTATATGATTGACTAAACACTACAATGTTCACCTGAAACTATTACAAAATTATATTGAATGTAAACTTTTTTAAACAGCAAAATGATTTATTTGTAACACAGCCCAGTTCCCATCACTTTAATACAACACAGGAGTAGAAAAGAGTTACACTGCAAGCATCACATAGTCCAAGGTATAGCTCCATGCCTTCCATGGCAGCAAGCCCATCTCCCCCAGAGACCCATGCCCAGAGGCAAACTGAACTTACACAAACAGGCAAGTCCAGAATGAAGTCAGACCCAGGCCTCAGCATGATGCATCCTTCCCCCACAGTCTTTTAAGCTTCCTAACTGCAGCCTTCTCCCCCTTTTACCCCCAACCAGGCCAACTCCTAGCCTCTGAGACACCAGAGAGCTTTTTATATGGAGTAATTAACAGGGGTTTAAGTGTTACATAAATAAGACAATAACCTGTGAAATCTAGTGTTCCATAGAAGGGTTAAGATGACTCCGCTATACATAATCCTAATGAGAAATGACAGCTCTTTCCCTCTTTCTCTTCACCATAGATGTGGATGGTTTTGAACTGATTTTGTCTTAGACAGCTCTGTATTCCAGTTTCTCTCTTGGTCTTATTAGAGGTTGTTCTCCTCACCCACGGATAAGAAGGAAGCCTGGAGACTTTTCCCAGTTCAGAGGCTGGGAGGTAAAAGCCCTTAAAGTTTAGGGGAAAAATCCATTAGAAGATTTTTATGGAGATTATTGCCTACAAGTATTCTAGTCTATTTGGGAAAAAGTTAGTTTTAGATTTAGAGGGCAATCCAAACACAGAGACAGGTATTCTTTCTGATTAAGTACTAGTTTGTAGAATATAGGAGGCAAGGAAGAGGAGTATAAAAATCTCAATTTGCCTTTGTCATCCCAAATCTTCTAGAGAGCCTCAGAAGATTTACACTAGGAAGATTCCACCTCTTCCAGGTCTTGGTGGGACAATGCCTAAAGTTCTACCCACAATGGACTGGTGGCCTTTTTAACAAATTCACCATTAAAAGACATGGAAATAGAGAGGTCATATCTAAAGGAACATCTTGCTCAATCATTAAGGGCTCTGACTAGTGGTCAAAACATACTGATGTTTGGTATCAGAACTGTTTTTATAATGTGAGGAGATCATAAACAGGGGAGGAAACTTAAGTAGCAACACTTAAGGCAAGGAATAGAACCCATATATTAGCTAGAAATCACTTGCAGATATAACATTGACATTTGTTTCTTTATTTTCAACCCTACTCCAATTTCTTGGGAAACCTGGGCTACCTGTACCTGTGCTATCGCCTGCATGTGCAGGATTGGGTAATCATATTCTCATACTCCTTGTACAAGATATTCCCATTAGCCTCAACCATAAGGCTGCTAATGGGAACGTACTGATAAGGGACACATGAGGGCTGAGGGACACTCTGGTTCACCATCTCATTGGCAAGGTTCTGAATGGTGGCATGATTGGGAGAATTGAGACCATAGTGTAGTACCTGAGGGCAGGTTCCATTACAGTAGTTTGGGGTACAGAGACGAGGAGTAATGATCTAGTGGTCCATGTCCAGCTGATGGAAACTGACTTGGAAATGGTGGAGGGAACACTGGTTACTTTCAGGCCTATCATGTTCCTGGGAGGGACCACGAATCTTAGATTCGATACTGCCTGCTTGCTGTGCCCTCTGCAAGAGAAGAGTTCCTTTCCATAAATTCCTCCAGGCCACCGGGTAGAAGTTTGGCCTTCTGAACACTTTTATGAGTGTCATTGAAATAGAATAACAAGAAGGCAGAGTCCAAGGATGAAGTGCCATGCCACAGGAGCTCATAACCCTTGCTACCTTTTTTCTGCTGACACATGAAGTGCAGTCATGGAACCTTGTACCTCTTGTGATTCCAGAGCCTTTGCTGAATGTGTTGTGTGATATCAATCTCCGTCCAAGCTTCAGATAGTAGGGGAGGTTTTGAGAACCTCTTCCTGAGGGAGGAAAGCAGTCATTTGGGTTTTTCTGGACCTAGGGCTCCACATGGCAGGAGAGGTGGAAGCCAGCTAGTGACGGTAAACCACAGTGGCTCTGACTAGTTGGTAGGTGACCTGGTTTAGTCTCAGAGGAAAGTCCAGTGTCTGTATATGCCAGGGGTCTCTGAGAGGCATTGCTACATTGGCCAAGGGCCTCACCAGCCTCACCATGGTGGCCCCAATTGTGTGGTTCTCCCTAGGGTGTCCATGCACATCAGCTGAGTGCTGGTACAACTCCAGCATGTACCATGTGGGATACCCTAGGACCTGTGGCTTCCTCTGCTGCTTGCCAGGGGCTTCTTCTAGCAGCTTCTGAATCAGGGGCAAGGTAGGAGCCTCAGCCAGGGGGCCAGTAGAGTGCTGCCCTACCTTTTCCATGTGGATTCTGTGTTCTGTAAAAAGCACTAGTCCCCAAAGAAGAATTCTAAAGATGCTGAGGAGGACCATCTTGAAAGGCTTGGTGTTCAGTAACGTGTTCCAGCCCAAGCCCAAAGGATATCACTATGTCCCTTTCCTGTCACACAGGTAACTGCATCCTGGCTCCACTACCAAAAGGATAGAGCAAGAAAAAAATGAAAGGCAGGCAGGCCCTATGTTGCTTCTCCTGGGAGGATCTTCTGGGCCAAATGAGGTCTCTTAACTTGGCCTCTTTGCATCAAAACAAATAGAAACAGCAGATGGGACAAGGCAGCATGCCGCTCCTGCTCTCCAGGGTTGGTAACAAGATAGCATTTATTTGGAGGCTGAGTTAATTTAAAAGCAGAAGTCCATTCCAGGACCTGCTTCCTTACCTTATCCACTAGGATAAAAAAAAAAGCAGCTGAATGAAAACTTTAAGTTAAATATATTAAATAATTATCTAGTAAAGAAAAAAAAAGTAAGTCCTCACTAGACTGACCAGGTTTCCTCATTGCTCTGTGCTCAGCAGAGACACTAACTCTAAGTAAATTGAAGCTAACTATAGGAAATCAGAGTTCATGGTTCAGCTCCTTTATTCCCTTGAGAGTTGTGCAGAAACCCTGATTCCAGGGACTTGACGGAGGTCACTGGTTAAGACTGTGGCAGAGCCAGGACTTCAAAGCAGGTCCTCTGGTCTAAGTTCGGTTCTTTATCCACTCCACATCACTGCTTCCAATATAACTTAGTGAATGAGAGACTGAAGATTCATAATTTGACCAACTTAATTTTCTTAATTTGTTTAAAAAAACTTTAATTACAGTTGATATTCAATACTATAGTAGATTCAGGTTTAGAGCATAGTGGTCAGGCATTTATATACCTTACAAAGTGATCCCCAACCTTAGACTTAGGAAGTCCAGCAGACATTGTGTTGAGGGTCTAATTGTGAAACTTCTTAATCCTCACTTTCCTTACTTGTTTGATGGGGATGATAATAATATATATCCTACAGGATTTTATGACGATTAAGTGAGATAATGTGGGTGAAGCTCAGGGTAAATTTTTACTAAATGTTGACACTTACTCTTGGCTAAGAGCTTGACCTCTGGAGCCAGTAAGGCAAGGTTTTGAGTTCCATTCCTAAGTGACTTTGAGCTCGTTACTTAAATCTTTATGGGCTTAAATTTTATTTTATCATTTGTCTCATAGGATTGTTATGAGGATGCAATAAGATCATATACGTGATGCAGTGAATGCAGTGCCTCTTTACAGAGGAAGTAATCAACTTAGATAGTGTTACATGATTATTAATGGTAGGAGTACTGACAAAATTTGAGTTTTCTGCCTGGAACAATCTTTACCTTTTAATGATGAAAGTCTGCCATTAGAAACTATGATTGGGATCCTCCATGTTCTACCCTCTCCTGCCCTCTGTCCAATCCCATTCACAGCTCCTTCCTTTATACTCAGATGTAAAAGGCCTACAGCATGGAACATTACTTCTCTCAGTGAGATTTGCATTTTTCAAAGGACCAAAATCCTAAGGTGGAAAAAGGAAACCTTAATGGTACAAATCCCAGGCCTGGTTTAGAACACTCTTAATATTTTGGGCTGGACAATTGTTATGGGAGACTTTCTGTGCATCGTAGGATATTTAACAGCATTTCTGGCTTCAACCCACTTGCTTGCAGTGCAATACCCCCTCTTCTCAGTTATGACAACTCAAAATATCTCTAGACATTGCCACATGTCTCCTGGAGAGAAAAATCTCTCACAGTTGAGAACTATTGGTTTATAGGATTCTATGGGGAGGAGAGGTCTTCACCAGGATATATTAAAATTGCATCATATATCATAAGTGTAAAACGTCTTTAGGAATCAGGCAGAAATGAAAATGCAAGGAAGCAGAAAAGTAAATAATGAGTGGTGGGCCTTGTGGCAAACTGGAGAGTGTATGCCACACCTAAAGTCATTTAAAAGATATAAAAAAAAATTCTGTGAACCGGACAAAGTACATCTTGAGGTTGAAACAGACAGCCGGTTTGAATGTAGACTGTTCACTCAGGATGGCTCAACTCTGGCACATGCTATCTTCATTTGGGCTAGTGATCCTTCACCCCAACTTCTGTTCTTCCTCCTCCCTTTCTGCTTTCAGAATAAGAAGGTTACTCAATAATCAAGGCATACTAAGTCATCCTAAAACAAAAAATAATTTTTAACTCCACTAAAATTTTTAAAAAATGTACTATTAAAGTGAACACATTTGAAATATTATCTGATTATTTGAAACTACCTATATGTTCCATGGAAAGGACAATAACATGTAAGAACAATAAAGGCAGGAAAGAAAGAAATCACAAAAGAACACTAGGAAAACATAGATTAAAATGTTAGCAGGTATTGTGTCTATGTGGGTTTTTTCTCTCTATTTTTGTTTTCCTATATTTTAATTTTTTTAAAGGCTAATGTTATAGTGTGAGAAGTCTATACTTGAAAAGAGAGCTTCATGCCATCCAGTACTTGACCAGGTAGGGAAGGTATCACAAAATAAAAATAAATGATAAAGATTCTAATGGCTAAGCTAGCCCTCCCATCCCTGTCCTGTCGGAGGCATCATGTCTGATGAATCATAAGAGAACCTGGAGTTCCCCCAGTGTGGTTATTAACATTATTAATAATTGGAACACTAATCTCTGCCCACTGCATTCTGTTCTTTGGTTGCTTTCTGCTGCTTTTTAATGATGCACTTTTGCTTTTCCCCATGTACTCCACATTATACACATGCTGTACTGCTCTACCTTCCCTGGATTTATGCATGTCTCTAGCAGATGGTTGGGCTAGTCCACCTCTGGTGCTTGTTTAGCATAACAGAGAGATCAACGACTGGGGCCACTCACAAGGTTCAGCATGCATATCTGGGTCCTGGTGGGGTAAACACATAAAGTAAAGGCCAGCACTTGCCATTTCTGACCTACCCTCACAGCAATTAAGGATGGGTTTTCCTATTTGTTTTTCAAGAATTGTTTCTCCTCTCTCCTTTTATTCTACCGCACCCCATACTTTTCCTTGCTCCTCCCTACATTTCTATAAGTCTTCTCATGAGGGGTGATGGTAGGGACAGGAAATTTTCAATGAAAATTAATGCCATATTGAAAATTCAGAATTGTGAGCCCCTATCTAATCTCTGTTTTCGGTGACTCAGTCTTCATGAAGGATTGGCAGGTCATCCCTTACCCATTCCTTTCCCTGTCTAGAAAAAAAATGTGCCACATCGACCATCCAGTATCCTCAGTATGGTAGGACTTTTGAGCACATGAGGACATGAGTCATTAAATAAATTGAGATTGACTTCAAATAACACACTTCCAGTCTCTCAAAGCCCGTGGCATAATTCAAATCACCTCCCAGGAGCTTGGCGTTCTGGCTGCCTCAATTCAGAGCTACACTTCTCCACATGCTCTTAGCATGGTGATTTTAAACTCCTGTGAGTCTAAGGAGTACGTATGGATGCTTACTATGGCAAAACAAGTTGCTTTTAAAAAAAATCTGATCTGGGTCCTAAGATCTAGGCTTTCGTGGTAAGGACTTCTAAGGAATTGGAGGTTGTTATTGTTCTAGGATGCTACAATTTTGCCTTAACAACTTAAGATGTACACAGATTGAGATGGGAGAACTGTAAAGTGCCAGCCTGAAGTTTACCATAATATGTTATTTTCATGTGGATGGGAAAAATCGATTTCTAATTCATAAAATGTAACTCCAGATGCCAGTCATTATGTACTTTTCCAGTTTCAGCTTAAAAGTACTCTGTGCAGTGTATTCACAGAAGGCAGAAAAGGGGGGTTGCTTTCCTCTTAACCCCAGGTGAAGAAGGAAAAATGGAACTTTGTGGAGAGGAAACCAAGAAAACAGTTGGGGTGGTGTGATTGTTGGAGGAGGAGCCTGGATAAATGGTGGTCTCCATATATTTTCAGGACGTCTCTTTTCTCTCCAGAGCTGGAGGAAAATCAATATCTTGTTTTCAGATGGGTAAATGGAGTCGTCTCTTTAAAGTGCCCGGGTCAGTTCACCACACGTCGGGCAGCTGCTGCTTTCCAGGCTGCCCCGCGATTCCCAGGCTAGGAGGATTGACAAGGCGATGATAAACTAACGTGCCCCCTCAGCTCTGGGTGTGTGCCATTGTTCCCGCAGCTGAGACCCTCTGCTGCTATTTGCTTTCTCCCACATACATTATTCAACAACCCAGGAAAAGGCCAAGAACCTCTTTCATTCAGGAATTCTGTATTAAAATAATCAATTTCAAACTGAAGCCGGGAAGGCCAGCTTGCTACAGGGAGAGCCTATTAATAAGCCACCAGTCTTTTACATTTGCATTGAACTCATGCCTGTATTGTGATAATATGGGATTATTTTTTTTTTCAGTTTCCTCCAAGAAACTAAACATCACATTGGTTCTCCTGCTCTTTCATAAAGACCGTGTAGAAGAGCTTCTTCGTTTGATCCCATCATTAATAGAACACTAGAGGCCATATTTGTGCCTGCTACTCTGCACTGGCTAATTCTGATTTTCAAAGTACTTTTAAAAAGCCATTAACTCTCCATGAAATGTAGCAGGAAGAAAAGTTTTCAAGTGTTTTGTTTTCCATTCATTGGCCTTACATTTCTTGCCTTGCTTCTCCTGCCCCCTGCCTAACCCTCCCCACCATGTGCACACACACACACACACACACACACACATTGTGATATTACAACACCAAGTCAAAACATTAGAAACCTTACATATATGTCAGAATAAGTTTTAAGTGCCTTATAACAGCACCATGAGATGCTTTCCCAAATGGGTGAAATTTTCCTATTTGGCTAATAAAAGCTAATCAGAAATTCCCTTTTTTTGCAGCTGCCTTTTTGTCAAAATTCTTTCTAAGTTTACATCAGTCATTTTTTGTGTGTGTTTAAACAACTCAATGACCAAAAACTAACTATTAATAATCACCATCATGTAATCAGTTCAACTAACATTTATTGAATACCAACTGTGAACACAGGAAATCCTCAGGGCTTTAACTTGGGACCCATAATGAATCAGTTCTGATTCCCTAAGTGCCTTGTGAAACATAGATCCTTAATAGGGTTGCCAGGTTTAGCAAATAAAAACATAGGACACTTAGGTAAATTTGAATTTTCAAGGAATAACAAAAGTTGTTTAGTATAAGTATGTTCCATGCAATATTTGGGATATATTTATACAAAAATTTCATTCTGTATCTGAAGTTAAAATGTAGCTGGGAGTCCTATATTATTTATGGACACCTTACTTTTTAAAGAAATTATTGACATGACCTTGAGGTTTTTGATGTTGGTATATTCTACTTCCCTCTTACCTCTAAAACATAGAAGAGAGAGAGACTGAATCACTGAAAGCTTAGTTGGTAGGGTTCAAGTTAATTAAAATTTAACTTTTTCATGTAAGAAGAAGGTTTTTCAACTAATTTATAGAGGGATCTTGTTTTCTCCTTTTTGTTCCACAGGTGGCATAAAATAGATACTTTTTCAAATTTTTGTGATGAATTATTAAAAGTACTAAACTATTTTAAAGTAATTCTGAAATAACTCATAAAAATAAACATTCCTATCCCAGTAGTGAATTGGTTTAATAAAAATAAAGAAATATTACCCCAAATAATTCAAAATGTATCCCACACTGTGCCAAGGACTGCTAAACATGAGAGAGACAAAACAGAGGTGAATGTATCCATAAAAATAATGGGTGAACGAATAAATCCAAAATAGCAACAGTTGACTGTTAACATGTCATAGCACAGGAGAGACACAGAGGACCAGACACTTGCAACCAATGGTAGGGGTCCATTCTAGAGAAGGGTGGAGAGAGAGAGAGAGAGAGAGAGAGAGAGAGAGAGAGAGAGAGAGAGAGAAGACTATAAATAGGGAGGAAGCTTGAATAAATTGGAAATACATCAGTGCAATGGTATATTATGAAGACATCAAAAAGAATGAAATAGAGCTCTACCAGGTGACTTAGAAAGATTACCACGATGGATTGCTTAATATGAAAATAAGATGCAGAAAAGTGTGTTTAATTTTTATAAAATACATATTTTAAAGTGTGTGTCACTGCTATATAATTATTTTGCCATGAAGAAAAATACGGAAAGGTACATACTGAGTTGTGAGTATAGGTTAGAAGAGTAGAATGGCAGATATGGGACAGTAAATGATGTAGATGGAAGAGTGAACCCTGTTCAGTGGGGGGGAATACAAAGATTGCACTTGAAGTAAAATCCCACATGTGCGTGTATTTTTCTTCTTAAAGTTTAGGAATTTTTTTCTGCAACTTCTTTTCTAATAAAGTAGCCCCAAATGAAGTAATAATTGTTAGATATATTGCTGATGACTACATCTGTCAGTATGTGTGCAAGGCAAGCTCCCTTGTTGAGGAAGAAAATTCCAATTGCTGTGAAGTGGAACCTTCACTAGAACACAGAGACCGTGACATTGCCTAAGACCATGAAAATTCAGAGGGTGCATCAACTTTAAATACTTTTAAAAGCTTAACTCCTAGTTAGCGAGAGTCACTAGCAAAAATGGGAAGCTCCCTCAATGTTACTCATTGCAGTATAACCCATCTCTGGTTCATGTCATTAATTATGGAATTGATTTGAGGGTTGTTCCTCTCAGTTTCTGTGCTAAAATTTCTGACCCCCAATTCTGTTTTCTCAAATTTCCTCTGGCTGACAACATTCCATTTCTGTGATAGGCTTTTGGAAACTCTATGGGCTATACAAGGTGGGGCAAAATGTTTGCAGTTGTGAGTACCAAAACACAGATATTCTTATATTATTATTTATTTATTACTAGAAGCCCAGTGCACGAAATTCGTGCACTGGGTGGGGGGGGAGTGTCCCTCAGCCCAGCCTTCCCCCGCTCACAGTCTGGGAGCCCTCAGGGGAGTGGGCCTAAGCTGCAGTTTGGCCACAGCGGCTCGGGACAGGTGTCCCTGTGTGTGTCCGCTGTGGGCCTGCCCCCAGCCACACTGCAGAGGCTCAGAGCAGGCGCCCCTGTGGGTGTTGTTCTCTCAAGCTCCAGGCCATGCCTGCGTGTTGTTGTCTCAGGCTCGGGGCAATGCCTGGGCCCGCCTCCCGAGCTGGTCATGACCATTATGGCATACAGACTTAATTTGCATATTACTTCTTTATATATATAAACTAGAGGCCCGCTGCACAAAAATTTGTGCACTGGCAGGGGGGGTGTCCCTCAGCCCCACTTGTGCCCTCTTGCAGTCTGGGACCCCTTGGGAGATAACAACCTGCTGGCTTAGGCCTGCTCCCGGGTGGCAGAGGGCAGGTCCAATCCCTAGGTGCAGCCCCTGGTTGGGCTCAGAGCAGGGCCGACTGGAGAGTTGGGGCACCGCCCCCTGTCATGCACAGAGCAGGGCGGATCAGGAGGTTGCAATGCCACCCTCAGTCACACTCAGGGTAGGGCCGATTGGGGGCTTGGGGCACCGCCCCCTGTCACACTCAAGGCAGGGCCCATGGGGGGGTTGGGGAGCTACCCCCTGTTACATACAGAGCCGGCCGATCAGGGGGTTGGGGCGCTGCCCCCTATCAAGCACAGAGCAGGACCCATCAGGGGGGTTGGGGCTCCGTACCCTGTCACACACAGGGCAGGGCTGATCAGGGGGTTGGGGAGCTCCTCCCTGTCACGCACAGAGCAGGGCCGATCAGGGGGTTGGGGAGCTCCCCCCTGTCATGCACAGAGCAGGGCCGATCAGGAGGTTGTGATGCCACCATCAGTCACGTTCAGGGTAGGGCCGATTGGGGGGTTGGGGCACCGCCCCCTGTCACACTCAAGGCAGGGTCGATGGGGAGGTTGGGGCACCGCCCCCTGTCACCCACAGAGCAGGGCCAATCAGCGGTTTGGGGCACTGCCCCCTGTCACACTCAGGGCAGGGCCGATGGGGAGGTTGCGGCTCCACCCTGTCACACACAGAGAAGGGCCCATGTGGGGGGTTGGGGCGCCGCACCCTGTCACACACAGAGCAGGGCCGATCAGGGGGTTGGGGAGCTCCCCCCTATCAGGCACAGAGTAGGGCCGATCAGGGGGTTGGGGCGCCTTCCCCTTTCACGAACAGAGCAGGGCTGATAGGGAGGTTGTGTCCCCGCCCCCTGTCACACACAGAGTCATAGGGCGATCAGGGGGTTTGGGCACTGCCCCCTGTCACACTGCTCCAGAGGCCAGGAGGCCTCGCTGCTCCGCTGATCCCGGGTTTGGGAGGCCTCATGGCTCCGCTGATACTGGTGCTGGGAGGCATATTACCCTTTGACTATATAAGATAGAGGCCTGGTGCACGGGTGGGGGCTGGCTGGTTTGCCCTGAAGGGTGTCCTGGATCAGGGTGGGAGTCCTGCTTGGGTGCCTGGCCAGCCTGAATGAGGGGATGATGGCTGTTTGCAGCTGGTCACACTCCCTTCAGGGTGGGGGTCCCCACTGGGGTGCCTGGCCAGTCTGGGTGAGGGGCTGAGGGCCGTTTTCAGGGTGGTGGGTGACTGAAATTCCCAGCCTCTCCTTTTTTCCTTTTTTTTTTAATTCTTGGATTTATTTACCTTCTATGGCTGTCACTGGAGCTGAGAGCTGGCTTTAGCTGTGAGACCTCAGCTGCTGAAAGCAGGTTTCTGTGCTTTGTTTACCTTCTATATTTGAAACTTGTTGCAACTCCAGCTCTGAGATCCCGGCTGACTGAAAGCAGATTTCCGGGGTTTTGTTTAGCTTCTATATTTGTAACAGTGTTTCTTAGAGAGCAGCTCAGAGCACAGCAGCGACAGGCTGGGAACCTTGGCTTCCTCCGTCACTGGAGCAAGCAACCCTCCTGTTCGTGTCAGTTGCCTGGCTGCTGGCAGCCATCTTGGTTGGCAGTTAATTTGCATATCGCCCTGATTTGCCAATGGGAAGGGTAGCGAAGTTATGGCTAATTACCATGTTTCTCTTTTATTAGATAGGATTGTATTCATTTCCATAGGGACAACTGTAAGCCTATGTTTGCCCCACATTGTATTTTAAATAAAATGAAAATAAGAAAACATATCCTGGCAGAGTTCTAATATATCTGTGCTGCATTTCCAATAAGGTGCTTGTAGTGGTTCTACAGCCAGGGAGGAGGTCCATTCCACCAAAACAACGACAGCAACAACAAAATAATCCAATACAAAGGTGCAGGATGCAACCTTCTTCATCTCTGCAAGAAAAAAATGACAAGAGCCTGAGCTGAGGTTCTGACAGTGGGTGTGGAAAACACAGTCTGCTTCACAATGTCATGTGAGTATTTTCAAGGGGAACTTAGACAACCACTTATGGAAACAGACAGTCTGGAAGAAGAATAAGTTTGGGTAGGTGAGAGATATTTGACTGTCCATAAGTGTAAAGGCTGAGAAGGGACTTGGAAATGTGAAATTTGAATTTAGGAGACAGGTAAGGTCTGAGAGAGGTGAAAATAAAAGCCTGAATCACTGAAAAAGTCTAGAGATAAAAGAGAGGAGGGGAAAGGACTTCATTTTAGGAATGGGCTAGAGGAAGGAGTGCTGGAAAAAAGATAACGGTGTTGGGAAAAATGGGAGAGGGAAACAGAAATAGAAAGGGGCAACTTTCTTTACCAAAGCCATGGTTTCATGAAAGAGAGCTTGATCAGCAGTGAATGCTGCCCAGAGGATAGAGATGTTAAGGACTGATAAGAAGCACTTGGAGTCAGCAATTAGCAGTAGTGATTTTTCAGAGAGCATGTCAGCAGAGTAATTGATTTGAAAGTGATTGTGAAGAAGAGGCAAAGATAACATGGAAGAACCTAGTGGATATTCTGTTAAGTGAAATTAGTCAGACAGAGAAAGATAAATACCACATGATTTTACTTATATGTGGAATCTAAAGAACAAAATAAATTAACAAACAAAACAGAAACAAACTCATAGATACAGAGAACAAACTGATGGTTGCCAGAGTACGGACCTTGAGGGACTGGATGAAAAAGGTGAAGAGATTGAGAAGTACAGATTGGTAGTTACAAAATAGTCATGGGGATGTAAAATATAGAATAGGGAATATAGTCAGTAATCCTATATAATAAAAGGCTAATATGCAAGTAGACCGAAC
This sequence comes from Myotis daubentonii, assembly GCF_963259705.1. NCBI lineage: Eukaryota > Metazoa > Chordata > Mammalia > Chiroptera > Vespertilionidae > Myotis > Myotis daubentonii. Next base: position 21,693,793 of record NC_081861.1, on the reverse strand, counting down.
AGTGGAACAACAGGAACCAAAAAACTGAGCAACCAGTCGCTATGACGTGTGCTAAGCACCGGGGGGCATGTGCGGAACATTGCAGGCATCAGCCACAGCAGGATGGTGGAGCAGGTGAGCGGGGGCACCAGACCAAGGCAGGGCACCATTTGCTGTCATAGGGGCGAGCCTATGGCTGTTACTGAAAATTCTTTGCTCCTGCGCACCATGGTCCACCCCAGGCGCTTGCACCTGCTGCCGGAGTCTGTCCCGCTCACACCTGTAGCCAGTGCCGCAGCTGGCACCAGAGCTGCCACTCACACCTGCTGCCAGTGCCTGGTGCCGGTCCCAATCACTTGTTGCCGTCAGCGGGTGCAAGTGATGGCTGCTGGCCCTGATCACCCCTGAGGGATTCTCCACCTCCACCTGCTCCTGAGGGGCAATTGGGACAGCAGCCATCACTCGTACCTGCTGACAGCACTGGCCCTGCTTGCACTGGCTACTGGTGCTAGCCCCAATCGCTCCGCCCCATCAGTGGGTGCAAACAGGGCCGACACCATCAGTGCATGGGAGCAGTAGCAGGAGTGGGGCTGCCAGTAGACAAGGGACTGGGGGCCATATAGGGAGGGGCCAGGCAGGAGCTCGTAGAATAGGCCAAGACAGGCCTGTGCCTACTGCAGCCTAGTGGCCACAGTTCCTTTCAAGGTGCACGAATTCTTGCCTGGGCCCCTAGTCCTATCTAATAATAGACAAACATGGTAATTAACCATCCCTCCGACACGCTTCCCATTGGCTAATCAGGGCGATATGCAAATTAATTGCCAACCAAGATGGCGTCCGGAAGCCAGGCAACTGACGTGAACAGGAGGCTTGCTTGCTCCAGTGACGGAGGAAGCCAAGGTTCCCTGCCTGCCGCTGCCGGCCTCTGAGCTGCACTCTAAGAAACAATGTTGCAATTATATAAGCCAAACAAACCCAGATACCTGCTTTCAGCAGCTGAGGTCTCAGTCCTGGAGCCAAACCTCAGAGTTAAAGCCAGCTTTCAGTTCCAGTGACAGTCATAGAAGGTAAATAAATCCCAGAATAAAAAAAAAAAAAAAAAACAAGAAAAAAAGGAGAGGTTGGGAGCTTCAGTCACCTGCCAGCCTGAAAACGGCCCTCAGCCCCTCACCCAGACTGGCCAGGCACCCCAGTGGGGACCCCCACCATGAGGGGGTGTGAACAGCTGCAAACAGCTATCATCCCCTCATCCAGACTGGCCAGGCACCCCAGTGGGGACCCCCACCCTGAAGGGTGTGTGACCAGCTGCAAACAGCCATCATCCCCTCACCCAGGCTGGCCAGGCACCCCAGTGGGGACCCCCACCCTGATCCAGGACACCCTTCAGGGCAAACCAGCCAGCCCCCACCCATGCACCAGGCCTCTACCCTATATAGTAAAAGGGTAATATGCCTCCCAGCACCAGGATCAGCATGACGGGGGGTAGCGCCCAAACCCCCTGATCGCCCTGGGGCTCTGTGTGTGACAGGGTGCGGTGCCCCAACTCCCCTATCGGCCCTACTCTGTGAGTGACAGCGGGGAGCTCCCCAACCCCCTGATGGGCCCTGCTCTGTGCATGACAGGGTGGAGCTCCCCAACCCCCCTGATGGGCCCTGCTCTGTTCATGACAGGGTGGAGCTCCCCAACCCCCCCGATGGGCCCTGCTTTGTGCGTGACAAGGAGGAGCTCCCCAACCCCCTGATCGACCCTGCTCTGTGCGTGACAGGGTATGGAGCCCCAACCCCCCTGATGGGCCCTGCTCTGTGCGTGACAGGGGGTGGTGCCGCAACCTCCCCATCGACCCTGCCTTGAGTGTGACAGGGGGCGGTGCCCCAACCCCCCAATCCGCCCTACCCTGAGCGTGCCTGAGGTTGGCATCGCAACCTCCCAATCTGCCCTGCTCTGTGCATGACAAGGGGCCACGCCCCAACTCCCCAATTGGCCCTGCTCTGAGCCTGACCAGGCGCTGCACCTAGGGATTGGGCCAGTCCTCTGCCACCTGGGAACAGGCCTAAGCCAGCAGGGCGTTATCTCCCGAGGTGTCCCAGACTGCGAGAGGGCACAGGCCGGGCTGAGGGACCCCCCATTTCCCCCCCGAGTGCACAAATTTTTGTGCACTGGGTCTCTAGTCTTATCTAATAAAAGAGTAATATGCAAATTAACTGTCACTCCATGGCAAAGATGGCGGTGCCCATATCGGCTGGGACAGGACGCTGGCGGTGTCACCCCTGCAACATGAGCCCAGCAGGCAAATGTGCCAGTGCAAGCAGGCAAGCGGGCCCCACAGGCAACACCAAGCAGGGCCTGCTGGGCAGTCGCCATGGCGACCTGGGTGCAGGCAAGTGGGCCCCACAAGCAGCACCCAGCAGGGCCTGCTGGGCAGCCATGGTGGTGACATGCCAGCAGGCAAGCGGGTCCCAGAGGCAGCACCCAGTAGGACCTGCTGGGTGGTGGCAGTGGTGACCCGTGCACAGGCAAGCGGGCCCCACAGGCATCACCCAGCAGGGCCTGCTGGGTGGTGGTGGCGGCAACCCAAGAGCAGGCAAGCAGCCTCAGAGGCAGCACCCAGCAGGGCCTGCTGGGCGGTCCCCTCGGCAAGCAGGCAAGCGGGCCCCAGAGGCAGCACCCAGCAGTGCCTGCTGGGTGGTCGCTTCGACAAGCAGGCAAGCAGGGTCTGCAGGCAGAACCCAGCAGTGCCTGCTGGGTGGCTGCAGGGGTGACCCATGAGCAGTCAAGCAGGGCCTGCAGGCAGCACCCAACAGGGCCTGCTTGCCTATCCCTGTGGTGTGGAGCAGGCAGGCCCTGCATAGAGAGCAGAGAACCATGGGGAGTGGCCCCAAGCCAACAGTAGGACATCCCCTGAGGGCTCCTGAATTGGATAGGGTGCAGGTCGGGCTGAGGGACACCCCCCCCCCGCACGAATTTTGTGCACCGGGCCTCTAGTTCCATAATAAGACTTTTCCAGTTGTTTGGAGTTTATTTGTATTATTTTCTAACAGGATACTGCTGATAGATTAGGAAGCTCTTGTTTTTTGTATATGTACTTAGTGCCTGAATACTTTGTTAAGCTCTTACTATTTCTAATAGGTTCTTGGTTGATTTGGTACCTCGGAATTATGGTTCTAGGTTTTACATGGAACAGGTGTATGAAAAAAAAATCCCTGGGTAACTCAGAGAGAGGGTTGCTTGCATTCTGCTTTGAAGATGTTTCCTTGTTTCTGACATCATAACTCAGTGGGCTTGTTTCCAAAGCAATCTTGGTGGCATAGCTGATCATGCTGAGTTCAAGTTTCCAGTAGCACATACTAGCTGTGTGATCTAAACCCATGTGAACTAAATTTCATTGAGTTTATTTTCTCACTGGGAAATGAAAATAGTTTTATCTACTATAGAGATTATTAGAAGGATTAAGTGAGATATTATATGTAAAACACCTCCCTGGGAGTTTGCACAAAGAATAAGCTCAATAAATATTAAGTATTATTATTCTTAATATTTTTATTGATATATAAATTACATAGAGCATATTAGTTTCAGAAGTACAACATAATGATTCAATCTATGTATATATTGCAAAATGATCACCACAATAAGTCTAGTTAACATCCATCACCACACATAGCTACAATTTTTTCTTGTGATTACTTTTAAGATTTACTCTCTTAGCAACTTTCAAATGTACAATACAGTATCCTATCTAATAAAAGAGAAACATGGTAATTGGCATACGACCGCTACCCTTCCCATTGGCTAATCAGCAAGATATGCAAATTAACTGCCAGCCAAGATGGCAGCCAGCAGCCAGGCAGCTTGAAACTAACATGAGGCTTGCTTGCTTCAGTGACGGAGAACTCCAACGTTCCCCGCCTGCCTTGCCGGCCTCTGAGCTTGCAGTTTAATAAACATTGTAACAAATATAGAAGCTAAACAAAACCCCAGAAATCTGCTTTCAGCGAGCCCGGGATCTCAGAGCTGGAGTTATACATTGTTTCGATTATAGGACCGAAACAAACCAGATACCTTCTTTCAGCAGCAGAGGCCTCAGAGCTGGAGCCAGAGCTAAACCTGGCCCAGAATAAAAAAAAGAAAAAAAGGAGCAGTTGGGAGCTTCAGTCGGCCTGAAAACAGCCCTCAGCCCCTCACCCAGACTGGCCAGGCACCCCAGTGGGGACCCCCACCCTGAAGGGAGTGTGACCAGCTGCAAACAGCCATCATCCCCTCACCCAGGCTGGCCAGGCACCCCAGTGGGGACCCCCACCCTGATCCAGGACACCCTTCAGGGCAAACCAGCCAGGCCCATCCATGCACCAGGCCTCTATCCTATATAGTAAAAGGGTAATATGCCTCCCAGCACCGGGATCAGCGGAGCCACGAGGCCTCCCAGCACCGGGATCAGCGTGATAGGGGGTAGCGCCCAAACCCCCTGATCACCCTGCGGCTCTGTGTGTGACAGGGGGTGGGGCCACAACCTCCCTATCCACCCTGCTCTGTTTGTGACAGGGGAAGGCACCCCAACCCCCTGATCAGCCCTGCTCTGTGCCTGATGGGGGGGGGGCTCCCCAACCCCCTGATCGCCCTGCGGCTCTGTGTGTGATGCCTCAACCCCCGATCGGCCCTGCTCTGTGTGTGACAGGGTGCGGCGCCCCAACCCCCCTCCCCCCATGGGCCCTGCTCTGTGTGTGACGGGGTAGAGCCATAACCTCCCCATCGGCCCTGCCCTGAGTGTGAGAATGGTGGCACCCCAACCCCCTGATCGGCCCTGCTCTGTGGGTGATAGAGGGCGGTGCCCCAACCCCCTGATCCGCCCTGCCCTGAGTGTGACAGGGGTCGGTGCCCCAACTCCCCTATCGGCCCTACTCTGTGAGTGACGCGGGGGGGGGGGAGCTCCCCAACCCCCTGATTGACCCTGCTCTGTGTGTGACAGGGTACGGAGCCCCAACCCCCCTGATGGGCCCTGCTCTGTGCGTGACAGGGGGCAGTGCCCCAACCCCCTGATTGGCCCTGCTCTGTGCATGACAGGGTACGGAGCCCCAACCCCCCTGATGGGCCCTGCTCTGTGCGTGACAGGGGGTGGTGCCGCAACCTCCCCATCGACCCTGCCTTGAGTGTGACAGGGGGCGGTGCCCCAACCCCCCAATCGGCCCTACCCTGAGCGTGACTGAGGGTGGCATCGCAACCTCCCAATCCGCCCTGCTCTGTGCATGACAGGGGAAGGCGCCCCAACTCCCCAGTCGGCCCTGCTCTGAGCCCGACCAGGGGCTGCACCTAGGGATTGGGCCTGCCCTCTGCCACCCGGGAGCAGGCCTAAGCCAGCAGGTCGTTATCTCCTGAGGGGTCCCAGACTGCGAAAGGGCACAGGCCGGGCTGAGGGACCCCCCCTTCCCCCCTGAGTGCACAAATTTTTGTGCACTGGGCCTCTAGTTATTAACTATAATCACCATACTGTATATTCCATCCCAGAACTTAATCATATTATTACTGGAAGTTTGTACCCTTTGACTGCCTTCACCCATTTCCTATACCCTATTCCACCCTTGGCAATCACCAATCTACTCTGTTTCTGAGTTCATTTTTTTTAGATTCCATATATAGTTGAGATCAAATGTTATTTGTCTTTATCTGTCTGACTTATCTTAGCCTAATGGCTCTAAGGTACATCCATGCTGTTGCAAATGGCAAGATTTCCTTCTGTTATGGCTGAATAATATTCCAATGTGTGTGCATTAAAAGATAAAGAAAAACAGAAATTTATATCACATTTTATTTAGCTTTTATTATTTTAAAATTATTATTACTTCTTTTCTGACTTAACTGAAATGCTTTGGAACCCACTTGTGCTTTGCTTAAGGACACTTTGTCAGGACTAGGGAAGTTAGGATATTTTGCTGGTTTTAAATCTCCTGCATCTCTTTATCTCTTTTCTCATGTATTTTAATACAAAGGTCAATAAGATGAAATTTTGATCTGGAAAGAAGGGTGTGGCATAGATATGTCTTCTCTATGTCCTCACATATTTATTTGTTGACAAGTCCTGTGAGCCCAATCTCCAGTATCCACCATTCCCCTTCCCCTTCCATTCCCTTTGTCTTACATCTGGAACTCAGCTTTTTTTTTTTTTTTTGGTGCTAGTCTCTTTATTTCATTTTAGGCAATTATATGAAAAGAATACAATAAATTATGTATACTTCATTTCTTTTTTATAATTTAAATTTTGTTTTTTAGTTATAGTTTACATTCATTCAGTATTCCTTATTTTGTATCTTTAATTTGAACCTCTATAATAGTTTCTAAACACATCTTTCTGTCTCTCCTCTCTCACTACAATTACCCTTGCACCAGAGAGTTTCTTCTAAACCACAGAAAAATCGTATTATTTCCTTCTTTTAAAAATCCCATTTGTATTCTTTTTGCTTAGAGGACCCTGACTGAACTCTGAAAACAGTAATGAATAGACTCTCTATCCTCTGGTCACAAATGACCCTTCCAGTTACATTTCTAGTTGTCATCAACACTGAACTCTCTCTCAGTTCCCCAACACACCTCTCATTATTGTTATATCATTAGCAGTTTCACCTCTAAACACACCCAGTTATTCCCCATCCCCCAAATATATCATGTGCTTTTCTGCCTCCATGTGTACTTATGTTGTTCCTACAGTCTAAAATTCTCTCCCCATTCCACCTCCATCTTTTAAAACCATATTCATCATCACATGCCATGCCTTCATGAATGCCTTCTTGATTTTTTTCTCACCCTCTCCCTCAGAATTGTGATGAATCATTTCTTCTTCCATGTTCTGTTTGCATTTGTGTCCTTACATTGAGTTAATCTTTCCTCTCAGAAGTAGAGTAGATATCTGTATACTGAAAGTTTCTCAAGCACAAGAGCCATGTCTTAAGCATCCAGATAAACTTTAGAGTATCTCCACATTATTGTATTTGCCTGCTTGTCTTTCACCCTTTTCCATATTAGCCTCATATGTTTGAAGAGGGTGAGAAACATATTTTGTTCATCACTACATCCCTGGTGCCTGACACAGGGTCTGGCACGTAGTAGGTTCTCAATAAAAGCTTGTGGAAGCAAATAATAGCCATCTCATTTCATTGACCTCTTTAGCCCCATGATTTGGACCTCCTGTCTACTTCATCAACCACTACTATCACTTGAAATAGCCTGTTTCACCTCTCAGATCCTGAACTCTGAAATGCATTCCAGTTGCCCAAACTTTCCATCTTTTGGTAGACTTTTTCAACCCCATTGCTATGACTGATGACCCCCAGACCTCTCTCTATTGTTCCGAGTCACTGCCCCTCTGACTTTCCTCACCTCTCTACCCAGTTCAACATTCTTTTCTGTTCTTTCCAGAACCCTGGCTAGGATGGGGTCACTGGGGCACAGAAATTTAGAGGGTACCATATTTTTCTCCCACCACCTCTCTGGTCTCTTTTGGAAGCCTCACCCTGGCCCCAAACCAGCCCCCTTGGCAGTCTCGTAGATGGATGGAGCAAGAGGCCTGAGGTCAAGGGCTGGGAGTGTACCAGCCAGAGGACCTTTTGTATGCGGGTTGTCCCTCTCCCTGTCAAGAGCAGTTTCCATTGAAGAGAAGGCCAGTTTCATGCTGCTTGCCCTGAGCACCAGAAATGCTATTTAGAGCTCTGGTGCTCTGGTTCTGTCCTCCCTTCCCTCACCCCTTGACACTGTGCCAATCTCCACACTGCTTTCCCTGCATCAGAGCTATAGCAAGCTCTGTCTCTGGGCTTCCTGGGACCACCACTAGTTCTAGCTGCCTGCCCTTGATGATGCTTGATGAATGCTCAGCCATAGTTTTAACTGCTAAATGTTGAGTCAAGGGGAATATTAGTATTGGGGGAATATTTCTTTGTAGGATGTACCATACACATACACACACACTGAGAGGGAGAGGGTGAGAGGAGAGAGAGAGAGAGAGAGAGAGAGAGAGAGAGAGAGAGAGAAAATAGGAACCTGAGGCTGAGCTTTATAAGACTGATAGAATAGGCAACAAGTCCCTTCACCTCTCTAAGCCTCTGTTACTTCATCTGTAACATGAGTATGGTGATAGTATCTATCTTATAGTGTTTTTCTAAGGAATAAAATGCATAGCAGAGTGCCTGGTACATGCAATAAGTACTCAATAGATGTGGGTACCCCAAGTGTTGAATTATTCTCCTGTGTTTTCTCTTTCCAAGATTGTGGTGAGGCTTACATAAGAAAACTAGTAAATATGTCTGTTATAGGGGGGTTAATAACTGTTAGTTAAGACCAACTCCAGAGGCCAGGCAGTAACTATTCTTCTTAGTATACCCCACTAAACCTCTCCCATCAGTGTGATCTGAACGGCTAAAGGGCTCTGCAGAGAATTCCCCATTCAGGATCTAGAAACTCAAAACTTTTGAGCTGGTGCCAAGAATGTTCACTGTAATCTACTTTGTCTATCATAAAGAGGCCAACCTAGGGTTTCAAATTGTGCCACTGAGTATTGGTCCCCTCCTTGAGTGCAGTGGGAGATTTAAGTACAGTTGAAATCAAAGCCAGTTATTTCTTCCTATCAGTGGGCCTTAAAGACCCAGGGACATTCTTATCCATGTTTTTGAAATTGCAACCAAGTATATAGTCAGAATTGCAAAAAGAGAGGCTGCTTGAAGTCCTTTACTTAACTTTTACCCAAATGTATTTCTTTTTCAAAGCATGTCATTCTATATGCATGTTCATTATGTGTTGTTTCCAGCTGACTTACCCTTTAGAAAAGTCATAGCCACAGGAAATGCATGCCCTGGAAGTGACTCAGGCACTACAATAGCACACATCCTGCACACTTAGTCTCCAAGGAAAGTTGGTCAGTGGACTCACCATTCCACTGAAACTAAGCTAAGCAGTATCTATTTGCTGCATATGGATACACCTGATCATGTTAACATTTTGTTTATTTTTTTTAAATAAAAGAGTGATGTTTTGAGCTAGCTTCACAGTATTTTCAGAGCAAAGTATTTTAATTTTGATGAGGGCCAAATTTTTCGGTTTTTTTTTTCTTTTATGGTTTGTGCTTCTAGAGTCAAGTATAAATACCTCTGGTCCTAAAGATTTCTTCCTATTTTTTCCCCTAAAAGTCAATATATTTTACTTCTAAGTTTGTGACCCATTTTGAGTTCATTTTGTATAAGGTGTGAGACTTAGGTCAAGGTTCATTCTTTTGCTTATTGATGTCCAATTGCTCCCATATCACTTGTTAAAAAGACTATATCTTACCTCCACTGAATTGCCTTTGGCATTTCATGAAACATCAGTTGGACACATTGGTATGACTCTATTCCTGAGTTCTCTATTCTGTTCAATTGATCTGTGTGTCTATCTTTTTATTTTCACTCAAGGATATGTTTATTGATTTTTAGAGAGAGAGGAATGGATGGATGGATAGATAGATAGATAGATAGATAGATAGATAGATAGATAGATAGATAGATAGATAGATAGATAGATAGATATGTGAGAGAGAAACATCAACGGGTTGTCTCCCAGACATGCCCTGACCAGGAATCAAACCTGAAACCTAGGTATGTACCCTGACCAGGAATTGAATCTGTAACCTTTTGGTGTATGGGATGGAGCCACCAGGCCAGGGCCTGTGTGTCTATCTTTTAGTCAACATCACAGCCTTGATTACTATATGTATAGAGTAACCCTTAATATCAGGTGCAGTTATTCTCCCACTTTTTTTTCATCTTTCCATTCAAGATTGTTTTAGCTAGTCTAGGGCCTATACCTTTCCATATACATTTTAGAATAAGCTTGTCTATGTCTATCAAAATCTTTGCTGGCATTTTTATATGAATTGCATTAAACATATATGGATCAGTTAGGGGGGAATTGATATATTTGCTATAGTGAGTCTTCCAATCCATCAACACAATATATCCCTCCATTTATTTAGGTGTTTTTTTAAAATTTCTTTCATCAACATTTTGTAGCTCTGAGCATATAAATCCTTCATATGTTTTGTTAGATTTGTAACTATTTCATTTTTCTTAAAGTGACTGTAATTATATTGTTTTTCATTTTGGTTTCCAGATATTCATTGTTAGCATAAGGAATGCAATCAATATTTATGTGTCTATCTTGTATGTTATGGCCTTGGTGAATTGATTTATAAGTTCTAGGAGGTTTTGTGTCAGTGCCTTGGGATTTTCTATGTACACAATCATGTCATCTGCAAATAGGGACAGTTTTATTTTTTCCTTTCCAATCTACATGCGTTTTGTTTCTCATTATTAGCTGTTGCAAGGCAAGAACTTCTAGTACTGTGTTTAATAAAAGTAGTAAAAACTCATCATTGCTTTGTTTTGGATTATTAGGAGAAAAGCATTTAAACTTTCACTATTATAAATTATGTGAGCTGTAGGTTTTTGTAGAAGCTTTACCAAGTTGAAGTTATTCCCATTTATTCTTAATTTACTGAGAGGTTTTGTTTTGTTTTTAAAGCTATGAATGTTTCTTTTTATTTATCCACTTATTTCCTTTTTGGAAACTGATTTAGCCAGTCTCACAACTAATTGATACTCTAACACTCACCCTGGGGTACATTATAACTGATGGTAATATATAAGGAGTAATGACTTATTTTATTCCTTGTAAAGAAAGAGTGCCAGATAATCTGTATGTACTTGGCTTGGGTTTGGAGGCTAGTCTATGGGAAGGAGGGGGAAAATGGTCACTGGTGAATGTGTTACCCTTTTTCCTAAGGCTTTATTGTACCTCAGATGGAATAACCTTAGGCATAAATCATATGAAGGGAAGTTTAGAAGTCTGTATGTTTGGTTCAATTCTTATTTATTTCATTAATGTTTTTCTAAGTTGTTGAAAAATTTTTGACTCTCTTGCCTCTTATTCTCTAGCTTCTGCTATTCAGGGGGTGATCTTGGAAGAATATTGTGGCCCTTGCACTCCTTGGGTATCTTATAATACAACCTGAATCTGCAATCAGAAGCCTTAGACTTGCATTGTGTATTTGTATTTATTAGCCATGTGACCTTAGTTAGGCAGCAGACTGGCTAATAGAGCCAGAATTTCTTCAATTATGTACTGAAATTAATAACATTGTTACAGAAATTTAAATAAACATATAAAAATAAAATAAAATTATAAATGGTTGATAATTTTGTCAAATCCTTTTTTTCTGAATCAAATAACATGATCATATGATTTTCCTTCTTTAGCCTGTTGATATAGAGATTATATTGATTGATATTTTCATTAATTGATTTTTGAATATTGAATGAGCCTTATTTAAATAAATCCTGTATAATCATTGTTTGAATTATTCTTACATTACTGTATTTTAGTTGCTAATATTTTTTGAGAATTTTTGAGTCAAAGTTCATACTAGGTATTGGTCTGCAGTTAGTTTACTCTCTTTTCTTTTTCTTTCTTTTTTTTCTGTGTGTGTGTGTGTGTGTGTGTACTCTGTCCTGTTTTGGGTATCAAGGTAATACTTGCCTCAGAAAATGAGTTGGGAAGTGCTTCCTCTTCTATTTTCTGAAATAATTTGTGTAAGATTGATGTTAATTCTTTAAATATTTGGTAGAATTCTCCAGAGAAACCATCTGATTCTGGTTATTTTCTTTTTAGGGGAGTTTTTAATTATAAATGCAATTTCTTTCATGGTCATAGGATATTCAGGATGCCTATTTCAATGTGGTTGAGTTTGGGCACTTTGTGGTTTTCAAGGAATTATTTATATTTTTTCTAAGTTGTCAAATTTATGAGCCTAGAGTTGTTCGTAGTGTTCTCTTATTTTTCCTTTAATAGATACATGTTCTGCAGTGAAATCCCTGTGTTCCTGCATGATGATGTTTATTTGTATTTTCTTTGTTTTTATCTTTGTCAGCCTTTCATTGACTTTTTCAAAGAACCAACCCTTCGTTTCAATCATTTTTCTATTTTGTTTTAATGATTTCTGCTAACATCTTTATCATTTCTTTCCTTCCTTCTGATTGCTTTGTGTATTTTGCTTTTCTTTTTATAATTTCTTGAGGTAGGAACTTAGATTATTGATTTGTGATCCAACTTTTCTAATGTTAGCATTTTAGTGCTATAAATTTGCCTTTCCGCACTGCTATAGCTGAATCCTACATATTTTAATACGTTGTATTTTAATTTTCATTCATTTCTCTATATTTTATAATCTTATTTGATTCCTCTTTGGTCCATTGATTATTTATAAGTATGAAGTTTACTTTCCAGATGTTTGGATATCTTTTGTTATCTTTTTGTTATTGATTTATAGTTTGATTCTATTTTGGTCAGTGTGCATACTCTGAATTATTTAAATTCTTTTAAATAGCTCATAGTATTTATAAACAATGAGAAACAGCATTTTCTCATATTTGAAGCATTTGGGGCACAGAGTGCTGCATGAAGAAATGCACAGTTCTTTCTGTTGGGGAACAGGTTATCACTTCTTGAGCACATACTACTCACTCCCTTATTGAGTATTTTATATGCATAATTTCTAATTTCTAATCTAATCCTCTCAACAATGCTTTGAGTTCTCTACTATTATTGATCCCATTTAATATATGGGAAACTTGAGGCCAGAGAGTTTAAGTTACTTGCATGATTTCACCTGGCTTAGATGGATTTTGAATTTGGGTCCTTCCAAAGTTCTTTCTAGAGAATTACAAATGAGAAAATTGGTAAGGGCATGAGGAATGAAGGGTAGTATGGGACTATTTACTAGAAAAACAACCAGATAACCAATTATTCAAAGTCTCTCTTGTCACTGCTGCTCTATGATGGTATTTATATTCTCACATCAATTTGATGTGATTTAATTTTTAAAATCTTAATTCAGGTCGTATCGATTTTCTTGGCCACAAAATGTCAAATGTTTTTTTATTACAATTTCACTCCTTAACCTAAGCTTATGGAATAATATATTTTAATGAAAAAGTCACTTAATATGGGTCTATACCATTGATATATCTGTACAAGGGGACCAAAATGCCTAACTCAAGGGGATGTTGTAGCACTGAGATAGGGACTGAAAGTATTTTCACCATCAAACACTGTACCAATATATAGGATTAGTATTGTGATAATGGAGATGATGCTAGTGTTTCTTCAGGAGCCAAGGCTGCTGTCCATCATGTAGAACACATAGTTTCAGCCTTGAGGGCACAGACCTCGTGAGTACAATTCAGGGTTCTCTGAAATTGCATTTAAATCATATGGGAAGGTGATTATGCAGGAGGGAGACTTATATCATCCTTTTCCCAAAAATATTTGGAACTGACTACCTAAATGAATGAATAAGTAAAATGGGAATATCTGACTATATGATGTAGGAAATTGCACACAGCCCTGACTTATACATACAGAGGTGGCTTTGTCAGGTGTAGCCAAATTGGAGTGTATTTCATTTCTTATCCCCAGGTTTGAATGGTCTACTAAATGCTACTTTCCCTCTGCACAGAGCTTAGCAAGAAGAATGTGCACAAGAGGGAGAGACGTGTATATACCTGGATAAGAGACTTCACACATTTCATAGATGGAACAGTCCTCTTTAAGTTTTAGTTTTGACCAGATCTATAAACTAGCCAATGAGGATCTGGGATAGCTAGCTTTGTAGAACTGACTAAGATGATTTTGCACTTGAAGAGTTACCATGGAACACCTGACGATATAGACAATAAAATATCTACAATTAGTGTGAAAGCACCCAAACAATGAACTGGCCTTTATATTGCAAATTGGTTATAGGTCCTTGCTTTTTATCACTTTAAATATTTCTTGCCAATCCCTTCTGGCCTGCAAAGTTTCTGTTGAGAAATCAGCTGACAATTCTATGGGAGCTGCCTGGTCACCTTAATATGGCACATCTGAGCTGCCTGCCTGCCTAGTCACCTTGATGCAGTGTGCCTGGCCTTCCAGCCTGCCTGCCTGGCCCTCCTCCTTGATGTGCATGCCCAGCTTGCCTGCTTCCCCCACTGCCTTGACTTAGTGCACCTGGCCCTGCCATCATAACTCAGTGCCCCCCAGATGCATGGGCCTGCCATTGCAACCTGACTGCCTAACCAGGTGCCCTTGATGACCAGCCATGCCACCTTGCACCCACCCTGCAGCCTTGACCTACCACCCCAGGATGACCAACTCATTAAAATGGGGGGAATGAGAAACAACCCACAAATTAAAGAAAAGGAGGAATCACCAGAAAAAAAACTAAATAAAATGGAGGCAAGTAATTTATCAGATATAGAGTTCACCATGGAATATTAAGCAGCAGTGAAAAAAGAAGGATCTCTTACCCTTTAAGACATCATGGAGGGGCCTGGAGAGCATTATGCTAACCAAAATAAGTCAGTCAGAGAAAGACAAATATTACATGATCTTACTCATATGTGGAAGTTAATGAACAAAATTAATTGTTGAACAAAATAGATCCAGAGACATAGAAGCATGGAATACACTGACAGATCTCAGAGGGAAGGCAGGCAGTGGGTGGATCGGTGGGAAGTTTAACCAAGGAACTTATAGATATATATGCACAGCCCATGGACACAGACAATTGTTCATGGAAGGCCTGGGTGCGTGCAGGGTGGAGTAGGTCAATGGGGAAAAAAGGGGGGACATCTGAATACTTTCAACAATAAAGATAAATTTAAAACAAATAAAAATAAAAAAAATTGTAACTCTGAGCATTCAAACCCATTTTGTGCCATTTACATGAAACAATTTAGACTTTGATGTAATTTTTTTGAGTTATAGACATGGAACAACTTTTTGTAACTATTAACATCAGGCTTGTAAACAATAATATAAATCGAGCCACTGTGATGAAGCTGGAGCTGCAATGCCAAAGGAACTGCCTTGCAGATTTTATGACTTTGTAATATTGAAACAGGACAAAAACACCTGTGAATTAGCTCTTGGGCAACATTGTGTTCCAAAGAACAGTTTGCAAAGATAACAAGAAAGTGTTATTATGACTATTGGACTGAAAATTAAAAACACTGTTTAGAATTAGCACCACTATGTTTTGTTATCTGCAGTGATAGTAATGCCTTCCTTCTATTGATGTAATTATTCCCCTTTCCTTTTTCATACATACCCATTGCTTTGGTCTCTTATTGGAACACTATCTGGACTTCTGCCCAAGCAGTGCGTCCTGAGTAGCTATCCTTATTGATCTCAAATATATTTGGGTTAACAGGCTTTTGGTGAGGCCTCTTCTAAGATAGTTTCTGCAAAGAAGGCAGTGTACACAACAGAAATTTGTAGCTAGAATAAACTTTAGAGCTCTCACTTTATGATCTAAGAATCTGATGCTTAAAGCCATCAGTTATTTGAAGATGAAATTCTTAATCATGCCCTGTTCTAGGAGTATGTAACCCATATTCTGAAATTTCTCTAAAACTTAATTTTCATTAAATGTATTCTTTAATTTTGAGCCACATATTTGACTTTTGTGATGCTCAAAATTGTGACACTGAGCCTTGCAAGCCACCATCAGGCTGAGGGACATTTGTCCTTCACGCTTTCCTTTCTTGATAATGGGACATGCCTATCAGCTAATAGCAGTGATGAGCCTTAGAATGGAATTGCTACAAATCCCTCTATAATAGCGTGATTAACAGTGTTTGTTATAACTGTAAACATTCAATGTTAGCTTTATGAACCGTCTTGAACCCTGAATTCTAGGATGGTAACAGCAGAGTCGTATTTGAGTGGGGATATGGCTCTTACCCTTGGCACATGGTCCTCAGGATTGTAATTTTGAAATCCTTTCCTCCCATCCTAGAGGCACATTTTTGGGAACTCCTTTTATCATCAGTGGGAGGGGATGGGTTGAAAGTCACATCTGTAAGATTGTTGTTTGCTTCTCCAGAATGAGTAAACCATTGAGGGAGCATTTTAAAGATGGAACCCTATCAGAACAGATCCAAAGATAATTTTGAATTGACATTATTTCAAAATGGAAATGGAGAACACAAAATTCATTCTTGTGTTCTCCCACTCATAAGGGTAGTTTCAAGAAGCTCTTCAATATTAATTAGTAGACTGTGAATTCAGTTCCATGCGACTATGATGAACCAGTTTTTGGCATATGAAAGAAATAACATCATATTTTTGAATTACTCATCTAGAAGCCTGAATATTTTTGTATTTCCATATTTCTCAAGTAGCACTTAATTTAATCTTAGTCCCATTTCTTTCAATAAACCATTGTTGCATCTCATAAGCAGCACAGCTTCTTCCTCTAACTCATCTCCCCGTGAAATTGGTTTAATGAAGCAGAAAGGTATGAAGTATTAGCAACAGTGGAATCCATGTGGTAGCACTTCATTTTTCACAGGCACTCACATTTCCACCCTAATTTATAAAATCAGCACACAAATGATTTTTATCACGGCCATTACATCAGTATAAATTACTGCCTTTTCTATAGCTCGGCAGTTAGTCAAAGTGTTGAAATGATATCTATTAGTCAAAGGATGGGGGGAGAGGTAGAAAAGAGTTAGTGAAAATGAGGGCTGATGGTTGTCTTACAGGAACACTAATATTAATTTACAATAATGAACACCGATGGGGTGTTTGAAAACGTACAGTTGAAAATTAAATGCACAAAGTGAAGCAAATGGGTCAATTTGTTCAGGACAAAGAAGGGGACCTTCAATAAACAAGCGGTGCTATACAGAGACAGGCGGCAATGCAATTAGTCAGGCACTCCTCCTGTCCAGTGGGCAGAAGCCATTGTTGTTCTCTCCCGCGTGGGTGTCTTCATTTATCTCATTGTAGAAACTGTCATCCTGGTTTTGTGCCCTGCAGCCTCACAATGTCAAATCCATCCTGCTAAAGTCTCATTGGGGAGCACTCTCCACTGGCATCTCTTCTTTTCGCCATTGCCACCTAAGTTGCTTACCATAACCTAGTTGCCCCCCTTTCAAGTTAGGCAAACCTTAGTCATCTGACCACATTATTATGTGCCATGCGATTGTTTAGGTGAGATTGGGTTGATGGTTCCCTTTGCACTATCTGAGAGCAACAATGTACTAAGCAGTTACTAGTTTGACACTTTCTTTTGGAGAAAAGGTATGGATGGATGGCTATAGGATGAGTTTAACCCTAAAAGAATAAATTGTTCATGTATATTAGAAGCAACATTTTAAACATAAACAATTTGTATATAAATAGGAAGTGATTCTTGTCTATTTAATAGCTGCTCCTAAACGCATACCAACCTAGGGTAGATTTCTGTGCTATAAATTCTATGTGACAATAATTAAATAATATTGAAAGTGTATATCCTTTTTCATACTGGTTTCACTACTATCTACCAATCTAATTTAGTAAGAATATATAAAATCTTTATGGGCAATTCAGAGTTCTATATTTATTCAATAATTCATTCAGTTAAATATTTATTGGGCATGTGCTATTGCCAGGGTCTAGGTTTGGTGCTTAGGATCTAATTGCAAATGACCTTCTAGTGGAGAAAGCAATCATTGAATAATAATTCCAAGAAAGTTTTATGGGGTTCCTGAGGTTGGTTGTAATTCCACACTGGTTCCTATTATCCCTCATTACCCTCAGCCAAAGTGTATTCAGGGTGTACAAATTCATTGATCATAGGCAATGACCATGTCTATTTAGATCTTTAAAATTTCTTAAAATCAGGAGTATACTGGTTTTTTACAAAATTTGGAATACTATTGAATTGCATTGTTAACAGAGGGGAGAGGGTGTCATCTCCACCAGTTGTTAGTGGGAGTAGAATTGTTGCGATATCACACAAAAAGGAATTTTCTGAGACTCACACAGGAGGATGAGATATGGTAGAAAGCTTTATTTCCATGGAAGTACATCTCTGGGTTTCCAAAGTCCTATTTCCCTTAGTCCAGTCATAGAAGAAGTGCAGCTAGGGCTTCAGTAGAGCTAAAATCAGAGCCAGTGCCCAGAGTTTCCTTTCCATGTTGGAGCCGAGTCCAGTACATCATCAGGCTAGCTTAGCTTGTGTTTCTCTCTGCAGTCCATAAGTCCATTGCATGTGGGGTTTGCATGGCTGTGGGCCATATGGGAGAATGCAAGAGAGCCAAGAGTCACAAGATACATGGGCCAAGCAGGCCAAGAGGGATAAATCCTTTGTTTAGGAGATTATGTATTCTCAAATTTTCATGCACTTGCATTAGCCGGTGATCTTTTTCCATAGGTCTGACTGACAGGCAGGTATCGTCCCTCTGTCACCCCAACTTTACTGGGCATTCATCTATCTTCCCTTTGTTGGATTCCTTTCCTGAAGTGGTCTGTGGGGAATAGACTGCTGGGTATTAGGGAGTGCAAAATTGCAACTTCCTGGTAAATCTGGCCAAATGACATTCTTATAATGTCTGACCGTCCCTTTGCTCTTTTTCTATCTATACTAATAATATAGGAATATGCAAATTGTCTGAGATGCCATCACAGTAACAGTAATGACTGAGCAGCAGGCTGTGTGGGGTGACAAGGCTGGCAGGTGGGTTAGTGAGGGGTGACCAAATGACTAAACAGCAGGCTGCGTGGGGCAACAAGGCTGGCAGAGGGGGACAGTTGGGGGTGAACAGACCAGCGGGGGGGCAGTAAGAGGCAACCAGGCTGGCAGGGGGGCAGTTGGGGGTGACCAGGCCAGCATGGGGGCAAGTAAGGGACAACCAGGCTGGGGGGCAGTTAGGGGCAACCAGGCTGGTGGGGGGGGGAATTAGGGGTTATCAGGCCAGTAGGCAGAGGCAGTTAGGGGTGATCAGGCCGGCAGGCAGGTGAGCAGTTATGAGCCAGAGGTCCCGGATTGTGAGAGGGATGTTCGACTGTGGGACTGGGCCTAAACCGGCAGTCAGACATCCCCTGAGGGGTCCTGGATTGGAGAGGGTGGGCTGGGCTGAGGAGACCCCTGCCCCATGCATGAATTTTGTGCACTGGGCCTCTAGTTATTAATAACTAGCTAATCACAATGGTATCAATATGAAAGTACAACTTAACAGTAATTTGGGGGAGTCTCCACTCTACAATGTAATAGAGCCTGATGTTTTCAAAGAGGCAGCTCTTCAGCAGTTGGGAAGTAGACGTCAATGAAATTTGGCACCCTGGTCAACATCACATCTATTTACTTGTACTGAATGAGGTCAGTGGTTCATAAGCCCATTAATCTTAATGTTAGACAAGCTAAAATTAGTGATATCTGGTATCAAAAGTCTATAATAGAATCTAAAGTATTTTGCTTTGCTTCTAAGTTAATCATTGCTTGAGATTATATATATATATATATATATATATATATATATATATATATATAGAGAGAGAGAGAGAGAGAGAGAGAGAGAGAGAGATTAATTCTCCCAAATTAGGGTCTATAGGTTTCATGAAATTCCTATCAAAATCCCATCAAGGATTGATTGTAGACATATGCATGCTTAATGTAAAACTATATAGAAAATAACTAAAAGGGGAGAACCAAGATGGCGGCATAGGTTAACGCCGGAGTTTGCTGCTTTGAACAACTACTTCAAAAGTGAAACCAAAAAACGGAAGGGACATCACCCAGAACCACAGGAACGCTGGCTGAGTGGAAGTCCTACAACTAGGAGGAAAGAGAAACGCACATGGACACTCAGAGGAGGCGCAGTGGTGAAGTCAAATTCTGAGGTGCGGAGTGCGCGGAGCGGGCTGGCGGCAGAGGGTGCGGTTGTTGTTTTCAATCGGGAGGGAGTCGCAGACTCTGAGCTCCAGATACAGGCGAGTCTTTAGGGACCCAGACTCAAACGGGAGAAGCGGGACTGTCTGGCTTCGGTCAGAGCGAGTGCAGCTTTCTCTCCGAGCTTTGCAGCGGGTGCTGGGACTCAGAGAGGCAGAGCCCCTGGGGACAGGACTGAGAGCCGCCATAACTGCTCTCTCCGGCCCACCCTGTTGATCCTGTGCGACCCGCCCCACCCAAGCCCTGCACAGAGGCATTTGCCGGATAGCCTCAGGCAAAGGCTAGATTAGCACCTCCCTAGAGGACAGAAGTTCTCTCACTGCTGACACAGCTGATTCTCATAGCCACTTGGCCTGGAGGTCAAACCCTCCCTGGAATTAGCTACAACAATCAAGATTTAACTATAAGACTGCGAACAAAGACCACTAGGGGGTGCACCAAGGAAGCATAACAAAATGCGGAGACAAAGAAACAGGACAAAATTGTCAATGGAAGATATAGAGTTCAGAACCACACTTTTAAGGTCTCTCAAGAACTGTTTAGAAGCTGCCGATAAACTTAATGAGATCTACACGAAAACTAATAAGACCCTCGATCTTATATTGGGGAACCAACTAGAAATTAAGCATACACGGACTGAAATAACGAATATTATACAGACGCCCGACAGCAGACCAGAGGAGCGCAAGAATCAAGTCAATGATTTGAAATGGGAGGAAGCAAAAAACATCCAACCGGAAAAGCAAAATGAAAAAAGAATCCAAAAATGCGAGGATAGTGTAAGGAGCCTCTGGGACAGCTTCAAGCGTACCAACATCAGAATTATAGGGGTGCCAGAAGATGAGAGAGAGCAAGATATTGAAAACCTATTTGAAGAAATAATGACAGAAAACTTCCCCCACCTGGTGAAAGAAATGGACTTACAGGTGCAAGAAGCGCGGAGAACCCCAAACAAAAGGAATCCAAAGAGGACCACACCAAGACACATCATAATTAAAATGCCAAGAGCAAAAGATAAAGAGAGAATCTTAAAAACAGCAAGAGAAAGAAACTCAGTTACCTACAAGGGAATACCCATACGACTGTCAGCTGATTTCTCAACAGAAACTTTGCAGGCCAGAAGGGAGTGGCAAGAAATATTCAAAGTGATGAATACCAAGAACCTACAACCAAGATTACTTTATCCAGCAAAGCTATCATTCAGAATTGAAGGTCAGATAAAGAGCTTCACAGATAAGGAAAAGCTAAAGGAGTTCATCACCACCAAACCAGGATTATATGAAATGCTGAAAGGTATCCTTTAAGAAGAGGAAGAAAAAGGTAAAGATACAAATTATGAACAACAAATATGCATCTATCAACAAGTGAATCTAAGAATCAAGTGAATAAATAATCTGATGAACAGAATGAACTGTTGATTATAATAGAATCAGGGACATAGAAAGGGAATGGACTGACTATTCTTGGGGGGGAAAGGGGTGTGGGAGATGTGGGAAGAGACTGGACAAAAATCGTGCACCTATGGATGAGGACAGTGGGTGGGGAGTGAGGGCGGAGGGTGGGGCGGGAACTGGGAGGAGGGGAGTTATGGGGGGATAAAAGAGGAACAAATGTAATAATCTGAACAATAAAGATTTAATAAAAAAAAAGAAAATAAAAAAAGAAAATAACTAAAATATCTAAAACAATTTTGGAAAAGATGAATAAAGTAGGAGGAAACTCTCTAGATATTAGGGCTCACAATATAGCTAGCATAGTCATGATAGTGTAATTGTTGGAAGAATGATAGACATATAGATCAATGGAACAGAATAGATCATTCAGAAAAAGACCTACACAAATATATTCAATTCAATAAATGGTGTTGAAATAGTTGGATATTGATAGTCAATTCAATCAATCAATCAATAAACTTTTACCTAAGCCTCATACATTATACAAAAATTACCAAGTTTGAAACTGTATAAATCTGGTGATCACCACTCACCCCTACTTGGTGACCCACTGAGAACTTACCTCAGGCAACTCACATACCTCTGGAGATTGTTTCAGTGACTAAGCCTAAAAAGCAGCTGGCAGGAAATGGTGTAGCTGGCAAGGGTGGGGGGTGGGAAGGGTTGGCCCTTTTGTTTACCTTCCCTGGCTCAGTGCTGGTGGAAACTGGCCTTGGTGCACAGCTTGACCTTTTCAATATGCACTGAGGCCCAGAAGAGGCAGCCACAAACTGTGGATTGTTTTGTAGTTCCAAACATGTAGCTCATGATCAGTCACAAGCAGGATCTGACATTGACCTGCACCAGAGTTTCTCCCAAGAGGCCCTAAAAATGACACACCAACTGGTGACCTTCAGATCACATCAGAGCAGGACCTAATTAGCTCCAAAAGCTGCACACCCAAAGAGAGATATCATCAGGTACCAGACCCTTCTGAGGCAAATTCTGCTTTGTGTGGTAAGCACCCATATAGCAGCTTGTACACTGTGGTCGGTGTCAAACCTCACAGTCAGCAGCCTGAGTGTTGGCTCCACTCATGGAGTAAGCTGACAGCAATCAATACTCAACTACAAGACCCACTTATGATAAAAACTATTAGCAAAGTGAAAATAGAGGGAACATACCTCAACATAATAAAGGCCATATATGACAAACTCTCAGTTAACATCATACTCAATAGGGAAAAACTGAATGTGATTCTCTTAAGATCAGGAAAATGACAAGGATATCCACTTCCTTCACTTTTATTCAACATAGTACTGGAAGTCCTAGCCATAGAAATCAGACATGAAGAAGAAATAAAAAGAATTAAAATTGGAAAGGAATAAGTAAAACTGTCATTATTTGAACATGGTATGATAGCGTATGTAGAGAAGTCTAAAGATTCCTCAAAAGAACTACTAGAACTTATAAATAAATTCAGTAAAATAGCAGGATACAAAATTACTATTTAGAAATTGGTTGCATTTTTATACACCAATAATGAACTATCAGAAAGGAAGACTAAGAAAACAATCCCATTCAGAATTGCATAAAAAAAATAAAAACACACAGTAATAAATTTAACCAAAGAGGTAAAAGACTTTTACTCAGAAAATTATAAGACACTGAAGAAACAAATTGAAGTTACAAATAAATGGAAGTATATACTGTGCTCTTCAATAGGAAGAATTAACAATGTTAAAATGTCCATACTATCCAACGCAATTCTTATCAAAATACCAATTGCATATTTCACAGAAGTAGAACAAATAGTTAAAATATTTATATGGAACCCAAAAAGACCCAGGTTAACCACAGTAATCTTGAAGGAATAAAAAGAACAAAGTTGGAGGTATTACACTACCTGATATTGAACTATAATACAAGGCTATATCTAGCAATCAAAATAGTATGGTACTTCTTTTTCCAAAAAGACCCTACTAATCCTGAGGATCTGGTGAATTTAATGGCATCATATTGGTTGTTTGCCTATCTCGAAGTCTCCATGGTGAGGAGGAAGATAAAACTTTAGAAGATAGAGGCTGAAACAGAGAGCTTTCTCCATGTAACTCACCAGTATAAGAATTTTCCAGTGTCTCCAACATAATACATTGTTAGAAGAAAAACTGTTGAGTATTCCACAACCATTTTCTTTTCTACAATCACATGACTCTAATATCTTCAAATGAAAAGCTATTGAAGTGAAAAAAATTATATCTATAATGATGTTCCATAACACCACTTTGATCATTAGGTGGAATAATACTATGAGGATGGATGCGACCGGAAGATGGTGGTTGGCAGGACGGAGGTGAGAGAGAGGGTGTGAGTGAGTGAGGGGGTGAAAGGAGAGTGTGTGGATGTGTATGGTGTGTGTATGAGTGAGTGAGTGACAGTTAAATCCAGCAGGAGTAGCAAGGTCTAGTAGACCAGACTCTCTTGGGCAGGGAGCACCTACCACCACTGCTAGAACTCCCCAGGCTGTGGGGCTCAGGCACAAAGCCCACACCATATTGAAGGGGAGAGCGGCCTCTTCTAGGAACTCATCAGGAACACCACCCAGACAGGCCTTGGACACTGCCCATGACCCAGCAGCCACTCCAGCCAAAATCCTGCTGTCTCACCCACAGACCCACGGACCCTGGGACCTCCAACCTCCAAAGGTGCACCGCTCCCACAGCAGTAAGTGTGACTTTCCCCCTCCCCAGCTGCCGACCTCTGGATGTCACAGTTGTGCTTTTCCAGTGTGCAGGCCTCCTGAGCCCACCACTCCACAGGCCACTCTTAGGTGCTGCTGTGAGCCCTCTCTGGGCACGCCCTTATCTAAACAAGGGAGCACTGCCCCAGAAATAAAAATTTTGAATTCCCCCTTCCCATATACCTGCCCACAGACACCTTGGTTGCATGGCTTCAGTGCCAGGGCCCCTCTGAATGCATGAGTATGCGCCCCCTGGCAAAAGGACCGTGTGTGCCTCTGTGAGCCACCACTGGGCACGAGCGAATCCAACCAAGGACTCAAGACCCCGGCAACAAAAACTGAGTCTTCCCACTCTATAGCTGCTAACCTCTGGACACCATAGTCACACTTTTCCAGTGTGCATGCATCCTGAGCCCAAGGCCGCACGGCAGCTCTTGGGTGCCTTGTCAGCCCCCACTGGGTGCACTCATATACAAACAAGGACACACAGCCTGGGAGTAGAAATTTGGACTTTCCCCACTCCTGGCTGCCTGCCCACAGACACCTTGGCCATGAAGCTTCAGCACAAGAGCCCCTCTGAGTGCGTGAGTGCGCAACCCTGGCAGATGGACCATGGGTGCCTCTGTGAGCTGCCACTAGGCACACATGAATCCAACCAAGGCACAAGGCAGGGGAACAAAAATTGAGTCTTCTCTCTCCACAGCTGCTGACATCCAGACACCACAGGCGTGCTTTTCCAGTGCAGAGGCCTCCTGAGCCCAACGTCCCAAAGGTGGCTCTTGGGTGCCTCTGTGAGCCCCTGCTGGACACGCTTGTATCAAACAAGGGCACACGGGCCTGGTAGTAGAAATTCAGACTCCCCCCACCTACTAGCTGCCTGCCCATAGACACCTCAGTCATACAGCTTCAGCATGAGGGCCCCTCTGAGTGTGTCGCCCTGGCATATGGGTCCTGGGTGCCTCTGTGAGCTGCCACTGGGTGAGTGCAAATCCAACCAAGGGAGCAAGACCCCGGCAGCAAAAACTGAGTCTTCCCACTCCACAGCTGCCAACCTCTGGACATCACAGTCACGGCTTTCCAGTGTGCAGGCCTCCTGAGCCCCACCACCCTGACAGATGGCTACTGGGTGCCTCTGTGGGCCCTGCTTGGCAAGAGCTATTTCAACCAAGGGTGCAAGGCAGCAAAAATTGGGACTTTCCCCTCGCCAGCTGCTGACCTACAGACACTGCAGTTATGCCTTTCCAGCATGCAAGCCTACTAAACCTGCTGCCCCATAGGTGGCTCCTAGGTGCCTCCTTGAGCCCTGGCTGGGCACACTTGTATTCAGACAAGGGATCACATTCCCTGAAGAAGACTGGGACTTCTGTGTCCCTGGGGCATTTGGCACAACACAATAGATCCGATCCAATGTGTGGGCCTCACAAGCACACACCCATTGCAGATGGCTCCTAGGCCCCTCTGTGTGCTGCCACTGGGAGTGTGCCTCTCCAACCAAGGGTCCATGGCTCCCTCAGTAGTATTAATGACATCCCCCTCCCGGCTATCTACCTCTAAACAACGTGGTGAGTTACTGAGGATTTGCCTCCCTGGACAAGGTCATATTGTTTCAGCCATAGAACCCGAGATTCCCATATCCCCAGCTGCTGTATCCTGAACCCACTTGTGATTCAGAGAGGGAAATCACTTTAGCCAGAGTCCCACTGCCTCAACCACAGACTATGAGACACCCACCCGCCACTGTCAGACTCCAGGCCGCTTGTAGTGAGTTGCAGAGTGACACGAATCCAGCAAGAGTCACACCACACTGGCCAAAGTCACAGTACATGAGCCTCAGGCCCCGAGACTCCTTCCTTCCAGGCCGTGGACTCTGGGAACCCACAGTGAGCACATACCAGTGAGACCTCAGACAATCTTTTCCCAAAGAGCCAGAACCACGATCACATCCAAAACAACTTGCACAACAAAGCCAGGGGTGAGTCACATTGTCAATCTGTGATAAGACTTCATCCAAAAATAAGAAACTAACATTCAAGATCCAACTACATGAAGAGAACCCAAATAGCTCAAGTAGGGAGCTTTGCTAGATCACCAAGCCCTGGAGACCTGAGAGAGACCACACTTCTAGGACCAC
Source organism: Myotis daubentonii (assembly GCF_963259705.1). Lineage (NCBI taxonomy): Eukaryota > Metazoa > Chordata > Mammalia > Chiroptera > Vespertilionidae > Myotis > Myotis daubentonii. Next base: position 21,667,736 of record NC_081861.1, on the reverse strand, counting down.
CCCCAAAAGGACCTGGGTAGCAAAGAAGTTGGATCTAAGACACAGAAACAATTAAAACAATACAGCAAAAAACGGGGAGACAAAAAAACAACCCCCAAAGGAAAAAAAGACGAATCACCAGAAAGGGAATTAAATGAAATGGAGGCAAATAACATGTCAGAGAAAGAATTAAGAGTAATGGTTATAAGGATGCTCAAACAACTGAATGACAAATACACACAACTCAATGAGAATTATAAGGAGCAGAATGAGAATGTCACCAACATGAAAATGAACCAAGAGGAAATGAAGAATGACATAGCTGCAATAAAGGACACAATGGAAGGCTTAAACAGTAGACTAGAAGAGGCTAAGGACTGCATCAGTGAATTAGAATACAAGGTAGGAAAAAACACACAAACACAGCAGCAACGGGGAAGAAAATTTAATAAGCAAGTGGAGAGCCTAAGCGAGCTTTGGGACAACACAAAACGAAACAACTTCCACATAATTGGGGTACCACAAGGAGAGGAAGCGGAGCAAGAAATAGAAAACCTGTTTGAAGAAATAAAGATGGAAAACTTCCCTGACACTGGCAAGAAAAAACCCGCCAAGTTTAAGAAGCACATAGAGTCCCAAACAAGATGAACCCAAAAAGACCAACACCAAGACACATCATAATTAAATTGGCAAACATCAACAACAAAGTAAGAATCTTAAAGACTGCCAGAGAGAGACAGAAAGTTATCTATAAGGGATCTCATATTAGCACATCAACTGATTTCTCAAAAGAAACACACAAGGTCAGAAGGGAATGGAATGAAATATACAAAGAGATGCAAAGCAAGGGAATGAATCCAAGAATACTATACCCAGCAAGGCTATCATTTAAAATTGAAGGTGGAATCAGGAGCTTCACAAATAAAAAATGGCTGAGAGTTTATTAGCACCAAGCCAGCAATGCAAGAAATGCTCAAGGGACTGCTGCAAGAAGAAACACAAACATTAAGAATAAAAATGACGACAAACAAGTACTTATCAATAATAACATTAAATGTAAATGAATTAAATGCTCCAAACAAAAGACATAGCAGAGCTGAATGGATAGGAAAACATGACCCATATATTTGCTGTCTGCAAGACACACACCATAGAACAAAGAATTCACACAGACTGAGAGTGAAGGGATGGAAAAAATTTTTTCAGGCAAATGGAAATGAGAAAAAAGCTGGGGTTGCCATACTTATATCTGACAAAATAGACCTCAAAGTAAAGGCAATAACAACAGATAAGGAAGGCCACTTCATAATACTAAAGGGAGCAATTCAACAAGATGATATAACTCTGGTAAACATATATGCATCCAATGCAGGAGCACCCAAATACATAAAACAGCTTCTGGCCCGAACCAGTTTGGCTCAGTGGATAGAGCGTCGGCCTGTGGACTGAAGGGTCCCGGGTTCAATTCCGGTCAAGGGCATGTACCTTGGTTGTGGGCACATCCCCAGTAGGAGGTGTGCAGGAGGCAGCTGATCGATGTTTCTCTCTTATCAATGTTTCTAACTCTCTATCCCTCTCCCTTCCTCTCTGTAAAAAAATCAATAAAATATATTTTTTAAAAAAGAAAAAAAAACTTCTGGAAGATATCAGGGCAGAGATCGATAGCAATACAATCATAGGAGGGGACTTTAATACCCCACTGAGACCGCTGGAAAAATTCTGTAAACAAAAAATCAGCAAAGAAACAGCAATTTCAAAAGACTCACTAGATCAGATGGACTTAATTGACATCTTCAGAACATTTTCCCCCAAAGCCACAGAATATACATTCTTCTCAGGAGCACATGGGACATTTTCAAGGATAGACCACATATTAGGACACAGGCAAAGTCTCTTTAAATTCAAGCAGATAGGAATCATAAAAAGCATCTTCTCAGATCACAGTGGCATAAAACTAAAAATCAACTACAATAAAAACAATGAAAAAAATTAAACACACAGAGGCTAAATAGCATGCTATTAAACAATTATTGGTTCACCAAAGAGATCAAAGAAGAAATTAAAAGCATCGTGGAAACAAATGACAATGAAAACAAAACAATCCAAAATCTATGGGACACAATGAAAGCCGTCCTGAGATGGAAGTTCATACCTCTACAGGCCTACCTCAAAAAAAAAAAACAACAACAAAAAAAGGAAAAATGGTAATAAATGATCTAACCTTGCAATTTAAAGAATTAGTAAGAGATCAACAAGAAAAGTCCACAGTAACCAGAATGAAGGAGAAAATAAAGATCAGAACAGAAATAAATGACTTAGAGACAAAAAAAATACAAAAGATCAATGAAACTAAGAGCTGATTCTTTGAAGGGATAAACAAGATTGATAAACCACTAGCCAGGCTCACCAAGAAACAAAGAGAGAGGACCCAAATAACAAAATCAGAAATGAAAGAGGTGAAGTAACAACTGACCCCACAGGTTCACAAAAAATGTAAAAAATAAATTAGTATGAACAACTCTACTCCCACAAACTGGACAACCTCAATGAAATGGACACATTCCTAGAAAAATACAAGCTTCCAAAACTCAATCAGGAATAATAATAATAAAAAAAAACCTGAATAGGCCAATAACTACTGATGAAATTGAAACAGTAATCAGAAAGCTTCCAGCAAACAAAAGCCCTGGACCCGTTGGCTTCACAGGGGAGTTTTACCAAACATTCAAAGGAGAACTACAACATATCCTCCTCAGACTTCCAAAAAAATTGAAGAGGAAGGCACACTTCCAAGCTTTTTCTATGAAACCAGCATTACCTAATCCCAAAACCAGTTAAAGATACTACAAAGAAAATCACAGGCCAATATCCCTAATGAACATAGATGCTAAAATCCTCAACAAAATTCTAACAAACGAGATCCAGCATTACATTAGAAAGATCATACACCATGACCAAATGGTATTTATTCCAGAGATTCAAGGCTGGTACAATATCTGTAAATCAATAAATGTGATATATCACATAAACAAATTGAGAGACAAAAATTACATAATCATATCAATTGATGCAGAAAAGGCATTTGACAAAGTCCAACACCTTTTTCTGATAAAAACGCTGAGCAAAGTGGGAATAGAGGGATGATACCTCAACACAATATCAATAACTTGTGAGGAAACCTGTCTCTATCTCTGCCTGAGCGAACATCATGCTCAATGGACAAACCTACAGCGAACATTATACTCAATGGACAAAAACTAAAACCATTTCCTCTAAGAACATGAACAAGACAGGGATGCCCACTTTCACCACTCTTGTTCAACATAGTACTTAAGTGCTAGCCATAGCGATCAGAAAGGAAGAACTAAATGGCATTCAAATTGGAAAAGAAGAAGTAAAATTGTCATTATTCACAGATGACATGATACTCTACACAGAAAACCCTAAAGACTTCATAAAAAAATATTAGATTTAATAAATGAATTTGGCAATGTAGCAGGATACAACATTAATGCCCAGAAATCTATGACATTTTTATACACCAATAGTGAACGTATAGAAAGAGAGACTTAAAAAAACAATTCCATTTACCGTTGCACAAAAAAAAATTAAGATACTTAGGAATAAACTTAACTAAGGAGGTAAAAGACCTGTACTCAGAAAACTACAGGACTTGAAAAAAGGGGTAGAGGAAGACATAAACAGATGGAAGAACATACTGTGTTCATGGATTAGTAGAATCAACATCATTAAAATGTCCATACTACCCAAAGCAATGCATACATTCAATGCACTTTCCATTAAAATACCAATGGCATATTTCACAGACCTAGAATGAACTCTCCAAAAATTCATCTGGAATAAAAAAAGACCCCGAATAGCTGCAGCAATCCTAAGAAAGAAGAACAAAGTAGGAGGAATCTCAATACCAGATATCAAGCCGTATTACAAAGCCACTGTTCTCAAAACTGCCTGGTACTGGCACAATAATAGACATATTGACCAACGAAATAAAATGGAGAACCCAGAAATCTACCCAAACCACTATGCTCAATTAATATTTGACAAAGGAGGCAAGAACATACAATGGAGTCAAGATAGTCTCCTCAATAAATGGTGTTGGGAAAATTGGACAGATACCTGCAAAAAAATGAAACTAGACCACCATACACAAAAATAAACACAAAATGGATAAAGGATTTAAACATAAGATGAGAAACCATAAAAATATTACAGGAATCCAGAGGCAGCAAAATCTCAGACATATGCGGAAGCAATATCTTCACTGATACAGCTCCTAGGGCAATGGAAACTAAGGAGAAAATAAACAAATGGGACTACATCACAATAAAAACTTCTGCACAGCAAAAGAAATCATCAACAAAACAACAGGAAAGCCCACTGCATGGGAGAACATATTTGCCAATGCTATCTCCTATAAGGATTTAATCTTCAAAACTTACAGGGAAGGCATAGAATTTAACAAAAGGAAGATAAACAACCCAATCCAAGAATGGGCAATAGATACTTTTTGAAAGAGCACATAAGGAAGACCAAGAGACATATGAAAACATGCTCAAAGTCACTAATCATCCAAGAATGCAAATCAAAACGACAATGAGGTACCATCTCACACCTGTCAGAATGGCTATCATCAACAAATCAACAAATGACAAGTGCTGATGAGGATGTGGAGAAAAAGGAACCCTTGTGCACTGCTGGTGGGAATTCAGAATCATGCAGCCACTGTGGAGAACAGTATGGAGTTTCCTCAAAAAACTAAAAATGGAACTCCCATTTGACCCAGTGATCCCACTTCTAGGAATATATCCCAAGAAACTAGAAACACCAGTCAGAAAGGATATATATTCACTTCTGTGTTCATAGCAGCACAATTTACCATAGCTAAGATTTGGAAATAGACTAAGTGCCCATCAGCAGAATAGTGGATTAAAAAACAGTGTTACATCTACACAATGGAATACTATGCTGCTGTAAAAAGGAAGGAACTCCTACCATTTGCAACAGCATGGGTGGAGCTGGAGAGCCTTATGCTAAGTGAAATAAGCCAGTCGGACACAAATAAATATCGCATGATCTCACTCATTTGTGGATTATAATGAACAACATAAACTGATGAACAAAAACAGATTCAGAGACAGAGAGGCATCATTCAGATGCTCAAACCTCAGAGGAAATGTAGGGGAGGGTGGGGGTAAAGGAGGATAGATCAACCAAAGGACCTGTATGCATGCATATAAGCCTAACCAATGGGCGCAGACACTGGTGCGGGGGAGAGGGCATGAATAGGAGTGGGCAGGGGGCAATGCGGGGATAAGGACACATATGTAATACCTTAATCAGTAAAGAAAAAAAATACTATGAGGATGAAATCAGAGTACGAAAACTGTATTTTGTAAATAAGAAAGTGACATCATAAAATTTCAAATATAATTGATGAGACCTCTGCTTCAAAATAAGAGAAAATCATTCACACCAGGCCAAAAAAATAAGACAAACAGTATTGTATTTGCATAAAATCAGACGTATATAGATGAATGAAAAAGAATAGAGATCTCAGAAATAAACTCATGTCTATATGTCAATTTATATTTGACAAAGGAGGCAAGAACATATAGTGTCATAGAGTCTCATAAATCGTGTTGCAAAAATTGGAAAGATATATGCAAAAATGAAATTAGACCACCTTCTTACACCACATCCTATCTAATAAAAGAGTAATATGCAAACTGACCATCACTCCAACACACAAGATGGCCGCCCCCATGTGGTCAAAGATGGCCGCCCCCATGTTGACACAGTATGGCCGCCACAAGATATCTGGCAGGGGAGGGCCATTGTGGGCAACCAGGCCTGCAGGTGAAGACAGTTTGTGGGGGGACCCAGGCCTGCAGGGGAGGGCTGTTGGTGGGGGGGGGGAGGACCAGGCCTGTAAAGGAGGGCAGTTGGGGGGATCCAGGCCTGCAGGAGAGGACAGCTAGGGATGGCCAGGCTGGCAGGGAGGGCAGTTAGGGGCAATTGGGCCTGCAGGGGAGGGCAGTTGGAGTTGACCAGGCCTGCAGGGGAGGGCAGCTGGGGACTGTCATAAATGTTTCCCTCCACATCCCACATGGTTCGGGGTTCAGGATCTGGAAGAGGAACCGAACACAAATGAAAGAGATAATTTGGAAATAATGGGGGCCAGGCGGGTAAGTCCAACTCTAGAGGAAAGACTTCCACTAGTGCTCAGGCCTCACCAAGTTTTTATTTGGTTCTAGATCCACCCATAGTATAGCCCTTAGGCAGGGAGGTTCCAGTGACACACAGACATTCTTATCAATAAGGATTTACATGATTAAAGGTGGGGAGGTTGCTTCAGCTACCATTATCTGGATTAACAGAGGTGGTGCACAGCTCTGACATTTGCTAGGGCTTCAAAGGTCACCAGCCTTCCGGGTTCTCTGTCTACACCTCTCTGCTAGTGAATACAATAGGTGGTTTCCCACAGGGGCAACCGGGCTAGCAGGGGAGGGAAGTCGTGGGTGGCCAGGCCTGCAGGAGAGGGCAGTTAGGGGCGTCCAGGCTGGCAGGGGAGGGCAGTTAGGGGTGACTGGGCCAGCAGGGGAGGACATTTGGGGGCAACCAGGCCTACAGGGGCGGACAGTTAGGGGTGACCAGGCTAGCAGGGGAGGGCAGTTAGGGGCAATCGGGCCGGCAGGGGAGCAGTTAGGCATAGATCAGGCTGGCAAGGGAGTGGTTAAGGGGTGATCAGGCTGGCAGGCAGAAGCAGTTAGGGGCAATTAGGCAGGCAGGCGAGCGGTTGGGAGCCAGCAGTCCTGGATTGTGAGAGGGATGTCTGACTGCCCTCAAGAGGTCCCAGATTGGAGAGGTTGCAGGCTGGCCTGAGGGAGACACACACACACACACACACACACACACACACACACACACCTGTGCATGAATTTCATGTACTTGGCCTCTAGTTAAAGAATAAACTCAAAATGAGTGAAAGACTTAAATACTTAAATGTAAGACTTGAAATCATGAAACTCCTAGAAGAAAACATAGGCAGTGAAATCTTGGGCATTCCTCTTAGCAATATTTTTTCAGATATATCTTTTCAGGCAAGAGAAACAAAAGAAAACATAAACAAATGAGATTATATCAAAGTAAAAAGTTTTTGCACAGCAAAGAAAACCATCAACAAAATGAAAAGTCAACCCACTGAATGGGAGAACATATTTGCCAATGATACATCTGATGAGGGGTTTTTATCCAAAATTTATAAAGAACTCATACAACTCAACACCAAAAAAAAAAAAAAACATTCCAATTAAAAAATGGACAAAAGACCTGAGTGGACACTTTTCCAAAGAGGACATACAGATGGCCAATATACATATGAAAAAATGCTCAACATCACTAGTTGTCAGAGATGCAAACTAACACCATAATGCAATATCTCTTCAAACCTGTCAGAATGGCTGTCATCAATAAATCAACAAACAATAATTGTTAATGTGGATGTGGAGAAAAGGGAACCCTCATGAACTGTTTTTGGGATTTCAGATTGGTGCGGCCACTATGCAAAACAGTGTGGAGGTTCCTAAAAAAATTAAAAATGAAACTACCTTATGACCCAGTGATTCCATTTCTGGTAATATATCAGAAGAAACAGAAAGAACTAATTTGAAAGATTATATGTACTCTAGGTGCTAGGAGGAGAATTAATTTGAAAACAGCATGGCTAGCCTGTGTGGCTAAGTGGTTGAGGGTCAACTTATGAACCAGGAGTTCACAGATCGATTCCCTGTCAGGGCACATGCCCAGGTTGCCAGCTCAATCTTCAGAAAGGGGTGTACAGGAGGTAACCAATCAGTGATTCTCATCATTGATGTTCTCTCTCTCTCTCTCTCTCTCTCTCTCTCTCTCTCTCTCTCTCTCCCTGAAATCAATAAAAATATATTTATTTTTAAAAAGAAAACAGCATGACTGAAAATGAGACTAGTTCAAAGCCTATCTCAGTGGTCCAGATGAGAGATGACGGTGTTCTGAATTAAGGTGCTGGCAGTAAGAATGAAGAGGGGCAAGTTAATTTAAGTTAATTAGAAAACAGTGTGTGTAAGACTTCATGACCAACAAGATGAAGAGATCATGACAGGCATTGAGGACATTTCCACGGTTTTGAAAGTGGACAACTAGGCAATAGCAACACCATTGGGATTAAAATCTATTTTACACATGCAAAACTGGAGAGCCCATTGGCTTTTTCACTGAATGTTTGGTAAAACTGCCCTGCGAAGCCTTCTAGCTTTTGTTTGCTGGAAGCTTTGTGATGGCTGCTTCAATTTCCTCCATAGTTATCAGCCTATTGAGATATTTATATTCTTCCTGATTGAGTTTTGTAAGGTTGTATTTTTCTAAGAATATGTCCATTTTCTCTAAGTTGTCTAGTTTGTCGGAATAGAGTTGTTCATAGTATTTTTAAACAATATTTGCATTTCTGTCGGGTCTGTTGTTATTTCGCCTCTTTCATTTCTGATTTTGTTTATTTGGGTCCTCTCTCTTTGCTTCTTGGTGAGCCAGGCTAGAGGTTCATCAATCTTGATTATCCTTTCAAAGAACCAGCTCTTGGTTTCATTGATCTTTTGTATTTTTTTTGTCTCTATGACATTTATTTCTGCTCTGATCTTTATTATCTCCTTCCTTTTGGTTACTGTGGGCTTTTCTTGTTGATCTCTTTCTAATTCTTTAAGTTGTAAGGTTAGATAATTCATTACCATTTTTTCTTTTTTTCTTTTTCAGGTGGGCCTGCACAGTTATAAACTTTCCTCTCAGGACTGCTTTCATTGTGTCCCATAGATTTTGGATTGTTTGTTTTTGTTTTGTCATTCATTTCCAGGATGTTTTTAATTTGTTCTTTGATCTCTTTGGTAACCCAATCATCGTTTAATAGCATGCTATTCAGCTTCCAAGTGTTTGAATTTTTTTTGGCTGTTTTTGGTGTACTTTATTTCTAATATTATGCCGTTGTGGTCTGAGAAGATGCTTGATATTATTTCAATCTTCTTGAATTTGAAGAGACTTTGCCTGTGACCCAATAGGTGGTCTATCTTTGAAAATGCCCTATGTGCACTTGAGAAGAATGTATATTCTGTGGCTTTGGGGGAAAATGTTCTGAAGATGTCAATTAAGTCCATCTGATCTAGTGAGTCATTTAGGATTGCTGTTTCTTTGCTGATTTTTTGTTTAGAGGATTTATCCAGTGATGTCAGTGGTGTATTAAAGTCCCCTACTATGATTGTATTGTTGTTGATCTCTCCCTTGATATCTTCAGGAGTTTTTTATGTATTGGGGGCTCCTGCATTGGGTACATAATTGTTTATCAGGGTTATATCCTCTTGTTGTATCGATCCCTTTAGTATTATGAAGTGGCCTTCCTTATCTGTTGTTATTGCCTTTACTTTGAGGTCTATTTTGTCAGATATAAGTATGGCAATCCCAGCTTTTTTCTCATTTCCATTTGCCTGAAAGATTTTTTTCCATCCCTTCACTTTCAGTCTGTGTGAATCCCTTGTTCTTTGGTGGGTCTCTTGTAGACAGCATATATATGAGTCATGTTTTTTTATACATTTAGCTACTCGATGTTTTTTGATTGGAGAGTTTAGTCCATTTACATTTAAAGTTATTATTGATAGGTACTTGTTTGTAGCCATTTTTACTTTTTGTCCCTGTGTTCCTTCTTCCCTTTTTATTTCTTCTTTTTACACCAGTCCCTTTAGCATTTCTTACATTGCTGCCTTGGTAGTGATAAACTCCCTTAGTTGTTTTTTTTTTTTTTTTTTTTTTTGTCTGTGAAGCTCCTTATTTCCCCTTCAATTTTGAATGATAGCCTTGCTAGATAGAGTATTCTTGGATTCAGTCCCTTGCTTTGCATCACTTTGTAAATTTCCTTCCATTCTTTTCTAGGCTGATATGTTTCTGTTGAGAAATCATTTGATAATCTAATGGGAGATCACTTGTATGTAACTTTCTGTCTCTCTCTCTTGCAGCCTTTAAGAGTCTCTCTTTCTCCTGAACATTTGCCATGGTAATTATGATGTGTCTTGGTGTGGGTCTTTTCGGGTTCATCTTGTTTAGGACTCTCTGTGCTTGTGTGACTTTTTTCTTCCCCACATCAGGCAAGTTTTCTCATATTATTTCTTCAAATAGGTTTTATAACCCTCTTCCTATTGTTCTGGCACCCCTATTAGTCGTATGTTGCTTCATTTCATGTTGTCCTAAAGCTCCCTTAGGCTCTCCTCCTGTCTTTTAATTTTTTTCTCCAATTGTAGTTAGGTTTGAGTGTGTTTTGCTTCCCTGTCTTCTAATTCACTAATTTGGTCCTCTGCTACTCCTAATCTACTGTTGAAACTTTTCATGGTGTTTTTTTATTGCAGCTATATCGCTCTTTATTTCTTCTTGACTCTTACATAAGTTGTTGATTTTTTTTCATCCATCTGGTTTATGAACTGTATGATCCTTAGTCTGATTCTTTTTCTGACATATTGCATGACTCCATTTCACTTAGCTGCTTTTCTGGAGATTCCTCCTTTTCCTTCCTTTGGGGGTTTCTTTTTCTACCCATTTTTGTTCTCACCAAAAGATTTGGTGTCAAGTCGTGCAGGGGCTGCTCCTTGGGTGGCAGTGGCTCCTCAGGCTGCATCTGCTCCTCAGGAGGTCACAGCAGCGGCTGAGCCTCAGTTGGTAGCAGCTCCTCTGGTGAGTGTTATTCAGAGCAATGGTGGCTCCTCTGGCTGGTGGGGAGAGGCTGCTTGTGCAGCTGCTGCTACTGAATGGGGGAAGGCTTCTTACGAGGCTGCTGCTCCTCAGATGTGGGCGGGTTGCCCGTGTGGCTGCTGCTCCTCAGACTGGGGCCAGCTGCTCATGGGGTTGCTGCTCTTCAGATGATAGCGGGCTGCTCATGTGGCTGCTGCTCCTCAGACAGGGGCAGGCTGCTCGTGCGGCTGCTGCTCCAAGGACAGAGGTGGGCTGCTGACAGGGCTGCTGCTCCTTGTACACAGGTGGGCTTCTGGTGGGAACTGCTGTTCCTTGGACAGGGGCAGGTTGCTCGCAGGGCTGCTGATCATCATACGGAGGTGGGTTGCTTGCATTGCTGCTGCTCCTCAAACACTGGTGGGCTGCTTGTAGGTCTGCTGTTCCTTGGATGTGGGAGGGCCGCTTGTGCATCTGCTGCTCCTTGGATACGGGCAGGCTGCTCATGAGGCTGTATCCTGCTCTCTTGACTTCTGGTTCAAAAGGCTTTGCATATAATACAACAAATATTAGTGGTGACTTTAAAAAAATCACCTGAATATTTTCAAATAACTGAAATTGGCATCCTATTTGCCTTCATTTTAATACCTATGTTTGGAATTATAAAGTTTTATTAATGACCATATTCCAAGGTAGCTACATTTTCCCTTTTTTAGCCTCCAGTGTCTGTCACCTCCCTTTATAATACTTTCTATCCAGCCATGACAACCCTGAAAGGCCCTCTTCTTATTGAACTTCCCCTTTCCAATAATACAACCTAGGGAACATACTGTAGCCCCTCCTCTCTATAAAGCAATATAGTTGGATGGGGCTGAATTTCTTCAGCCTAAGCCTAATTCCTTTTGGTGTGAAATAGAGCTGAGCCACTCAGAGTACCCCAAGTAAAGGGATAAGTGGAAGAGGCCTTGGGCTTTGGGTTTGGGGCTGGACAGAATGAAGGAGACAAAGCACTATCGTGGGGACCTTAGTCCTAGACTGCAGGAGGCAGTGGGGGTGGGGACAAAGCAGAACCTCAGCTGCTGGAGAGGAAGAAGCAGGATCTTTTGTCTCATAATGTATGGAAGAGTGTGTGTATGTATGTGATGACGATGATTAAATGGTACATGATATCAGCAAAAATTGTCAGCACAGGTGCTGATTAGGGATGCTGTAAAACCAATAGTATGGAAAGAAACTGGAAAAATTGGTCTGAGTGTGGAAAAGTAATACTAATTACAATCATTTATGCGAACTGCCTACCATTTATGACTAATTACCACCCAACACAATAACCATTAGATATATCATTAAATATGTGTCAGATTAACTTTGTTGTCAGTTTTATTTGTGTTTAGAACAGTAAGCTCTGCATGTATGCTTGTGCTTAATAGTTTGTTGCTCATGCAAGCACGGCTGTCAGCTCACAATTTAAAAAACCACAACATTATGTTAGGGCTGGAGCCTGGCAGGCTTTGAATTCCAGGCTAAGTAGTTTATAGTTAATTTAGGAGGCAATGGGGAGTCCTTACAGAATAATTAGCAGTGAAGATACATGATCAGTGCTGTATTTTAGGAATCACAGACTGACAGGGCTGGAAGATTCCTCAGAAATTGCCCACTCAATCAATGGTTATCAGCCAGGGAGCACTGGCAACCACACTGGAGGTTCTGGAGGGATTTTCAAAGTCTCAGAAAGACTTAAGGGAACCATGAATTTCTCCATAATAAAGTTGTACAGATCAATTACAGTGTCAGTATTATTTGCTTGGGGATGGAATTAATCAAACTGGGACAGTGATTGGAAGCATTGATTTACAATTATGAAAGCCTGATGATTTTTTAAAAATGGGGAAACAAGTTAATTGTTTTTTAACAAATGAATATTTTAACATTAGAAAACTTTTTTCTAATCATGGACTCCATGGGTTAAAAACAAAACAAAAGGGGTCTTAAGTGAAATAAGTCAATCTGAGAAAGACAAATATCATATGATCTCACTTATTTGTGGAATCTAATGAACAAAATGAATTGAACAACAAAATAAGACCCGAAGCATGGAGTCATGGAACAGACTAGCATATCTCCATCTGGGGGTGGGTAGAAGAAGAGAGATAAACCAAAGAACTTATATACTTATATGAATAGCCCATGGACATGGGCAATATGGTGGTGAAGACCTGTGGGGGTATGGGCTAAGTGGAGGGGGGGAGGGGGAAATGAGCGACATTTGTAACACTGTCAACAATAAAAGTAATAAATAAATAAAAACAAGAAGGGGTCTTGGGCGGTGAAAAAGTTGAGAGCTTTCATTGTACTCCAACCAATTCTTTCATTCACAGATAGGGAAACAGAGTCCAGAGATGGATGGAACTTGCCTTTAAAAAAGATGGGTGAAAGGATTGGACAGTGCAAATGGAAGATAGGTGAGACTGGAGACCATGATACCAGTTCAGTGGCAAATCAAGATACCTAGATTTGGTGGTAAAAATGATCTACAAATGAGAATGGCAGGTGGCAGAAAATGAAAATGCAGTACCACATAGGACCACTGGTTATATGTAGGTATAGAAGAGAAAGAAGTTGAGGATGACTCAAATCCCCTGTGCGACTGAGTGGGGTGATGATGGCATTATTGGCAGAAATATAAAACATTGGTGGAATAATTGGTTTGGGGGTAGAGGAGAGTCATGAATTTGTTTTTATAAATATTGACCATAGCCCTGACCAGTTTGGCTCAGTGGATAGAATGTCAGCCTGCTGACTGAAGGTTCGATTCCAGTCAAGGGCATGTACCTTGGTTGCGGGCACATCCCCAGTAGGGGGTGTGCAGGAGGCAGCTGATCTATGTTTCTCTCTCATTGATGTTTCTAACTCTCTATCCCTCTCCCTTCCTCTCTGTAAAAAATCAATAAAATATATTTAAAAAAATAAATATTGACCATAACTTGCAGGGTTACAAGTTGAAAGATATGAGTATGGCAATACAAATTACAAACACTTGGATTTAAATCCCAACTTGTTTACACTGTGTGACTTGAAAAGGAATTTTTCCTTTGAGTTTCAGTGTTTATATTTGTAGACCTTGGGCAATGATGTCTGCTTTATAGAGTTAGTAAGAAGATTAAATTGGATAATTATATAAAGTGGCAAGTATTCATTACTCTTCTCTGGAGGAAGCATCAAGAATATGGAGATAGAACCAATCCTTTACTGCATTGCCTTTAACATTTATTTATTATTCTAGTGCATATTATGGGATAAGACTATTTTTTCCCCAAAACTGCTGACTAATTTTCTAATCAAAATGTATTGAGTAATCCATTTCCCCCCTAGTGGTTATCATATTGCAACTCTTTTTATGCGTTTAATTTTGTTTCAGAAAAATAAATTATTTTTCATTGTTTTGCCATATCACATTTTTTGTAATTTTTAATTTTATAGTATTTTAATAAATCCCAGGGAATGTTAAAAAAAAGAATATGGAGATAGAAATGGTTAAGAGAAATAAGGTAGAGTTCAGGAGCAATGACAAATCCCAAGCTATATTGTTAGGCTCTAACTGCAAAACTGATAGTACTGTCCCAGGGTTTCTGGAGGATGGAGTCACCAGGGCAGAATATGGGAGAAGCCACACTTACTGAGAATTTGGGAAGGAATCCAGCAAAGGAACCCGAAGGAATGAGCAGAGGAGGATAGAAAGCACCCTGTCAATGAAGCCAAGGGAGGCAAAATTACTTGAAAGTGGGAGGTGTGGTCCATGGGGTCAAATGCAGCAAAAGATCTAGACAATAAAAACAGAGATGAGGTCATTAGGAGGACACTTTTAGAGACAGCAGAGAATTAGGGATGAATTAAATAAGAGGCTAAGTAAGCCAGTGAAGGTGGGGTAGCAGAGACATTAAAGAAAAAGCAATTTTTCAACATGGACCATGAGAAAAGAGGGGCAGAGATGATAGTAACTTAAAAGAGTAGCAGCTATAAGGGAAGGTTATTTCAGGATACTTAAAACCTGAGCATGTTATATGCCAAGCAAATAATGCCAGTGGAGAGGAATAGACTGATAAGGCAGAAGAGAGAGAGAGGTCATATTTGTAAAGCAGGCTCTCTTAAACTATGCATAGTCAGCCCCAGGCTTTGGTTACTTTGAAGATGTGCTTAGCAGAGGGCCTAACTTTTATGCCAGGAGAAGTAATCTGAGGTCAAACAAGAAGCAAGCAATCCCATTGGAGCTGTTTGCTTATACTTGTGAACAAAACACACCAAATAAGGAGCTACTCTTCTCCTTATTTGTGCAAGGTTCATGACATAATTTAGGGACTCTGAACTTTAAGTACGGTATCCCAAAGCAGAGGGCTCAAAATTCTGTCCCTTGGGGCTTACTGCTCCAATTAGGCTTCAATGACTTATAGTCATTAAAATTAAACTTTCTACTTTCTTTCAAGTATGGAACAAGACCCAGTTGTCCAATATTCCTATTTTATTCCGGACAAACTGGCTGATAAAATTAGAGAAGAGAAAAAATAAGAGGTTTTAAAAAATTAAAAGAGAACATCTTGAATGGTGGTGTGAAATGCTTGGCAGACATTCTCCCCAGGAAAACCTACATTTAATGGGTGAAAAATATTTTTTTAAAAAAATATACACAAATATTAATGTCTCTGGAAATTCTCAAGGCATAAAGGAAATGGAGATACATTTATTCAAGGAAGAGTACTAAATCTTGGCATGAACACTGAGAGTCTTTGATATTTAAGTCAAGCCTGCTCCCATACCCCACCCTACCCCAGGGAAGTGATGGAAGCTCTATTCCAGCCAGGTGTGGCTAAGAAAAGAAGTCCGTTTGCCCCAGCTCCTTGTGTAGGGCTACTATTTCATAAATGGAAGGGAAGGCTAATAGCATCTCTAATTCCCCCCAACCCTATGCTGCAGACCCACTATTCAGGGAGGGGCAATTGAGAGGACTGGTGCCTCCTTTCCCTATTCAGCTCCCACTTGTAGGGCAAGGGCTCTGCCCCAGGCATGACAGGCTGAGAATACTGGGGCTCTAATTGTCCCTGCCCCAGCTCACTCAAAGGCAAACAAACAAAAGAGATCAGGGGTTATCACCTCCTCCACAGTGCCTGTAGGGATTCACTCAGAGAGAAACAAATCACTGTTTCACACCCTCAGCTCCAGTGCCATAGTGTGGAGATTCTGCCCACACTATCAATATAGAAGTACCTACTCTTGATATAGCATATACATGGGATAATATGTAGCTTTTGTGTCTGGCTTTTTTCACTTTGCATGTTTTTAAGGTCCATCCATGCTGTTGGATGTATGAATACTTCGTTCCTATTTTTTAATGGGGTGAAATATGCATAACTTAAAATTGACCAATTTAATCACTTTAAGTACATTTTAGTGGAATTAAGTACATTCACATTGTCCGCAACCATCACCAGTATCCATTTCCAGATTTTTTTTTTATCATCTTTACCCATTAAGCAATAATGCCTTATTCCCCTTTCCCTCCAGTCCCTGGTAACCACTATTTTACTTCCTGTCACTATGAATTGGACTTCTGTAATCACCTCATAGAAGTGCAATCATGCAATATTTGTCTTTTTGTGTGTGGCTCATTTGGTTGAATCATATACTAGTGTATGAATATACTACATTTTGTTTATCCACCAGTTGATGTATATTTGGGTTGTTTCTACCTTTTGGCTATTATGAATAATACTACTATAAACGTGTGTACAAGTTTTGTGTGGACATATATTTTCATTCCTCTTGGGCATATATATAGTAGTGGAATTGTTGGGTCACATGATAAACTCCATGTTAATTTTTTTGAGGAACTGCCATACTGTTTTTCAAAATGGCTGTATCACGTTACATTTCCACCTACAATGTCAGAGGCTTCCAATTTCTGTCATTTTTGCCAATACTTGGTATTGACTTTTAAAAAAATTATATAGTCATCCTAGTGGGTGTACAGTAGTATCTCATTGTGATTTTGATTTGCATTTCCCTAATGACGAATGTTGTTGAGCATCTTTTCATGTGTTTTTTGGCCATCTGTATTTCGTTTGAGAACTGTATTTTCAAATGCTTTGTCCATTTTTTAATTGAGTTGTTTTTTTATTACTGATTTGTAAGAGTTTTTAATGCATTGTGGATATAGGTCCCTTGTCAGATATATGACTTGCAAATGTTTTCTCCCATATTGTGGGCTGTCTTTTCACTTTCTTGATGGTGTTATTTGAATCACAGAAGTATTACATTTTGATGGAGTTAGATTTATCTATTTTTTCTGGTTATTTGCACTTTTGGTGTCATGTCTTAGAAACCATTGCCTAATTTAAGGTCACAGAGGTTTATTACTATATTTTCCTTTTTAAAAAATATTTTTATTGATTTCAGAGAAGAAGGGAGAGAGAGATAGAAACATCAATGATGAAAGAGAATCACTGATTGGCTGCCTCCTACATGCCCCCCTCTATTGGGGATCAAGCCCACAACTCAGGAATATGTCCTGACCAGGAATCAAACATGACCTCCTGCTTCATAGGTCGATGCTCAACCATTGAACCACACTGGCTAGGATATTACTACATTTTCTTATAAACATTTTATAGTTTTAGCACTACAAATAAAAAACATAGGATTACCAAGGGAATAATCACTTGAGAAAAGCTATCTAACTATTTGAAAATTGGTAATATCTTTTTACACAGATAGATATAGATATAGCCATATCTTTATAAACTTAGTAAATAACAAGATCTAGTGATGGGTTTAATAATATTATAATTCTGAAGTAGTGATGAGCATGAAGATATTTTGCGATAACTACAATGGTATTATGATAATATCTATAATGTCTATTGCTTACCAAGTCATACGTGCTGCTGATGTTACTTTGTCCCATTGCTTACACCATAACAAACATAACTATTACTTCACTTATAGGCTATTAGAAGTGGATATGCAATTTTTTCCTACCCAAGTTAATATTCTTTGAATTCTACCTGTAGATCCTAGGTTAAGAATCCTTACTGTAGATAAAGCCAAAGTACCAAATTAAAAAGAATACCTAAAATTTTATTCTAAGGTACCATTAACAAAACAAGATTTATCCATGAAATTCAAATGTTTAGCAATCAATAAAATGCTAAAAGAATAATGTTGAAATGATGACGGCATCCTTAATTTAACTATTATCCACCTTGTTTTGGGAAAAGTAGTTCAATAGAAAAATATTTTGGTAGTCCCTTCCTATTTAAATGTGATAAACAAACATATAATATTACTATCCATTTAATAACTGGGCTAATTGGATTCAAATTTTATCTAAATACTCTAATTCCAACTACAGGTTGAAAACATGCATCATTTACTTCCTGTTTAGAGTTATTAAAATAGTCCTCAGAAGAGAGAAGCTTGTCAAGGCTACCAGTTGGGAGCTACCAGCTGCTCTGTTTCTTCACAGGTGAATAACTGTGTTCAATTGTAAAGGAAAAAAATACCAAATGCTAGAAATAGATCACAGAGAGTGTGTCTTAAAAAAAGTGTTATAAGGGGTTATAGTTCCTAGGTCATTGGAAACAGGTCTCTTCCCTTAATAATGTGTAGATATATTTGCTATTATTATGGTTTTGAATAGTTAACACATTTAAGTGGTTTAAAAGTCAAAGTGATATAATAAGGAATCCACAAGAAATTTAACCCTCACCTATAATACCATTTATCTTCTTCCCTCAACCCCTCTAACAGTGATTCTATATAAAAATGAAAGCAAATATCTCCATCTTTATCCCCCTTTTTTGCACTACTGGCAATGTACTATATATGTTGTTTTGCACCATGCACTTTTCACTTAATGGTATACCCTGCAGATCTTTCTATATCAGTGTAGTGAGAACGACCTCACTTGCTTTTATAGCTGATGAACATCCTACATTGGGAATATACATGCCATTATTTATTTCACATTTCTATTTGATAGGCCCTAGAATTGTTTCTAGTCTTTCCTATTGGTCTATTTTTTTTTTAACTATCACATATTTTATTTGGAAACTAGAGGCCCGGTGCAAGAAATTCATGCATGGGAGGGGTCCCCTCAGCCCAGCCTGCACACTCTCCAATCTGGGACCCCTCGGGGGATGTCTGACTGCTGGTTTACAACCAATAAACAATCTTTAAAAAATAAATAAGTAAATAAAGAGAGAACTTGATCCAAGACAAAAATAGGCATTCCTGAAGAATGACCATTAAGACTAGAATGGCCATTAGGAAGTTGTTCAGGAAGTGAGGATAATCTGCACTTCACATACTGTTAGGTAGGAAAAGGGTCTCAAGATCTAGGTGGTTCTTACTAAATGTTATTCTTGCTAAATGCTAAAATGTAGCACATTTGCAGATGTAGATGAAGATGCAACAGGATGAGCTTGTCTGGAAATATATGAATCAAGATAAAGATGAGTTAGTTGCTCTAGGAGGGAGATAACGTAAGTGACCTTCACTTGCAGGTAGATTATGAATGAAGAAATACTCCCTGATAATTAGAACAGTAAGCAATGGAAGATTAGGTATCACTTTTCCTTAAGGTAAAAACAAAAACAAAACAGCCATCTGTTTATATATGGAAACAGGGTGATGATCAAAGACTCATGGAGCACTCCTATCTTATATAATAAAGAGGTAATATGCAAATTAACCCTCACACCCTCATAAGATGGCTGCTGTGACCAGGCCGGCAGGGGGGTTAGTGAGGGACGACCAAACAACTGAACAACAGGTTGTGTGGGGTGACCAGGCCAGTGGAGGGAGGGAGGGCATGAGGGGTAACCAGGCCAGCAGGGGGGCTAGTTGGGGGTGACCAGGCTGGCAGATGGGGACAGTTGGGGGTGACCAGGCTGGCAAGGGGGGAAATAAAGGATGACCAGGCCAGCAGGGGGGAGACAGTTAGGAGCAACCAGGCTGTCAGGGAGGGGACAGTTGGGGGAGACCTGGCCAGCAACAGGGGGCAGTTAGGGGCAACCAGGCAGGCAGGCAGGTGAGTGATTAGGATCCAGTGGTCCAGGATTGTGAGAAGGATGTCTGATGGCCGGTTTAGGCCTGATCCCCAGATATCCCCCGAGGGGTCCCAGATTGGAGAGGGTGGAGGCTGGGCTGAGGGTATCCCCCCCCCCCCGTACAAATTTTTTGCACTGGGCCTCTAGTACAGCATAATGGTATGTCTTTGACCCGCACTAAGGGTTGAAGTAAACTGGAAGGTAATTATGAATACCTTTGGGGATTTGAATCAGTAGACAAAGTTTATGAAATGACTCACATCACTTTCCCAAATCTGTTTTAACTGGTAAAATGTTTAAATGACAGGTGTGTTTATTCTGGAAATGGGGAGGACTCTTAGAAGAGAGAGAATGACAACTTCTGCTGTTTTGTCTACTCTTAAAAACAACTGTAGCAAGTTTTATGTTTTCACCTAGTTGAATGAATTACCTGTCTGTTGTTTTTTCCTCCAAATCAACCCTTCTGACATATACCTAGGGTGATCTTGTTTTCGGAAAAATAATTGTAACACATAGTTTGAGAAGAACATGCTTGGGACTGCTGGTATGAATTCTTCCATTATTCATTAAATAATTATTCATTCTTCACCTACTATATGACAAACACTATTCTAGCAGCTTGGAACACAGCAGTAAATCCAACATCCAAACTCCTTCACTTTCATGGAACTTATATTAATGTGAGGATAGAGAGAGATGATGAACAATTCATATTTTAAAATAAGTGAATTATATAGTATGTTAGTTAAGTGCTATTGGCAAAAGAAAAGAAAGAGCCAGACAAGGTAGATAGGCATGCTGGGGTGGGAGCAGGAAGTAGGTTGCAGAATTAAGGAGGGTGGTCAGCATAGGCCTATATGAGAAAGTTTTGTTCAAAGACTTAAAATAGTAGTTCTCAACCTTCCTAATGCCGCGACCCTTTAATACAGTTCCTCATGTTGTGGTGACCCCTAACCATAAAATTATTTTCGTTGCTACTTCATAACTGTAATTTTGCTATTGTAATGAATCGTAATGTAAATATCTGATTTGCAGGATGTATTTAGGCAACCCCTATGAAAGGGTCATTCGACCCCCAAAGGGGTCTCGACCCACAGGTTGAGAACCACTGACTTAAAAGAAGTGAGGAAATTAACCTAGTGGGCATCTGAGAGGAGAGAACTTTGGGTCAAAGGGACAGCCAATAGAAAGGCCTTGAGAAAGGAGAATGCTGGTGTGTCGAGTGTTCAAAAAACAGCAAGAAAGCCAGTGTGGTTGGAGAGGATGGAGAGAGATCAAGAGTAGAAGAGGAGGAGGGACTGATCACAAGGGCCTTATTTATCACAAGAAGGGCTCTGGCTTTTACTCTGAAGTAAATGGGAGTCATTGGTGTGTTTTGAGTAGAATGCCAGATTTGATTTCTGCTTTTAAAATATTGTTCTGGCTGCTGTGTTCAGAATAAACTGAAAGCAAGTGGGGAGCATGATTCTGATATCCATGAATTTGATTACCACAGTTTAATTAAATAACAGCATCCCCCAACAACACACTTCAAATTTCAGTTATCATTGCAAATTAACTGAGTGAATACATAAAGTATAGATTGTGCTGATTGCTCTTTTCAGTACACAAATCATTACATAAATAACAGATGCACAAAGTCTGTTGGTGATTGGTATTGGTGATTCATTTTATTAAGTTTATGCACAGACATCAAAGCATGTACTTGTGTCACTTTAATTTGCAGTGATAAACCCACAAGACATTTTACAAAAATGTATACTCAAAAAATGAGGAACTAGCCAACAAAGATGAAAGTGCAGCAAATAAATGAAAAATTAATATCTCAAAAGTGAAATTCAAATCAAAGCTATATGTGGGGTGGTGAACATACAATATATAGATGATGTATTATAGAACTTTACACCTGAAACCTATATAATTTTATATACTAATGTCACCCCAATAAATTCAATGAAATACTAAAACAATAGCTACATAAAGTTATAGAAGAAATGTTGACTATGGGACCATGGCAATGTTGACACTGTCACCATTCAAGAGACCCTAGATATGCAACCATTTTAAACATCTCACACTGCCTAGCATTACATGAGGACTGCCGGTATTTAGTGATAATGACTGGATCTGGGGTTTGACCTTGAAAGTGAGTGGCTGCAGTGTAGTAGAGGTGGTCTTGTAGTTAAAGCCTTTTTGGTCCTCTTTTTCAGTAGAAATTCTTGAGCCTTCAACAGCTGTGAGAGATTTCTATCAGTGACTTGTTAATATAACCAACCCAACAGCCAAAACTTAGTAATGTGAAGAGAGGTGCCAGGGAGGTCCCACAGACAAAGCCCTTCTCTCCTGTGTTTCTATTGTACCATAAAATGCTACTACTGATTAAAAATTCCCTTACTGTCCATTTCATTATAAGTGTACAGGAGAATTTTTTAAAATGTAAAATTAATACCTATTTAGTCCTTCAGGTTTAGCAATGCTCCTCTAGAATCATTAAAAAATATTCCCTCTGTCCCATAATAATAGTAGCAGTTGATGAATGTAATTTGTCCCATAATAATAGTAGCAAAAGAAAATAAATACAGACTGCAACATTTATTATAAAAAACTAGATTAAATTAAACAATAAATTAAAAGTAGTACTCCTAATTTTTATTTTGAGTGTTCAGATAGTTTGTGGATTTTTCAATAATTCCGTTACTGGATTTTAAACTTGTAGGTAGGATCCCTTGGCTGCGAAGCTTTGCTCTCCCTATATGCGTGAGCTTAAAATTATTGGAGCCATCATTCTTCATTGCTTCCAGCATAACTTGTTGAAGTGACAGAAACATAGTATCCAGTATTTCGGGAGAAATATTATCAAAGGCTAATATGGTGCCTCTTCTGCTAAGAGGAATAAGTCTAAGTTTTTCAAGTTTTTCTCTATAATTTTTGCATTTACGTCCACAGTTTTGTTTTTTCAAAGAATCCACATTAGCGTAAGATTCTCCTTGACAATTATTTTTGGAAGCACGCTTCCAAATTCTTGATATGGTCATTCTGTTGCACTTAAATTGTTTTGCAGCTAACGTAATTGCACCTTTCTGCAACTTTTCCTTTTTCTTTTGATGCATCAAGAACTGGACAATCGCAACTCGATCTTTGCTTGAAAACTCTCTTTTTTTATCTTACTTTTACTATGGGTTTATATTCAACTGAAATAAAACAATTGATTTTGATCAGCAGATGAAATTAGAAAAATAGTTTTAATTCATAATAATTAGATTAACCTAAAAATTGAAAGATGTGTCAAAACAAATGACAGATGTCATGAAACATTGATTTTGATTGAAGGCTTCGCAATTTTGCACTACAACATAACTTACAGCTGCATTCGCCAATAATTCCCATTTAAATATTCACTTGCTACTTTTATTATGGGACAGAGGGTGTATGTATCAGCTGTGGAGATGGTGCTGCTGCTATTGCAGGGGTGGGGGAGGGTCTGACCCTGGGGGGTCGCTCAGGCCTGCCTCCACCCAGGTCTGGAGTTGTAGGGAGAAGAGGCATGCCCAGTCCCAGTGGAAGAGTTTGTAAAATAATATAAATTGAAAAAATAAGAATACAAATTGTATGCATTATGTGATCTCATTAAAAGTGTATAGGGAAAAAAAACTGGAAGAGAAGAAGCCAAAATGTTATTATGGGAACTTCTGGGAATAGAGATTGCATGAGATTAAAATGTAGAAAAGAAGTGCATGTAACTTGTTTTAAAAAAAACAATAATCCACAACAATACAGACTCTGGAGCCAGACTACAGACTAGCTGTATTGACCTTGGGTAAGTTCTCTAGCCTCTTTGTGTATAACAGTAGTATTAACCTACTAGGGGTGCTATGGAGATTAAATTAATTAATACCTATCAAACATTTACAAGAGGCTCTAGTATATAGCAAGTGCTCAATAAATGTTATTATTAATATTATTATTGATACTAGAGGCCCGGTGCATGAAATTTGTGCATGGGGGGTGGTGCCCCTCAGTCCAGCCTACACCCTCTCCAACCTGGGACCCCTCTGGGGATAAACAGCAGTCAGACATCCCTCTCACAATCCAGGACTGCTGGCTCCCAACCACTCGCCTGCCTGCCTGCCTGATTGCCCCTTACCACTTCTGCCTGCCAGCCTGATCACCCCCTAACCACTCCCTTGACAGCTGGCCCAATTTCCCCTAACTGCCCTCCCCTGCCAGCCTGGTCACCCCCAACTGCCTTCCCCTGCTGGCCTGGTCACCCCTAACTGCCCTCCCTTGCCAACCTGATTGCCCCTAACTGCCCTCTCCTGTAGGCCTGGTCACCCCCAACTGCCCTCCCTTTCAGGCCTGGTCCCTCCCAACTGCCCTCCTCTGCTGGCCTGATCGCCCACAACTGCCCTCCCCTGCAGGCTTGATTGCCCACAATTGCCCTCCCCTACCGGCCATCTTGTGGTGGCCATCTTGTGTCCATATGGGGCAGACATCTTGTGTGCTGGAGTGATGGTCAATTTGCATATTACCTTTTTATTAGATAGGGTATATACAGTTACAAAATGAAAGTTAATTTTTTATTCATTTTCTACATTTCCACTCCTCAAGAATAATTACTGTTAACAGTTTGATGGGAATGCATTCAGTCCTTTTTTTATGCAAACATACACACACCAGTCATTGTTTCTAGTTGCATAAATATACACACATGTACATATACATGAATATAAATATATGTACAGGCATATATACACATGTATATACTTGTGTATATATTTGTTTATATATGTATATATATGCACATATATTTAAAACAGAAGTAGGATCATACAATTAATATTATTAAATAATTTGCTGTATTCATTAAGCAATATATCATTATATTGTGGACATTCTTGTATACAAGTAATGCAAATCTCACTTTTTGTAATGGCAGAAGTAGTGTTCCAGTGTATGTACTATAATTTACTTAACCATTTCCTTACTAATGAATATTTATCTTATTCTCAAATAATGATGCAATGATTCTGACCATCTGGTATTTTTACACACGTATCTGAATATTTTTGTAGGACAGATTTCTAGAAGTGGAATTTTTGAATTAAAGGATATATGCATTGATACATTGACAGATATGTCCAATTTCCTCTCTAAAGAAGTTGTAATAATTTATCAATGTATAAGAATGCCATTTTCCCCAGAGCTTCAACCGCTCTGGATATTATCAATCTTTAAAAAGTTTCCTGCCTATTAGGCAATAGATATCACATTAGGATTATAATTTGCATTTCCCTGATCACTCTTGCAGTTGAGCATATTTTCATATGTATGTAGGTCATTTGCATTTCTTCGTCTATGAATTGCTTTCTCAAGTCTTTGTGAGTTATTTACTTTTTTATTTATATTTTGTTGTATTTAAGAAGAGATACATGTTTGGTATTCTTTAACTAAGTTTGCAACCTATTCTTTATTATACTAGCAGAGGGAGCATTTACTCTATCCAAAATAAGGGAACAAATATATATATATAAAATTCAGCTTAGCATCATGTATAATCTTGGGTCCACCAGTGAGCCAGTATTTACTTTAACCATAATTAGTATCAAGGGAATGTTATTTCAGAAAACAAGTTTAGACTATTAGGATCCCAGGAATTAAAGATCATCTAATCTAATCCTCTGCCAACCTTCAACATCCCTTCCAGGTTTCCCTTTGTTCCTTAGGTTCCACCAAGTGGAATATATATATTTCAAATTCACCATGAACCTCTAACACATTTGTCTAAGTTACTCAAGTCTAAACTCTTAAAATTTAACTCGGTAGTTCCATAGTTTTTTTGTAAGCCATCTTTGAGGTGTATCCAGAAGGAAGTGAAGGGCTGCAGAATTATTTGATATATTTAGGCCCATTCTAACAATCCATTCTAACGGGTCAGTCAGAGGCAGATGCGGTTTTGTTTTGTTTTGTTTTGTTTTGAGAATTTTTTCAGAATGACCTCATAATTGAGCTGCCTGACAGGCTTAGTGTTGAACAATAATGAGTTTTTGAACAGTGAGGAGGATATGTTTTGAAACAGAGGTAAATAGTGCCAATTATTTACAATGCTGCACATCAAGGACGTCTAAACTAGAATAGCTAGAAATGCTCCTGTGATTAGCGCTCGGGATGGCCATGCAAAGAGTTCAGAGTGGCAATATCTAGTGTTTCCTAATTGTACTTGTTTCCATTTTTCTTTACATGAATAACATGTTAATTGTTAGGTACCAGAGAAGCTAGCAGAAGCTGATTAAAAGCTGGCTTAGTGACCATTTAGTTCAGTTACATTTCTCTTAAATGATACTTCAGTTGTTTAAGGCCAAAAAAGGCATGCAGATACTTTCTGACATTTTGGTTCAGTGTCTTGAATATTAAATTCAGCTTAGCATCGTGTGTAATCTTGGGTTCACCAGTGAGCAAGTATTTACTTTGACCATAATTAGTATCAAGGGAATGTTATTTCAGAAAACAAGTTTAGACTATTAGGATCCCATGACTTAAAGATCATCTAATCTAATCCTATGCCAGCCTTCAATATCCCTTCCAGGTTTCCCTCTGTTCCTTAGCTTCCACCAAGTGGAGAGGTAGCCTCAGCTAAGCTTGTATCTCTACAGTGACATAGAGATCACTGTTATATGAGTCAGCCCAATCCATCTTCAATAGCTCTGATAGAAAGTTCTTTTTATTGAACTGAATTTTTTCTCCAGTATATTCAACCCATTAATCCAATGAGAGTCCAGAAGCACCTTCTAGAACAGGTTTAATCTCTTTTACACATCATAGATCTGTAAATATTTGAAGATATTCCCATCTTCCTTTTTCCATAGCTCCACTACACTCCACCTTTCCCACCATTAAATCTAAATGTTCCCAACTTCTGTGATTTTCTCATAAGGAACTCTTGGCTTCTTTTCTAACCTAATCTCCTCCTCCCTGCCTGTGCCAAATGGCCTCCTTCTATTCCTCAAACATGCATAGCATATTCCTGTCTCAGGTCTTTATACCTTCTCTTCCCACTACCAGGAATGCTCTTCCCTCAGATAGCGTAATGTTTCCTTACTCCATTTAGCTCAAATATCAGCTCCTCAGAGAGGCCTTCCCTGACCATTGTATCTAAAAGGACCACCCCAATCTTCACCACTACCGTTAGGCCCTGATATATTTTTCTTCATAGTACACATAACTTCTTGAAAGATGACCATGTCTGTTTATAAGCTTGTCTGTCTTTCCAGCTAAATGTGTCATGAAAGCAAGGACTGTACATGTTTTGTCTAGCACATAGTAGGTTCTCAGTAAACATTTGTTGCTCAACTCAATAGGATGTAGTTTTATTCCTTTTACTATTTGGGTCACTCTCTTGACTTTATAGATATCCCTCTCAAAGTGCAGTGTCCAGAATTGATCATGAAAATCTAGCTATGAGCTGATCAGGGCAGAAAAAAGCATAATAACCACATTATTTCGTCAATGAGTAGATATCATGCAGCAGGCACCATGCAAGATCATGGATATATGACAGTGAACAAGATCAACATGGTTCCTGCCTCCAAAAAAACTCACAGTCTAGTTTAGATGTCCTTCTAGTATGATGAAGTCTTAAGGCCACAGTTATTTTTTATATGTTTTATTGATTTTTCTTAGAAAGAGAGGAAGGGAGAGGTATAGAGAGATAGAAACATCCATGAGAGAGAAACATCATCTATCGGCTACCTCCTGCACACTTCCTACTGGGAATTGAGCCCACTACCTGGGCATGTGCCCTGACCAGGAATTGAACAAGCAACCTCTTGGCTTATGGGTTGACACTCAATCACTGGGCTACACTGGCTGATCCACAGCTACTTTTTTAGTGGCCATCTCACACATCACACTGGAGAATTTAACAATCAATAAAAACTCGCAGATCCGCCGAAGCCGGTTTGGCTCAGTGGATGGAGCATCGGTCTGCGGGCTGAAGGGTCCCGGGTTCGATTCCGGTCAAGGGCATGTACGTGGGTTGCGGGCACATCCCCAATGGGAGATATGCAGGAGGCAGCTGATCGATGTTTCTCTCTCATCGATGTTTCTAACTCTCTATCTCTCTCCCTTTCTCTCTGTAAAAAATCAATAAAATATATATAAAAAAAACCTCGCAGATCCTTATCATGGGTGCTTTTATTTACTTATTTTTAAATATATTTTATTGATTTTCTACAGAGAGGAAGGGAGAGGGATAGAGAGTTAGAAACATTGATGAGAGAGAAACATCAATCAGCTGCCTCCTGCACACTCCCTACTGGGGATGTGCCCGCAACCAAGGCACATGCCTTTGACCGGAATCGAACCTGGGACCCTTGAGACCGCAGGCTGACGCTATATCCACTGAGCCAAACCAGTTAGGGCAATCATGAGTGCTTTTAGTGGTCAAATCAAAATCACATAGTTGCTCTATTAAATTTCATTGGGTAAAATTATATCCATAATTTTATTAAGTCAAATTATTTTGGGATCCAAATTCAGTCAACCAATAGATATATTAGCCTTCTCAGCTTTGTGTCATATCCAAATCTAATAAGTGGGACTTTTGTATATGCAAGTCTTCAGTAAAATCATTGCACAAGACAGACCCTTGTGGCACAGCACCAGAAGACTACTTCCAGCACAATACCAAAGTGACAGTATCTTCAAATGCCTTGATGCTGTCCAGATTTTCTGCCTACCATGATTCCATATTTAGCAATCTGGAAACCCTATCAAAGAAGGAATTAAGGTTAGTCAGATATATCTTGTTCCTAGTGAACTCAGGTTGGAAACCAGTACAAATCCTATTAGGTGCACCAAAGAGTTCCTTTAATATTCCATTTGATAACCCTATTTGATATTAACATAAAACTCACAAATTTGTACTGTTTAGAATCTAACATCTTGCTATTTTTGCAGATCAAAGTAACTATATATTTTCTTGATTATAGATCCTCTCCTATTTGCTGAGATTCCTCAAACTCTGTCATGATAGCATTTCCTTTCTCTCTCTCTCTCTCTCTCTCTCTCTCTCTCTCTCTCTCTCTCTCTCTCTCTCTCTCCTTTTTCCCCAGGTCTCCCCATTAAGGACACAGTCGCCTGGGTAAGGAAATTCAGACTCATTTATATAGCACCTCACCTGTGTGTTCTCTTAACACTCTCATCTTAATTTTGGGCTTCTGCTGCCTCTCCCTAAAATTCTTTCTAACCTTTTCATTCCGAAGCTCATTGTCTTTTTTCAGAGAAGACAACAAATTTGATTTGGAGTTCTGCTGTTCCTGTCTTCCATCAACATTACTTCTTCAGTCCCAAGCAGCATACCTCTCTGATGACTTTGTTCTTGCTTAGAACATAACTAATGAAGCCTTATGCTTTCATCTTAGACATTTCCTCCTAGCCTTAGCTCATTGAAGACTTTCCCCTTCCTGACATCATTCATACCAGCCAGTGATCCTTTTAGGTTCATCCTTAATCTCATTTCCTACCACTCTCCCCACACTCAAATCCAACTACAAGGGCCCCCTTGTAGTTCCTTAAATATGCTAAGCATACCCTCAAATTAGGGCCTTTGCATTTCCTGAACCCTCCTAGGTTAATCTTTATCCAGATATTTTCATGACTTGTCCTCACTTCATTTAGGCCTCTACCTAGTTGTCTTCTCATTAGAGAGGCCATCCTAGTACAATTGCTGAAACAACACACACATATACCCAACCCTGTGGTCACTTTCTGCCCTTTACCCTGATTTATTTTTCTTCTTGGAAATTATTTCCATCTGAAATATTTGTTTGGTTACTGTCTGTCTTGTCCCACTAGAAAATAAGTTTCATGGGGACAAAATTCTTTGTTTTTGTTTAATGCTACAATAGTGCTTGGACCATAGCAGCTGCTCAATAAAATGTAATGATGCCTAGGTGCTTCTCTTAGAACATTATTCCATAAGACCTACATAGACTTTTTCTACCTGCAAGATGATTCTGAAGGCCCTATCAACAAATAATACAGCAATGAGAATAACAATTGAAAAATGTCTATAAATAAAACTAAGATCCTGCAATTTCTATGATTTGATCCGTGTAATATGCAAAGCCAACCTGAGGGTCTAATGCAGGGCAATGCATGTGAGGTCACAATGCTCACTAATATTTAGACAAAGCTAAAGCCTGGAGGCTTCTCTATCTAAAAAAAAGCATATATGCTAAGAGGGGAGGTCAAGTCATACTGTATGTTAAATTGACATTCACTTAAATGTATAGGTGTTAACATGGAAAGAAATCCATGGCATTCTGTTCAGTAAGATAGGGAGGAAATGGAACAGCAGGTACAGAATGGTTTCCCTTATATGCTAAGAGAGAGGAGAGAGGAGAGAGGAGAGAGGAGAGAGAGAGAGAGAGAGAGAGAGAGAGAGAGAGAGAGAGAGAGATGTTTAGAGTCTAGAAGAATATATCAACATGGATATCTTTGGAAGGTAATATTTTATTTTAGATTTTTAAAAAAATTCCTTTTGTTAGTCACAGGGGTATAAAGTATAGCATACATAATATAGTCAATAGTATTGCAATAACTATGTATGGTGTCAATTGGGTACTGGAAATATCAGGGGAAGCACATTGTAAAATATATGATGGTCTAACCATTATGTTATACACCTGAAATCAATACAAAAGAATATTGAAAAAAAGTAATTCCTTTAGTTTGTTTCTGAATTGTTTGGTTTACTTTTAAAACAATGACTGTATAGCATTTCCCAAAGGTAATGGAGTTTACTTTTTAAAAGTGTCCACAAAGAACTAGGAAAGTTTTTATCTCTGGAGACTAATGGGGGAACTGGTAAAAAATGAGGAATATTCTGTTTTCACTCAATTTTCATTTAAACTAGTTGACTTTATACAATGTGCATGGGCTTGGAAGTCCTTGAATCTGAGAGTAGATATATAGGTACTCTGTGTGGGATATTATAGGTCACCTGACTGGAGAATAGCTGAAAAGTTATTAAAATTGTGCTGACAATTTCCAAGCCTAGAGAAAACAACTAGAGGAACTATGGCTTTTCACCTAATTCTGACTAACAGGGGGAATTGTTTGGGAAGAAAAAGTGATAAAAACCCAAGGAGAGATTGAGCAAAGGGCCATAGAAGTCTTTGACCTTCAGAAAGAGAATGGCTGAAAAAAGTCAGGTCCAAGTTCATAGCATGAGACTCTACAAGAGAATAAAATTTAAGAGTATTGAGAATCTCTCTGAAATGTCCCTCTGGTTATAACTACAGATGATCTAGATAGAGGAAAATGTGGGAAGTTTCTTAAGGAAGCCAGAGATTTTGTATCAGGAAGTCTCAGAGAAACTCTGATTCTTAAACCTGAATTTTTAAGTGAAAAGAAGCTTTTTTTTTAGGGGGGCAGGGGAGTAGTGAAACAAATCATAACCAAAGAAATATGCCATATAGTGATAATTGATAAGAAGAAGACTGAGTCAGGGTAAGGGAGCAGAGTGTACCCAACAAAAGTGGGTATATGGGTGTGCTCTTTCTTCTATGGTGTCAAGGAGACAATTGGGAAGAAACCTAAATGAAGTGGGAGGGCAAGCTCTGCAAATGTCTGGGCATTCCAGGCAGAGGGTTCAGAAAATACAAAGGCTCTGATGTGTAGATATGCCTGGCTTCTTTAAGGAATAATAAAGAGGTGAGTAGAGCTCGTTCAGAATCCCAGGATAATGGTAGGAGATCAGCTCATAAAGGTAGGGGGAGCCAGATCATATAGGGCCTAATAGGCAATGAAAGAACTTTGAATTTTATTAATGATCATTATTGAGAGGTCTTGAGAAGAGGAGTGGCATGAACTAATTTATCACTTATCAAGATCACTCTGTTGCTGCATTGAATAGAAAATATGAGAGCCAGAATGCAAGCAATGGAGGACTATTTATGAGGTCGTTCCAGTAATAAAGGTAAGAGATGTTGGTGGCTTAGACTGAAGTATCAAAGACAGGGCTGGGAGACAGTGGTACATTCCAGATATATATTGAAGGCCAAGTCAATAAGATTTCTGATGGGGTAGGTGAAGGAAGCTAGAAAAAAGAGAGAAGTCAAGGATAATTCTAAGATATTTGTTCTAGGCAAACAGGTGAATGATTATTCCATTAATTGAGATGGGAATAATTCAGGGAGGATTATGTCTTGGATGGTGGGGCTCAAAGATTGAGTTTTGTACATACTGAGTTTAAGATATTGATTAGATATTCCAGTGGAGATGTTGATTTGTAGGTATATACCTGAGTGTGGAATTTAGGGAAGTAGATATTGTTAGGGATTAGATTTATGTGTTCTCAGCATAAAGATAGTATTTAAAGCCAGGGGATTAGAGAAACAAGTGGACATTTCTGCCAATTAGGCTTTTCATAAAACTACCATTCCCCTTCCCTTTCCCCTGTTTCCCTCCCATCTGCTTCCCCTGTGCCTGGACCTAAGGATACCTGATCACTTGAGCATATCTCATGCACCTTTTCAGTATGCTCTGCTTAGAGACTTCTGGTCCAGAGAACAGAGTATCTCTACTGTTTGTCCTTAATATGACCAAAAAATAAATAAATAAAGAGGGTTCAGTAGGCAGGAGAACAGTTATTAAATACAAGCAAAATAAGCAGCACTTCCAAGAGATGAATTCCGAGGTTCTCTGAAAATCTGTTATCCCTGAAACTCACAATAGCTCCCTTTGCTGCTGGCAGAATCCCCCAATCATTCCCTTACTTAAGCTGGAAGTGGGGAAATTTTTGTTATTGTTGAGAACTTATGACCTCTAGAGGGTAAAATTTTGTAGGCCACTTCACAAATAAGCACCGTGCAGGGGGAAAAAAAAAACACAGCAAACTGTTCAACTAATCTGCTTTTTAAATTGAGGGAATCTCGCTGAATAACCACAGAAAATATTAAAATTATGTCTCACTATTTTATAATGGTTAGTTTTAGAAGGGTAGAAGAAGTGACGCCTTCCACACACAAAGCAGAAGAAAAGGTGGGGGAGTCATACTACATTTCTATTATACACCAGGCACTGTGCTAGGCCCTGTACTTGTGTTAGCTCAGTAATGAATCCTCCCAACAATTCTGTGAGGTATCAAGCCTTGGGCCCAGTTTACAGATGAGGAAAGTGAGGCTCAGTTTCTCACTTGTCCAGATTCATATATCTGGTTAGCAAGTGATATAGGCAGTGATCCAGCCTTGAGTCCCTCTAGATTCCAAAGCTCATGTGTAGAGAAGTGCAGGAAGTGAGTGCTACTCAGAGGTCACATCCTGGGACTCTGGGATTCACAGTATTTATTACCTGTTACCCACATCTTTGATATGTTGATTAGCTGTTGTTTCCAGCTTGTCAAGGGCTTTCATCCTTAAACCTTTAAAGATTTTCTTTTCTAAATGGGGCTACCACCCTTTCACACCAAGCTACAAATTGTTTTCTACCTCAGGCCAAATTAGCAGTCACCCAAGGTTTAGGTAAAGCCCAGCCCATAGCGCACCCCTATTCTCCAAGTGGTAAAAGTTTGAATTCCTGTTAAAATGAAGATGCCCCTGATGAATTTTTGACCTTTTCCAAGGTCAGGTACATATGAGGGTAAAATCATATTCGTACCAGAGACCACAAGTACCTTGGAAGCACATTGTCCCCATTCAGGAGAGCATACTCATTCACTTGTGCACATCCTTGCCATCACGTGGATGTAAGGCAGTTTTAAAAGGAGGAGATGACTTCAATTTAGCAACAGGGGACCAGTGCCACATCTTACAGATTGTTGGTTATTTGGCTGGTGGTTTGACATCAGGGAGATGGAGCTGGATCTTTGTTCTAATGGGTAAAGCAGAACTGCTCATTCTGGGCTTTGTTGGGCCCTAAGGAATTGTCTTATACATTCCTCACCTGGGACCAATTAACTGTATTAAAGTGGAACTTGAGTGTCCAGGACAACCCAGAGGCACAATCTGAATACAGGCAGAATAGTTTAAAGTTTTGATGTCATTCTTTTCTTCTGAAGTTGTTAGAGTAAAACAGTGTTTTATATTTATCCCTCCACCCCCAAGAAAGCTCTTCTTATGTTTGCAGTTGGAGTTAATTTCCCCTCCCCATACTCCCAAAGCCCTGTGTTCTATTCCCGTGTTTCCCAGCGTCATCCTTATTAGTGTTATTTATGTGCATGTCTGTTTCCTCTTCCAGATCATGAGCTCCTAGAGGGCAGAAACTGCAGTTTATTCATCTCTATCCCCCATGGACTGCATGCAAGGCCCCGCACAGCGTAACTACTCAATAACCGCTTGTTGAATTAAATTACTACTCTCCGCCACTGTTGTTGTGATTGGCATTCATTCATTTAGTCCATTTGCCCCTTAAGAATGTCCTGCCAAGATTCAAAAGTAAAGACGCACAAATACAAAGAAACATGTTTTTAACAGTTGATGGGTTTTTTGGATGTTTTATTTTAAACAGGCCCAAATGAAAAGAAACATTTCCTTACGTCTTGCCAGCCAGACAGAAAAGGTTATCAGCAGATTAAGAGGAGTGTTCTCAAACAGCATCAAGTGTCTTTCAATGTGTCCAATGGGTGAAGAGCTTTGTGTGGCCGTGAAAGCTGGCTGGAAGGCTACTTGGACTCATTCTGACATATGTCATATTTTCAAGAGAGGTGTTGAAAGCAGAATCAAGCAAACAGCCAGTCAAAGTGCCGCTCAGCACACTGGAATTGGCATTACATGAAAGTGTTAGTGAG
This sequence comes from Myotis daubentonii, assembly GCF_963259705.1. Taxonomy (NCBI): domain Eukaryota; kingdom Metazoa; phylum Chordata; class Mammalia; order Chiroptera; family Vespertilionidae; genus Myotis; species Myotis daubentonii. Next base: position 21,633,113 of record NC_081861.1, on the reverse strand, counting down.
CACCTCAGTGAACAAGGTTGCCCCCAGGTCTTCCCGGGGAGCTACTTGAAAAGTTGAGAAGTGTACAGGAGTTCTCATCACATAGCCACATTCCCTCCATTCCATGCCATGTAGCTGGCCTCCCAAACACTTTGTACTGACTACATTCTAGCTGTCAGGTTGAGTTTATCTTCAACCTGTTGATGGTATCAGTTGAAAACAGCACACCTTTATAGATTGACACATTTAGGAAACTCCATGGCATATAAAGTACAGATTCCTCTTGCTGTGCTGAGAGAATTGGACTTGGAGAGAGACTATTTAGTATATGTAGCACCAAAAAGCGAATTATTTATTATGCACCCACTATATGCCTAATGCTGGGCTAGCAGCAACCTAAATAAACACAGTGCCAGCCCTTGTGGTATTTACAGCTCTTGGGTAGAAGTGGAGAAGGGGTGGGGAAGGGGCTAGAATGGACATTAAAGAAGTAAATACGTATGTAATGAGCTAATTACATCTATACTAATTAAAGGGTAATATGCTAATTAGACCAGGAGACCTTCCGGGAGACCTTCCGACATCCTTCTGGACAAAACCATGGTGGCTGGGCCGAGGCAGAGGTGGTTAGGGGCAATCAGGCCAGCAGGGGGGCAGTTGGAGGCGATTAGGCCAGCAGGGGGTCAGTTAGGGGTGATAGGGCCAAAACGGGGGAAAGTTGGGGGTGGTCAGGCCAGCATGCAGAGTGGTTAGGGGCGATCAGACAGGCAGGCAGGAGAGTAGTTAGGAGCCAGCAGTCCCGGATTGTGAGAGGGATGTCCAACTGCCGGTTTAAGCCCAGTCCCAGATTCCAAGATTGGAGAGAGTGCAGGCTGGGCTGAGGGACAGCCCCCACCCCGTGCACAAATTTCATGCACTGGGCCACAGCTCTGGTGGAGGTGCTAAGAGAGCATCTAGGAGAAAATTAGGACCAAGTCCAAAAGGTCAGGGAAAGCTTTAATGACGGAATATATTTTAAACAGATCTGAAGGATGAGTAGGAATTAACCAAGTGAAATGCACATGTTCCTGTTGGAGGGGGAAGTGTTTAGGAAAAGGGGACATCATTTTCAATAGCTCTGCATCTGACTAGATACTGACACTTTTGAGGATCCAAAAGAAGGCCAATATACTTGTAGCATGAGGAATGAGAGGATTTCAGGAGTTGTTAGAGATGAGTTCAGAGAAGGTAGCAGCAGCTGGATCGTGCAGGGCCTCACATCTGGTATGTTTTTATTCTGAGGGGTTGGGTGAGGAGGAACTAAGAAATAGCTTTCAAAGACTATTCAGCTATTAAAAGAAATAGATTACTGATATATATGCTACAGCCATAATATATTATATTAAGTGAAGAAAACCAGTCAGAAAAGACCATATGTTATATGATTTCATTTATATTAAATGTTTAGAAACACTAAATCCACAGAGAAAGAAAAGCTTATTAGTGGTTGTCTGGGCATGGGACTGGGGAATGACAGTAAATGGACATAAGTGGTATTTTAGGGGTGACAGGAAGATTCTAAAATTGAATTGTGGTGATAATTGTACAACTCTGTCACTGTATTAAAAATCATTGAAGTGTACACTTAAAAATTAATCGAAAGTTACAAAAATAAAAATGAGCCTTCTACTCGCCTATGAGAGAAATATAAGACATGTTAAATAGAAAAATCCTTCCTCCCATACAGCCTAAACTACCCCAAGGGCTATGCAGGTCTCAGACCCTAATCCTAGTCTCTATGGGCAAAGATGTGTATCTGTTTATTTACTTGGTACACTTAGCTCCATGTGGACAGTGGGTACAAAAATAATATCTGCAGAATTGTGAATTAGTTACACAGTGGGAGTGGTTAGTTATGCAAGAGATGGCTGTCATTCTTGTAGCTAAGAGAACAGAAGTGTCCATGACCAGCCATTGAAAGAGAGTTATTAGAGCCCACTGAACAGTTCTGCTTTCCAGAAGGCACACTCTTATGTTGGTTCCTGGCCAGAGAGACAAGGGAAGCTGGGACTCATAAGAATTAGGAGCCAACTGCCCATCCAGATGTTGGGGGGGGGGGGGCAGTGCTATCATTTACTATCCTCCGTGGTCCCTTGGCCTCTTCAAAGGGCAGCCTCCATCTGTTAAGTCTCAGCAGCTTAAATGGCAATAGTCACCTAATTGAGGAATTGAGAGTGAAATCAGGAGGAAATCTGTGGCTCATTCACTAGAATAGTGATTTTTATGTACCTAAATTGAGAGACAAAAGATTATAACTGATTACCTGCTCTTCCCAAGGGAACAGTTTGTAATAGTCTAAAGCAATCATGCAACAGAATGAATTGACTTTCCAACCCAAAATCCTTGGGGAAAGTCCTATGAAAGGCCACCAAGTAGTTATATTTGTATAATAAATATTTGTCATATTTGTGTAAATCCAACTCTTTAATCAATTTGATAAGGACAATGTAGTCTGCTGCCTTTGAGATCTATAAACCACCTCTCTTCTCTGGCTATGTTGACTGTCTACCAGGGGTGGGCAAACTTTTTGACTCGAGGGCCACAATGGGTTCTTAAACTGGACCGGAGGGCCGGAACAAAAGCATGGATGGAGTGTTTGTGTGAACTAATATAAATTCAAAGTAAACATCATTACATAAAAGGGTACGGTCTTTTTTTTTTTTTAGTTTTATTCATTTCAAACGGGCCGGATCCGGCCCGCGGGCCATAGTTTGCCCACGGCTGGTCTAGCCAATGTTCATGAATAAGACAATAGGTTTGTCCATATTTAGCTTTCTAACCAACATAATTTTTCATGAAAATCATGGAAGGACAAGAATGGAGTTGAAGGAAGTGATGGAAATGCCAAGGGGAATCACCTCAAATGAGTGAGTTTCTGAATTGCAGGCACTGTCTGTAACCAGACTGCTACTTGAGGAAAGACGTTCCTCGTGCCTTTTGATGGAATTCATGTTGATTTGAAGAAACAGACCCTATTCTCCTCTAACCTTTACTAAAGGTAACAATGAAGGCCGCAAAAAAAGAGTATGATTGGACAAGACCACCATCTGTCACTGGTAAAAGGTCCCACAAAGATTCTCTGTTCTGCTACTGAGGCACTCTTTGTGAAACTTTGGTTTGACTGACTTTTGGGTACTGTGCTGGCTCTGGCTCTGCCAGTCTATCATCTCCCCATTTTATTAATAGCACCTTTTGTATTTACTGACTCCTCTTCCTTCTTGTCTTCTTTCTGGCTATTGGAAGAATGCAAAGGAGGAGAGATCCCCTTTCAGGTTTTGCATAGAATACTAAAATTTAAAAGCCAGAACCTGGCAGAAGATAAAGCACTTTCCAGTAGTATGACCTTGGGGAAGTTACTCAACCTCTGTAAGCCTTCCTTTCTTTTTTTTAGATAAAATTTTTATTGATGGAGAACCAAGATGGCGGCATAGGTTAACGCCGGAGTTTGCTGCTTTGAACAACTACTTCAAAAGGGAAACCAAAAAACGGAAGGGACATCACCCAGAACCACAGGAATGCTGGCTGAGTGTAAGTCCTACAACTAGGAGGAAAGAGAAACGCATACGGACACTCAGAGGAGGCGCAGTGCTGAAGTCAAATTCTGAGGTGCGGAGTGCGTGGAGCGGGCTGGCGGCAGAGGGCACGGTTGTTGTTTTCAATCGGGAGGGAGTCGCAGACTCTGAGCTCCAGATCCGGGCTAGTCTTTAGGGACCCAGACTCAAACGGGAGAAGCGGGACTGTCTGGCTTCGGTCAGAGCGAGTGCAGCTTCCTCTCCGAGCTTTGCAGCGGGTGCTGGGACTCAGAGAGGCAGAGCCCCTTGCGACAGGACTGAGAGCCGCCATAACTGCTCTCTCTGGCCCACCCTGTTGATCCTGTGCGACCCGCCCTGCCCAAGCCCTGCACAGAGGCATTTGCCGGATAGCCTCAGGCAAAGGCTAGATTAGCACCTCCCTAGAGGACAGAAGTTCTCTCACTGCTGACACAGCTGATTCTCATAGCCACTTGGCCTGGAGGTCAAACCCTCCCTGGAATTAGCTACAACAATCAAGGTTTAACTATAAGACTTCGAACAAAGACCACTAGGGGGTGCACCAAGGAAGCATAACAAAATGCGGAGACAAAGAAACAGGACAAAATTGTCAATGGAAGAAATAGAGTTTAGAACCACACTTTTAAGGTCTCTCAAGAACTGTTTAGAAGCTGCCGATAAACTTAATGAGATCTACACGAAAACTAATAAGACCCTCGATCTTATATTGGGGAACCAACTAGAAATTAAGCACACACGGACTGAAATAACGAATATTATACAGACGCCCGACAGCAGACCAGAGGAGCGCAAGAATCAAGTCAATGATCTGAAATGCGAGGAAGCAAAAAACATCCAACCGGAAAAGCAAAATGAAAAAAGAATCCAAAAATGCGAGGATAGTGTAAGGAGCCTCTGGGACAGCTTCAAGCGTACCAACATCAGAATTATAGGGGTGCCAGAAGATGAGAGAGAGCAAGATATTGAAAACCTATTTGAAGAAATAATGACAGAAAACTTCCCCCACCTGGTGAAAGAAATGGACTTACAGGTCCAAGAAGCGCGGAGAACCCCAAACAAAAGGAATCCAAAGAGGACCACACCAAGACACATCATCATTAAAATGCCAAGAGCAAAAGATAAAGAGAGAATCTTAAAAACAGCAAGAGAAAGAAACTCAGTTACCTACAAGGGAATACCCATACGACTGTCAGCTGATTTCTCAACAGAAACTTTGCAGGCCAGAAGGGAGTGGCAAGAAATATTCAAAGTGATGAATACCAAGAACCTACAACCAAGATTACTTTATCCAGCAAAGCTATCATTCAGAATTGAAGGTCAGATAAAGAGCTTCACAGATAAGGAAAAGCTAAAGGAGTTCATCACCACCAAACCAGGATTATATGAAATGCTGAAAGGTATCCTTTAAGAAGAGGAAGAGGAAGAAAAAGGTAAAGATACACATTATGAACAACAAATATGCATCTATCAACAAGTGAATCTAAGAATCAAGTGAATAAATAATCTGATGAACAGAATGAACTGTTGATTATAATAGAATCAGGGACATAGAAAGGGAATGGACTGACTATTCTTGGGGGGGAAAGGGGTGTGGGAGATGTGGGAAGAGACTGGACAAAAATCGTGCACCTATGGATGAGGACAGTGGGTAGGGAGTGAGGGCGGAGGGTGGGGCGGGAACTGGGAGGAGGGGAGTTATGGGGCGGGGAAAAAAAGGAACAAATGTAATAATCTGAACAATAAAGATTTAATTAAAAAAAAAATTTTATTGATTTCAGGGAGGAAGGGCAAAGGAGAGAGAGATAGAAACATCAATGATGAGAGGGAACCATTGATCAGCTGCCTTCTGCAAGCCCCCTACTAGGGATAGATTCTGAAACCCAGGCATGTGCCCTTGACTAAAATCAAACCTGGGACCCGTCAGTCCACAGGCCCACGCTCTATCCACTGATCCAAACCGGCTAGGGCAGCGGTTCTCAACCTGTGGGTCGCGACCCCTTTGGAAGTCTAACTACCCTTTCACAGGGGTCGCCTAAGACCATCCTGCATATCAGATATTTACAATATGATTCATAACAGTAGCAACATTACAACGAAGTAGCAACGAAAATAATTTTATGGTTGGGTCACAACATGAGGAACTGTATTTAAGGGCCAGAAGGTTGGGAACCACTGGGCTAAGGCAAGCCTTACTTTCTTTATTTGTGAAATTAAAATAATAGAATCAACCTCACAGCACTGTTGTGGGACTAAAAGTAGTTTGAAACCTGTAAAGTACTTAAAATACCAACTACATCATACAGTAATTGTTCATTCTCTAGTCAAGCAGCCACTGAATTCAGTATCTAGTGTGCACAGGCAGTGCTGTGGGGCATATGATAGATTATGTAGAGGTAACATCCTATATAATAAAAGCCCAGCGACCAAATGGTGGAATGACCACAACGACCCGTTGACCAGTCGCTATGATGTGTATTGATTACCAGAGGGTGGGCGCTCAACACAGGAGCTGCACCCTGGTGGTCAGTGTGCTACCACAGTGGGAATGCTGCTTAGCTGACTTGGACGAGCTGCTGCTACTACTGTGAATCCCGGGCCAATGGGCAGGAACCCAGGCTGTGATCATTGCCTCCTGGCCCCAGGCTCCTCTGCCTCGCTCCCTGCTGCCTCCTCTGGACACCCGCAGGCCACGCAGTGCCGCAGTTGGGCTCACAGAGCTGACCCTGGAGGCTGGGAGGCTGGTTTGTGGCCACAGTGGGACTGAGGCCTACGCCGCTGCCTCTCAGTGCTATTGTCCGCGGGCCAGCCTGGAGAGATGAGGGAGCAGCTGCTCAGAGGGCGGGTCCACAGCCGCTCAGCTGACCAGGATGAGCGGAGCTCCCACAGTAGACAATCCTCACAGTCCACGCCCCCCACCAGTGCACAAATCCCATGCATCAGGCCTCTAGTGAGTGTATGGAAGGCAACATGGTATCGTGGAAAAAACATGAACTTGAAGTCAGAAATCAAATCACCACTTTGCTTCTTACTTGCTGTATGACCTTTGGCAAGTTACATGAACTCTGATCCTGTTTCTTCATCTGCCAGATGTGAATGATGACATCTTTTATGGTTCTTCTGGTAATTAAGTGAGAGAACACACAGGAGAGCCTCACAAATTTACACTAGGTATTCCTGTAGTCTAGTACATAAGGAATGATACATGTGACACTCAGTTTTACTTCTTCATTAGGCATAAGCCCTGAACCTCAACCAAACTTCATGTACTTTGGGATGTAACTCTAACATTCTAGATATCTTGAAGATTTCTGAACTAATATTCTGTGTTAATGCATTATTAATATGTCATATTTTAGAGATATCAAAAAATCTTATGATGAATCCAGAAAAACAAATTGTAAATTTTGAAAAAGTTCAGCCAATTCTGCCACTCAGAAGATATGTGTGGCTTTTGCAAGTCACTTCACCTCTCACTGCTAAACTTTCCTCCTGATTAATTTTAGAATTTAACCCATAGTTGGCTTGGGTGCGGGGAGAGAAGATTTACTGAAATAAAATAGAGTGTACTTCAGCCAATGTCTTCCACTTATAGGAGCTCAATAAATGGCAGCTAGTTTTAATATTAAGAGAAGGAAATCAGAATAAAATAGCAAGTGTGTGTTTTTTCTAATTGGCTGTCATTATCTAAGATTAAGGTCCCTTTATGTTAGGAAGGAAAAATGGGCTAATTTGAAGCATATTACTAATCTTTGGAACTTGACATCTGAAAAAAAAAAAGCTATGTCCTCTCACAAAATGCAACATCATATCCAGGGCAAAGACAGACTCAAAGTTGCCTATGTTTGTAATTATGATGTCCTTGTACCTAAATTACAAAGTCCCTTACACCTTATTTTACAGGTGGAAATACTAGAGGCACAAGAATGCTACTGAGAAGTAATGGCAGACAAGAATTTGAAATGATCAATTCCTGTCCCCTGTAATTCTGCCTCTTTGTACCCAATGAATCAAGGTAAAAAGTGAATTATCACTTACTTTGCAAAAAAAATGCATGACAATTATTTTCTGTCCCTGCAATGTGTCTGAAACAGCAATTCATTTAAATGTTTTTCATTTTTATAATTATCTTCTTTCTGTTCATAGTTTATTGGAACACTCTGGTTTCTCCCTTTGATGAGGGGCTTGCATAATGAGACCCACCAAGGTTCCTTTTAGCTTTGACCTTATGCATTTTTAGGGATGTCCCTGGGATTTTCAAGAATGCGTGCAATGGTTTTCCTTAGTAAAGGTCCTGGTAAAAGAAGGTTATGTCCACCTTTTCTTGTATAATCCTATTGGAAACTTTGGGAAATCACCAGGAATAATTAATGCATTCTGAGTGACACGTGCTTAGCTAATTGGGCTGAAACATAGGGTTGGTTAGCAAGTTGGCTGAGTGCCAGGTAGCAGGTGTTTGCATAGAGTCAGTACTGATTCTTTTTTCAAAGAATGGAAGAAGGCTTATACATGTTTTGTTTTAGAGAAAGTTTGCCTAGGTTTTGTCCTACTCTCACCCTCATCTGAAAATCCTGAGAGCAAAATAAAACCAAGTTTATTAGCATTAAAATGAAGATTATTTCTTTTTAATGTGGTTTTGTTTCTTTTCACCATTTTTAGTGTGGTTGTTAAAAGGTCACTGCATCTTTCTAGGTGTCTTTATTTACCTCTTATTTTGATCAGAGGCACACAACCAGAATCACTTTACAAGATTTTCCTTTGAGGCCAATTGTACTGGGGCTTTTTATATGGAGATCACTTTTCTCAATATATTCCCAATTGTTTAATGTTTTACATTTCTAAGTCCATATGTAATTTCCACCATTGGGAGAGAAAGAGAAAAACATCAATCTGCTGCCTCCTGTTGTTTAGCTCTTCAAACAACAAACTTACATTATAGTCACTTTCCTCCATCCAAATATTATAACATTTCTATTCATCAAAAACCCTCCAAGGGAAGGTTAAGGACGTTCAGTGATGACCACATGGATATTTAAGCAGGATTTCTGGATCTTGTAAGTGAGGGAACAACATTCTCTACATGCCACTGATAAATAAACATCTCTGAATATGTATCTGGATCCCTGTCCCCAGGGGTCATTTGGATAAACAGATACTTGAGTTTAAGGAGGGAAAGCTTTCTTCAGCCTGAGCAATTTGGGCTAGAGAAACTTTCCCATGAATTTCTGGCATCTTGCTGCAAATAATAGAAACTCACTTGAGCTAGCATTATAAGGATTCCAGGAATCTCACAGACTGCTGGTGAAGGAAGTGGAAAGCCATCAGGAAGCAAGGCAACCGTTCTTTTTCTCTCTGTTCTCTTGCCTCTGCATTTCCCAGCACATCTACATCCATCTCTACTTGCAGTAGGGCTTTATAGGCATTCTCCTTGTTCTATTTAAAATTTCTCCCACTGTTCAGAAGGCTCCAGGCTATTGTGTAAAGAGAAATGATGTAATTTTATAAAAACAGTTGGTGGCATAGATTACTTTTAGAAAGAAAACAAAAGGGGGGATCAGCTGATCTCTTCCAATCCTTCCAGTTGTGACTTCTTAGGGTCCTGCTGCACACCTCTGGACATCTGTTAAAAGATATCCTAACTATTAACTACCATATTTCCTCAAATGTACCATTTTATCAGTTTGTCAAACTTCTTGAATCACACTGAGCATTTGGCAGTAATTGCAAATAAATAAATCTTCTATAAGCAGGATGAAAAATTTGTGGCACATGGTAAACACCACAGTTCTCTCACCAAGTACCTTGGCAGACATCCACAGCCACAGCTCTCTTCCCTGCTGCTCTCAGATTTGGTCTCAAAATCCTTCTCAGAATTGGTGAATCACTAAACAAAATGTGGTATACCTATGTAATAGAATATTATCCAGCCATAAAGAGGAGTGAAGAAAAAAAGAAATGAAGTACCAATACATGCTGCATCATGGATGAATCTTGACAACATTATGCTATGGGAAAGAAGCCAAACACAAAAAGACCACATATTGTCTGATTCTATGTAAAATGTCAAGAATGGGCAAATCCATAGAGACAAAGAGGGCACTGGTGATTGCCAAAGACTGGGAGGAGGGGAGAATGGGCAGTGATTGCATGATAAAGGGGTTATTGGGAGGGTAATGAAACTGTCTTGAAATTAGATTGTAGATATATATATATATAAATATAAATATATAAATATAAATATATGTATATGTAATATGCAAATGAGGTCAGGACTCTGTAACAGTCACAACCAGCTCAGGAAGAGGGGTCAGGCGTGGCCCTGAGCCTGAGAGAACAAAACGCAGGTGCAACCCGGAGCCTGAGAGATCACCACAAAGGGGCACTTGCTCCAAGCCTTTGTGGTGCGGCTGGGGGCAGGCCCCCAGCAGACACACACACACACACACACACACACACACACACACACAGCGTGGCTGGGGGCAGGCCCCCAATGGACACACACACACATACACACACATACATATGGGGCGCCTACTCTAAGCCCCCAACGCGATTGGGGGCAGGCCTCCAGCAGACACACACACACACACACACACACACACACACACACACACACACGGGGCCCCTGCTCTGAGTCTCCGCTGCCAGACTGCAGCTTAGGCCCACTCCCCATGGTCCCTAAGCCATTAGTAAGACATCTCCTGAGGGCTCCTGGACTGTGAGAGGGTGCAGGCTGGCCTGAGGAACCCCCACCCCCCAGTGCACGACTGCTGGTTTAGGCCCGATCCCTGCAGACATCCCTCTCGCAATCCGGGACTGCTGGCTCCTAACCACTCACCTGCCTGCCAGCCTGATCCCCCTAACTGTTCTCCCCTGCCAGCCTGATCCCCCTAACTGCTCTCGCCTATCTGCCTCTGCCTTGGCCCCGCCACCATGGCTTTGTCCGGAAGGACGTCCAGAAGGTCATCCAGAAGATGTTCAGTCTAATTAGCATATTACCCTTTTATTAGTATAGATGTATTATGTCTCAATTAAAAAAAATTGTTCCTAGTACAGCCCTCCAGGAAATGACCACTAGTGGAATTAGCATGTTATAAATTTTGAAGTTTTGCTATTTATCTTTTTAATTTCATTTGTGCTTGGGTTGAGAGCCTATCTAGCTACATGCTATATGTTTACAGACCTCTGGGCCTTTGTTTCTACGAGAATGTTATCGACAGTTTTCATCCCTACTTCCAGTAGAAATGCCTCTAGTACAAATAGAACACCCTCTGTGAAGAAGTCTTTCCTAACTCCTTCCATCTCTACTCTCACCCCTGAACAATTACATGTTCTCTTAGCTATATTTAATAGCACTTTTCACATACCTCCATCCCAGTCAGTATCACACTGTATTCTTTTAAGAGGTTTCCTTCTTCTTCTTTTTATTTTTTTATTTTTTTTTCAATTCTTTTTTTTTTAATTAAATCTTTATTGTTCAGATTATTACATTTGTTCCTCTTTTTTTTCCCCCCCATAACTCCCCTCCTCCCAGTTCCCGCCCCACCCTCCGCCCTCACTCCCCACCCACTGTCCTCATCCATAGGTGCACGATTTTTGTCCAGTCTCTTCCCACATCTCCCACACCCCTTTCCCCCCCCCCAAGAATAGTCAGTCCATTCCCTTTCTATGTCCCTGATTCTATTATAATCAACAGTTCATTCTGTTCATCAGATTATTTATTCACTTGATTCTTAGATTCACTTGTTGATAGATGCATATTTGTTGTTCATAATTTGTATCTTTACTTTTTTCTTCCTCTTCCTCTTCTTAAAGGATACCTTTCAGCATTTCATATAATCCTGGTTTGGTGGTGATGAACTCCTTTAGCTTTTCCTTATCTGTGAAGCTCTTTATCTGACCTTCAATTCTGAATGATAGCTTTGCTGGGTAAAGTAATCTTGGTTGTAGGTTCTTGGTATTCATCACTTTGAATATTTCTTGCCACTCCCTTCTGGCCTGCAAAGTTTCTGTTGAGAAATCAGCTGACAGTCGTATGGGTATTCCCTTGTAGGTAACTGAGTTTCTTTCTCTTGCTGTTTTTAAGATTCTCTCTTTATCTTTTGCTCTTGGCATTTTAATTATGATGTGTCTTGGTGTGGTCCTCTTTGGATTCCTTTTGTTTGGGGTTCTCCGCGCTTCTTGCACCTGTAAGTCCATTTCTTTCACCAGGTGGGGGAAGTTTTCTGTCATTATTTCTTCAAATAGGTTTTCAATATCTTGCTCTCTCTCATCTTCTGGCACCCCTATAATTCTGATGTTGGTACGCTTGAAGCTGTCCCAGAGGCTCCTTACACTATCCTCGCATTTTTGGATTCTTTTTTCATTTTGCTTTTCCGGTTGGATGTTTTTTGCTTCCTCCCATTTCAAATCATTGACTTGATTCTTGCGCTCCTCTGGTCTGCTGTCGGGCGTCTGTATAATATTCGTTATTTCATTCCGTGTGTGCTTAATTTCTAGTTGGTTCCCCAATATAAGATCGAGGGTCTTATTAGTTTTCGTGTAGATCTCATTAAGTTTATCGGCAGCTTCTAAACAGTTCTTGAGAGACCTTAAAAGTGTGGTTCTGAACTCTATATCTTCCATTGACAATTTTGTCCTGTTTCTTTGTCTCCACATTTTGTTATGCTTCCTTGGTGCACCCCCTAGTGGTCTTTGTTCACAGTCTTATAGTTAAATCTTGATTGTTGTAGCTAATTCCAGGGAGGGTTTGACCTCCAGGCCAAGTGGCTATGAGAATCAGCTGTGTCAGCAGTGAGAGAACTTCTGTCCTCTAGGGAGGTGCTAATCTAGCCTTTGCCTGAGGCTATCCGGCAAATGCCTCTGTGCAGGGCTTGGGCGGGGCGGGTCGCACAGGGTCAACAGGGTGGGCTGGAGAGAGCAGTTATGGCGGCTCTCAGTCCTGTCCCCAGGGGCTCTGCCTCTCTGAGTCCCAGCACCCGCTGCAAAGCTCGGAGAGAAAGCTGCACTCGCTCTGACCGAAGCCAGACAGTCCCGCTTCTCCTGTTTGAGTCTGGGTCCCTAAAGACTCACCCGGATCTGGTGCTCAGAGTCTGCGACTCCCTCCCGATTGAAAACAACAACCGCACCCTCCGCCGCCAGCCCGCTCCGCGCACTCCGCACCTCAGAATTTGACTTCACCACTGCGCCTCCTCTGAGTGTCCATGTGCGTTTCTCTTTCCTCCTAGTTGTAGGACTTCCACTCAGCCAGCGTTCCTGTGGTTCTGGGTGATGTCCCTTCCGTTTTTTGGTTTCACTTTTGAAGTAGTTGTTCAAAGCAGCAAACTCCGGCGTTAACCTATGCCGCCATCTTGGTTCTCCCTTCTTCTTTTTATTGATTAAGGTATTACGTATGTGTCCATATCCCTCCATTTCCCTCACCCCCCTGATGTCTCTGTCCATTGGTTATGCTTATATGCATGCATACAAGTCTTTTGGTTGATTTGTCCCCTTTAACCCCACCGTCCCCTACCTTCCCTCTAAGGTTTGAGCATCTGATCAATGCGTCTCTGTCTGTGGATCTGTTTTTGTTGTTCATCATACTCCATAAATGAGTGAGATCATGTGATATTTATCTTTCTCTGACTGGCTTATTTCATGTAGCATAATCCTTTCCAGTTCTATCCATACTGTTGCAAATAGTAAGAATTCCTTTTTTTTTTCAGCAGCATAGTATTTCATTGTGTAGATGTACCACAGTTTCTTAATCCACTCATCTGCAGATGGGCATTTAGGCTGTTTCCAATTCTTAGCTATGGTGAATTGTGCTGCTATGAACATAGGGGTGAATATATATCCTTTCAGATTGGTGTTTCTAATTTCTTAGGCTATATTCCTAGAAGTAGGATCACTGAGTCAAATGGAAGTTCCATTTTTAGTGTTTTGAGGAAACTCCATACTGTTCTCCACAGTGGCTGCACCAGTTTGCATTCCCACCAGAAGTGAACGAGGGTTCCTTTTTCTCTGCATCATCGCCAGCATTTGTCATTTGTTGATTTGTTGATGATATCCATTCTGACAGGTGTGAGATGGTACCTCATTGTCGTTTTATTTGCATCTCTCAGATGATTAGTGACTTTGAGCATGTTTTCATATGTCTCTTGGCCTTCCTATGACCTTTTTCTAAAAGTATCTACTGATGTCCGTTGCCCATTTTTTGATTGGGTTGTTTATCTGTATGAGTTCCCTGTAAATGTTGGAGATTAAACCCTTATCGGAGATACATTGGCAAATATGTTCTCCCATGCAGTGGGCTTTCTTGTTTTTTGAATGGTTTCTTTTGCTGTGCAGAAGCTTCTTATTTTGATGTAGTCCCATTTGTTTATTTTCTCTTTAGTTTCTATTGCCCTAGGACAGTGATGGTGAACTTTTTGAGCTTGGCGTGTCAGCATTTTGAAAAACCCTAACTTAACTCTGGTGCTGTGTCACATGTAGAAATTTTTTGATATTTGCAACCATAGTAAAACAAAGACATATTTTTGATATTTATTTTATATATTTAAATGCCATTTAACAAAGAAAAATCAACAAAAAAAATGAGTTCGCGTGTCACCTCTGACACGCATGTCATAGGCTCGCCATCACTGCCCTAGGAGCTGTATAGGTGAAGATAATTGCTTCAGAATATGTATGAGATTTTGCTGCCAGTAGATTCCTCTAATATTTTTAGGTTTTCTGTCTTACGTTTAAGCCCTTTGTCCATTTTGAGTTTATTTTTGTGTATGGTGTAAGTTGGTGGTCTAGTTTCATTTTTTGCATGTGTCTGACTAAATTTCACAGCACCATTTATTGAAGAGACTGTATGATTCCATTGTATGTTCTTGCCTCCTTTGTCAAATATTAATTGAGCATAGTGGTTTGGGTCGATTTCTGGGTTCTCTGTTCGATTCCATTGGTCTATATGTCTGTTCCTGTGCCAGTGCCAGGCAGTTTTGAGAACAGTGGCTTTGTAATACAGTTTGATATCTGGTATTGAAATCCCTCCTACTTTGTTCTTCTTTCTCAGGATCGCAGCAGCTATTCAGGGTTTATTATTATTATTATTATTATTATTATTCCAGAAGAATCTTTGGAGAGTTCTTTCTAGATCCGTGAAATATGCTGTTGGTATTTTAATGGGGAGTGCATTGAATCTATAGATTGCTTTGGGTAGTATGGACATTTTTATGAAGTTGATTCTACCAACCCATGAACATAGTATGCTCTTCCATCTATTTATGTCTTCCTCTATCTCTTTTTTCAATGTCCTGTAATTTTCTGAGTAGAGATCTTTTACCTCCTTAGTTAAGTTTATTCCTAGGTATCTTAATTTTTTTAGTGCAATTGCAAATGATATTTTTTTTAGTCTCTCTTTCTGTAAGTTCACTATTAGTGTATAGAAATGCCATAGATTTCTTGGCTTTAATTTAGTATCCTGCTACATTGTCAAATTCATTTATTAAGTCTAATACTTTTTTATGGAGTCTTTAGGGTTTTCTATGTACAGTATCATGTCATCTGCGAATAATGACAATTTTACTTCTTTTCCAATTTGGATAACCTTTATTTCTTCTTGTCTGATTGCTGTGGCTAGTACTTCCAGTACTATGTTGAATAGGAGTGGTGAAAGTGGGCATCCCTGTCTTGTTCCTGTTCTCAGTGGAAATGGTTTTAGATTTTTCCCATTGAGTATGATGTTGGCTGTAGCTTTTTCATATAAGGCTTTTATTATGTTGAGGTACGATCCATCTATTCCCACTTTGCTGAGTGTTTTTATCAGAAAAGGGTGTTGGATTTTGTCAGATGCCTTTTCTCTATCAATTGATATGATTATGTGATTTTTATCTCTCACTTTGTTTCTGTAATGTATCACGTTTATTGATTTGCAGATATTGTACCAGCCTTGCATTCCTGGAATAAATCCCACTTGGTCATGGTGTATGATCTTTCTAATGTAATGCTGGGTCCAGTCTGCTAGAATTTTGTTGAGGATTTTAGCATCTATGTTCATCAGGGATATTGACCTGTAATTACTTTTTTTGTGGTGTCTTTATCTGGTTTTGGGATTTGGGTAATGCTGGCTTCATAGAAAGAGTTTGGATGTGTGCCTTCCTCTTAAATTTTTCGGAAAAGTCTGAGAAGGATTGGTTTTAGTTCTTCTTTGAATGTTCGGTAAAACTCCCCTGTAAAGCCATCTGTTCCAGGAATTTTGTTTGCTGGAAGCTTTTTGATTACTGTTTCAATTTCATCAGTAGTTATTGGCCTATTCAGGTTTTTTGATTCTTCCTGATTGAGTTTTGGAAGCTTGTATTTTTCCAGGAATGTGTCCATTTCTTCAAGGTTGTCCAGTTTGTTGGATTAGAGTTGTTTTTAGTATTTTTTTTTTTTTACAATCCTCTGTATATCTGTGGGATCAGTTGTTACTTCACCCCTTTCATTTCTGATGTTGTTTATTTGGGTCCTCTCTCTTTGCTTCTTGGTGAGCCTGGCTAGAGGTGTATCAATCTTGTTTATCCTTTCAAAGAACCAGCTCTTGGTTTCATTTATCTTATGTATTTTTTTTGGTCTCTATGTCATTTATTTCTGCTCTGATCTTTATTATCTCCTTCCTTCTGGTTACTGTGGGCTTTTCTTATTGCTCTCTTTCTAATCCTTTAAGTTGCAAGGTTAGATAATTTATGACAATTTTTTTCTTTCTTTTCTTTTCTTTCTTTCTTTTCTTTTCTTTTTTTCTTTTTTTTTTTTTTTTTTTTTTTTTGAGGTAGGCTTGTAGAGCTTTGATCTTCCCCCTCGGGACTGCTTTCATTGTGTCCCATAGATTTTGGATTGTTGTGTTTTCATTGTCATTTGTTTCCATGATGCTTTTAATTTCTTCTTTGATATCTTTGGTAACCCAATTATTGTTTAAAAGCATGCTATTTAGCCTCCAAGTGTTTGATTTTTTACATTGCTTTTATTGTAGTTAATTTCTAGTTTTATGTCATTATGATCTGAGAAGATGCTTGTTATGATTCCTATCTTTTTGAATATGAAGAGACTTTGCCTGTGTCCTAATATGTGGTCTATCTTTGAAAATGTTTCGTGTGCACTGGATAAGAATGTGTATTCTGTAGCTTTGGGGTGAAATGTTCTGAATATTTCAATTAAGTCCATCTGATCTGGTGAGTTACATAGGATTGCTGTTTCTTTGCTGATTTTTTGTTTAGAGGATTTGTCCAGTGGTGTCAGTGTGGTATTAAAGTCCCCTACTATGATTGTATTGCTATCGATCTCTCCCTTGATATCTTCCAGAAGTTTTTTTATGTATTTGGGTGCTCCTGTGTTGGGTGCATATATGTTTACGAGAGTTATATCCTCTTGTTGAATTGCTCCCTTTAGTATTATGAAGTGCCCTTCCTTATCTGTTGTTATGGCCTTTATTTTGAGGTCTATTTTGTCAGATCTAAGTATGGCAACCCCAACTTTTTTCTCATTTCCATTTGCCTGAAAATTTTTTTTCTATCCCTTCGCTCTCAGTCTGTGTGAATCCTTTGTTCTGAGGTGGGTCTCTTGCAGACAGCAAATATATAGGTCATGTTTTCTTATCCATTCAGCTATCCTATGTCTTTAGATTGGAGAATTTAGTCCATTTACATTTAATGTTATTATTGATAAGTACTTGTTTGTTGTCATTTTTATTCTTGATGTTTATGTTCCTTCTTACTCGTCTGTTTCTTCTTTTTACAACAGTCCCGTTAGCATTTCTTGCATTGCTGGCGTGGTGGTAATAAACTTTCTTAGCCCTTTTTCTGTCTGTGAAGCTCCTGATTCCACCTTCAATTTTGAATTATCACCTTGCTGGGTATAGTATTCTTGGATTCAGTCCCTTGCTTTGCATCACTTTGTATATTTCATTCCATTCCCTTCTGGCTTGGTGTGTTTCTGTTGAGAAATCAGTTTATATTTTAATGGGAGATCCCTTGTAGGCAACTTTCTGTCTCTCTCTGACAGCCTTTAAGGTTCTTACTTTGTCATTGATGTTTGCCAATTTAATTATGATGTGTCTTGGTGTTGATCTTTTTGGGTTCATCTTGTTTGGGACTCTGTGCTTGTTGGACTTGCATGGTTTTTTCTTGCCTATATCAGGAAAGTTTTCTGTCATTATTTCTTCAAACAGGTTTTCTATTCCTTGCTCAGTTTCTTCTCTTTGTGGTACCCCAATTATGTGGATGTTGTTTTGTTTTGTGTTGTCCCAAAGCTCCCTTAGGCTCTCCTCTTGCTTTTTAAATTTTCTGTCCAGTTGTTGCTGTGTTTGTGTGTTTTTTTCTACCTTATCTTCTAATTCACTGATGTGGTCCTCAGTTCTTCTAGTCTACTGTTTAAGCCTTCTATTGTGTTCTTTATTACTGCTATGTCATTTTTCATTTCCTCGTGGTTCCTTTTCATGTTGGTGACATTCTCATTCTGCTCCTTATAATTCTCATTGAGTTGTATGTATTTGTCATCCAGCCATTTGCATATCCTTATAACTTACTCTGAATTCTTTCTCTAACATGTTACTTGCCTCCATTTCATTTAATTCCCTTTCTGGTTATTTCTCTTTTCTTTCCTTTGGGAGTTGTTTTTTTGTCTCCCCATTTTTTGCTGTTATGTTTTAATTATTTCTGTTTCTTAGATCCAACTGCTTCGCTACCCAGGTTCTTTTGGGGGTGGTGCTAGAGGTGCATTCTCTCAGGTCTCCTGGGCTAGATGATCTAGTGGAGCTCCCTACTTGAGCTATTTGGCTTCTCTCTCTCTCTCTCTCTCTCTCTCTCTCTCTCTCTCTCTCTCTCTTGGCTTCTCTTGATGTAGTTGGATCTTAAATGTTAGTTTCTTATTCATGGATGAATTCTAGTCTCAGGTTGGCAATGTGACTCATCCCTGGCTTTGTTGTTCACGCTGTTTTGGATGTGATTGTGGTTCAGGCTCTTGTGGAAAAGGTTGTCTGAGGTCTCGCTGTTATGTTCTCACTGTGGGTTCCCAGAGTCCATGGTCTGGGAGGAAGGAGTCTTGGGGCCTGAGGCTCATGTACTGTGACTTTGGTCAGTGTGGTGGGACTCTTGCTTGATTAGTGTCACTCTGCAACTCACTACAAGTGGCCTAGAGTCTGACAGTGGTGGTGGTGTGTGTGTGGGGGGGGGGTGGGGGCGGGGCTGGGTGTTTGTCATAGTCTGTGGTTGAGGCAGTGGGACTCTGGCCAAAGTGATTTCCCTCTCTGAATCACAAGTGGGTTCAGGATACAGCAGCTGGGGATGTGGGAATCTCGGGTTCTGTGGCTGAAACAATATGACCCTGTCCAGGGAGGCAAGTCCTCAGGAATTCACTGAGCTGTCCAGAGGTATGCAGCCAGGAGAGGGATGTCATGGATACTACTGAGGGAGCCATGCACCCCTGGTTGGAGAGGCACATGCCCAGTGGCAGCACATAGAGGGGCCCAGGAGCCTTCTGCTGGGGGTGTGAGCTCGTGGGGCCCACACACTGAATCGGGGCTATTGTGGTGTGCCATAGAGGGAGAAGTCCTGGTTTCTGCTTCAGTGGATGTGTACCCTTGGTTGGATTTGCATGCTCAATGGCTTCTTACAGAGGCACCCAGGAGCTGTCTGCTGGGGCAGTGTGCTCAGGAGGCCTTTGTGCCGGAGTGGCACTACCATGGGGATGAGATGCCAGTGGCCAGGGTTGTGCCTTGCGGCAGTTCAGAGAAGCACCTGGGGGCCACCTACCAGGGCAGTGGGCTCAGGGGGCTTGCGCACTGGATCGGTGCGACTGCAGTGACTGGAGGTCATTAGTTGAGGAGTGGGAAGTCTGATTTTCTGCTGCGAGGCCTTGAGCCCTTGGTTGGATACAAGTGCGCCTAGTGGCAGCTGACAGAGGCACCCAGGAGTTGCCTGCTGGGGCAGTCCTCAGGGGCCTGCGTGCTGAAACCATGCGACACGGTGTCTGATGTCTGTGGGTAGGCAGCTGGGAAGGGGGAAGTCCGAATTTCTACTGCTGGGGCCACACATCCTTGTTTAGATATGAGCGCACCCAGCCAGGGCTGAAGGAGGCACCCAGGAGCTGCTTATGGGGCAGTGGGCTCAGTAGGCCTGCGTGCTGGAAAGGCGCAACTTCAGTGTCCAGAGGTCAGCAACCAGGGAGGACGATGTCCCAATTTTTGCTGCTTTGTGCCCTTGGTTGAAATCACACATGTCCAGTGGGGGCTCACAGAGGCACCCAGGAGCCGTCTGTCAGGGCGGTGGGATCGGGAGGCCTACACTCTGGAAAGGCATGACTATGGTGTCCTGAGGTTGGCAGCTGTGGAATGTGAAGACTCAGTTTTTGCTGCTGAGGCCTTGTGCCCTTGGATGGATTTGTACACATCCAGGGCTCACAGAGGCACCCGGGAGCTGTTTGCCAGGGCAGCACACTCTCTGTGGCCCTTGTGAAGCCGCATGACAAAGGTGTCAATGGGCAGGCATCCAGGTGGGGGGGAGTCCAAATTTCTATTGCCAGAGCTGTCTACTCTTGTTTGGATACAAGTGCGCCCTGCGAGGGCTCACAGAGGCACCCAAGAGCTGCCTTTGGGGTGGTGGGCTCAGAAGGCCTACGCGCTGAAAAAGCACGACTGTGGTGTCCGAAGGTCAGCAGCTGTGAATTGGGTTGACTCAGTTTTTGCTGCTGTGTCCTTGGTTGACTGCGTGCGCCCAGTGGTGGCCCACAGAGGTACACCAGGGCTGTTTGCCAGGGCGGTGCACTCAGGTAGGCCCTTATGCTGAAGCGAGTGACTGAGGTGTCTCTGGGCAGGCAACCAGGAGTAGGGGAAGTCCGTATTTCTACTGCCAGGGGCCTTATGCCCTTGGTTGGGTTTGCACGTGCCCAGTGGCAGTGCGCTCAGGCATTCAGAGGAGCCCTGGTGCTGAATCTGCATGACTGAGATGGCTGCGGGGAGGTATCCAGGAAGGAAGAATTCAGAATTTCTACTGCCAGGGCAGTGGGCCCTTGTTTGGGTAAGAGTGTGCCCCACGGCGGCACCCACTAGCAGCCTGTGGAGTGGTGGGCTCAGGCAGCCTGTGCACTTGAAAAGCATGACTATGGCTCTGGAATAGCGCGATTGTGGCGTCAGGAGTTTGGCCACGGGGGAGGAGGAAGTTGCACTTACTGCTGCGGGAGCGTGCACCCTTGGAGGTGGAGGTCTCAGGGTGGGGCAGCAGGATTTTGGCTGGAGTGGGCAGTGTCCAAGACCTGTCTGGATGATGGTGTTGATGCGTTCCTAGAAGAGGCCGCTCTTCCCTTCAAGATGGCGTGGGCTGCAGTCCGAGGAGTGCCCACAGTGGTGGTAGGTTCTCCCTGTCCAAGAGATCCTGGTCTGCCAGCCCCTGCTGCTCTTGCCGGATCTAACTGTCCCTCACTCACTCACACACATACCACACACATCCACACACTCTCCTTTCACCCCCTCATTCACTCACACCCTCTCCCTCACCTCCGTCTTGCCTGCTGCCATCTTCAGGAACCTCAGGGCTTTTTGTTTTCTTTATTGATTTTTTAGAGAGAGGGGAAGGGAGAGGGAAAGAGAGAGAAACTTAAATCAGCTGCTTCCTGCACACCCCCTACTGGGGATTGAGCCCGAAACCCAGGCATGTGCCTGACCAGGAATCAACCCAGTGACCTTTTGGTACATGGGACTATACTCAACCAACTGAGCAACATCAGCCAAGGCAGAGAAACTGGTTTAATTCTAAATAACAGATAACATTTTAAAACACAAGTACTAGTTTATACATTTTTTTATTTTGACTAAATTTTGCATTGGAATCACCCCAATATATTACCACCAAAGTGAGAAAGATGCTGCTGCCAAACAGTCAGAAAAGTGGTAGTAACTTCATGCAGAATCAGTGCCATAAGCCTAAGGTTAGAAAAATTCATATATTTAGTGGAATAATAAAATTATAAACTGTATTAATCACACTAGGATGTGAACACTGGCCTTCCTTCCAGGTATATGGAATCCAAAAGGGATACTTACTATTACAGAGGAAGACAACCTTAACAAGAAGCTCTGTGAGGGTTCGGAAGTATGACTCGATGAACTGCAAATCTTATACAGTGGGGCCTTGACTTACAAGTGTCCCGACTAACGAGTTTTTTGAGATACCAGTTGTCTCTCCGCCGATTTTTTGCATTGAGTTGACAGAGTAATTTGAGGTAACGAGCTCCTTAATGAGCTCGGTCTCAGAACGAATTAAACTTGTAAGTCAAGGCCCCACTGTAGCTAAATATTAAGACTGAAGTTTCTTGGGATATTGTACAGTACCTGGAACCTTCTAAAATTCTCTATGAATTGCTAGACTGGTGTGTCTCAGTGGTTGAGCATCAACCTATGAACCAGGAGGTCACGGTTCGATTCCCGGTCAGGGCACAGGCCCAGGTTGTGGGCTTGAACCCCACTGGGGGGCATGCAGGAGGCAGCCAATCAATGATTATTTCTCATCTTGATGATTCTATCTCTCTCATTTTATTTCTGAAATCAATAAAAATATTTTAAATAAATAATGCTGTGAGAGGGTAGCTTTTCAATGGCTCAATAATGACAAGTCTCAATGCCAGAGGTGCTGGTCAATGAGAGATTGCATTGGACTTCAGGATATCTACCTGGAATCCATTCACTCTACAATCATTTATTGGAAGCCACTATGTATCAGGTGTTTCAGGCATTGAGGAATACATTAATGATCAAAATATAAATATCTCTGCCCTCTTGGGACTTGCATTCCAGTGGAGGGAGAGAGACAATAAACAAATAAGTTAAATGTATAGTATGTTAGATGGTGATACATGCTATAGAGAAAAATAAAACAGAGAAGGGAGATGGTTAGGCTGACAAGGGGAAATTTCGCTGAATAAGTGACATTTCAATATAGACCTGTAAAGAGGTTATGGAACAAACCGCATGATATTTGGGAGAAAAGTGTTCCATATAAGAGAAACAAGTATAAAGATCTTAAGACAGGAGTGTTTCTGGTAGTTCTGCAAAACAATAAGGAGGCTGATGTGGCTGGAGCAGAGTGAGTTCAATGGAGAGTAGTAGATCAGAGAGGTAATAATAAAGGGTAAGGACATTGGCTGTAACTCTGAATGGGATGAGAAGTCACTGGAGAGGTTTGGACAGTGCAGTAGCATAATCTGGCTTATGTTTTAGTAGGATCATTCTGGCTTTGGGGTAGAATAGATTGAGGTGGGTGGCAAGATTAGAAGTTGAGAGACCAGTTAAGAAGTTACCAGTGCACCCAGCTGGCATGATTCAGTGGATTGAGGGTCGTCCCATGCACCAGGAGGTCACTCATTCAATTCTGGTCAGGGCACATGCCTGGGTTGTGAGGTCAATCCCCTGTAGGGGGCATGCAGGAGGCAACCTATTGATATTTCTGTATAATCGTTGTTTCTCTCTCTCTCTCTCTCTCTCTCTCTCTCTCTCTCTCTCTCTCTCTCTCTCAATAAAAACATTTTTTAAAAAAAGAGAGAAGCTACCAGTGCAATCAAAAAGTTGGTAGCAGTGTAGGTTGAATGGTTTGATAACAATGGAGGTTGTAGGAAATAGTCATATTATGGCTATATTTTGAGGATTGTAACAAGAAGTTTTTTAAAAATATATTTTATTGATTTTTTACAGAGAGGAAGGGAGAGGGATAGAGAGTTAAGAACATCAATGAGAGAGAAACATCAATCAGCTGCCTCCTGCGCACCTCCTACTGGGGATGTGCCTGCAACCAAGGTACATGCCCTTGACTGGAATCAAACCTGGGACCTTTCAGTTAGCAGGCTGATGCTCTTTCCACTGAGCCAAGCCAGTTAGGGCTACCAAGAAGTTTTTTTTATGGAATGAATGGAGATGTGTTAAAAATCAAGGCGTCAACATAGGTACAGAGAACAAACTGATCGTTGCCAGAGGGGAAAGGGGTTGAGGGGCTGGAGGGCTGGGGGAAAAGGTGAAGGGATTGAGAAGTACAGATTAGTAGTTACAAAATAGTCATGGGGATGGAAATATAGTCAATTATAATGTAATTACCATGTATGGTGCCAGGTGGGTACTGGAAGTATCAGGGGGAATACTTTGTAAAGTATATGATTATCTAATCACTAAGCTGTATATGTGAGATTGATGCAAACTGTTATTGAAAAAATAAATAACATATTTTTAAAAGTAAGGAGTTAAGGGAGACTCCAAGTATTTTTTGGCCTAAACAATTAAGATTGAGTTGTCATTGTTGAAAATGGAGAAAACAGGAGAAAATTAGGTTGAGGTGGTGGTAATGAGAAATACAGTTGAGACCAATTTAGCCAATCAAGTAGTTGGATTTGAGAATGTGGAAATCAGGGGAGAGGTCAAGGCCTGAACTAAAAGTTGGGAATCATTTGCTTACTAGTATATCTGGTATTTACAGCCATGGGAGTAGATAAATTCATCTGAGGAGTAGGTGGAGATAGAGAAGTGAAGTACAAGGACAGAGCTCTGAGGCACTTTGTATATACATCTTCAAAGAAGATATATGATCTTGAGAGTAAGAATATTTGGGATCAAGTTCTATCTCTGCTATTGACTGACTATATTATATTTCTGGGCAAATCACTAGTTCACTTGGGTCACCAGTTTCCTTATGTGTCACACATCTATAATAATAAAAGCATAATATGCTAATTAGACCAGACATCCTTCTGGACATCCTTCCTTCTGGACAAAGCTGAGGCAGGCGGGGCCGAGGCAGAGGCGGCAGCTGCCGTGGCGGGGGGCCAAAGCCCTTGCATGAATTTCATGCATCAGGCCTCTACTACTTTAATAATAATCCTTTTAAAAGTTGAAAGAGATGGACTTCTGGCTCTTGGCCTAGGCCTGGAGCTGGCATCCTTGGAGTGATACTCGGAGGGCCTCACCCCCTGTGGAATCACCCCGCCCCCCCCACCAGAGGCTGAGGCCGAGGCCGCCCCCAGGCAGAGTCTGTGCATCTACTCAGACCTGCACACCTTCTGCTATTCATGGTACGGGAGCCAGCAGTGGGAGGGCCACTACTAGTACATTCATTGGGACCACATCATGGTGCCTCACTGGGACCCCATGATCTCGGCCAGCTATGCCTATGGCTGCCATAGTCCCCCCAATCCCCACGACTTGGGCTCCAGCTTCTACCTGGAGTTGGGGCCCTATGGCTCCTGGGACCCCGATGTACTGCGGGAGCACATGACTCAGCTTAAGGAAGCCGCCATCAGCACCCTAGTCCTGTTCTGGTATCCACCTGGCATGGCTGATGATAATGGGGACCCCTCTGATGACCTGGTGCCTGCCATTCTGGACACTGCCCATCAGTACAACATCCAGGCCATCGTTGGAGCATCATCCTTAGAGGTTGTGACCCCTGGACAGATACTCACATGACCAGTATCTTCTATCTGTGTCAGGTGGCCTTCCACATCCAACCTTACAATGGCTGGGATAACATCATTCAGCATGACAATATCAAGTACATCATTGACACGTATGGCTCCCTGGCACATTTTACTGCTATAAGAACAACATAGGGAAGAGCCTTCTACTCTTTTATATATCTACAACTCATACCTGACAACGCTGAGGCCTGGGCCCATCTCCTGACACCAAATGGGCTGCACTCAATCAGCAACACCTCCTATAATGGGGTTTTCATAGTGCTGCTGGTAGAGGAGGGACACACTCATAATATCCTGGCCACTGGATTTCATGGCATGTACACCTACTTTGCTCCAGTTGTTTTTCCTTTAGACTCCTCCCATCAGAACTGGAAAGCTGTGAAGAACTTTTGTGATTCCAACAACCTCAAGTTCATTCCCAGTGTGGGGCCTGGGTACATTGACACCAGCATCCAGCCCTGGAATAACCACAACACGCAGAACAGGGTCAATGGCAAGTACTATGAGACAGCCCTGCAGGCAGCCCTGGGGTTACACTGGGTAATAACATTATATAAATATCAGGTGTACAATTCAATATCTGTTGGTCACTTACCACCCTAAGTCCCCCTTTTCCCACTTTGCCCTGACCCCACCCCCTTTTTTCTCTGGTAACCACTATTCTATTGTCTATGAGTTTATTCTTTTTTATTAGTTCATTTGTTACTTTTTGTTTTATATTTCATATATGAGAAATCATACTGTTTTTGCTCTTTTCCATCTGACTTATTTCACTTAGCATAATAATATCAAAATCCATCTATGTTGTTGCAAATGGCAATATTTCATCTCTTCATGGCTGAGTAGTATTCCATTGTATATAGGTACCACATCTTCTTTATCCAATTATCCACTTAGGTTGTTTCCAAGTCTTGGATGTTGTAAATAATGCTGCAATGAACATAGGGACACACATATATTTTCAAATAAATGTTTTCATATTTTTCAGGTAAATAGCCAGAAGAGGAATTGCTGAATTACATGGTAGTTTTTAAGTATTTGAAGAACCTCCATACTGTTTTCCATAGTTGCTATATTAATTTATATTCTCACAAACAGTGTACAAGGGCTCCTTTTTCTCCACATCTTCTCCAACACATTTCCTTTTAAAATTTTTTTCAGGGCAGCTCCTGCATTGAGCATCTGCCCCCGGTGTTCAGTGAGCATCATAGCAACTGGTTGTTCCGCCGTTGGGTCGATTTGCATATTAGCCTTTTATTATATAGTTTTTAAAAATAGATATCCTTTTGTCCCACTTATATTTCAGTGACCCCCCTCATCCCAATATTTCAGGATTAGTTAAGTCCATTTAACTCAAAGTACATGTAAAACTTAACAAACTTACAGGGACGACTGTATACAAAACAGAGTTTACTACTGTTCTTTTAAAAAACAGATTATGATATTTTTAAAAACAAAAGATTCAACCACATCAATAAAAATGAATGGGACAAAAGGCTTTTACTCTCTGTTAAATACATCTAAAATATTTATTATAATGGCAGTTAACTTAATTTTTTAAAATAGATTAAATACTATAAAAGGACAAAATTTCTTTCCTAATTTGTTCAATATCCCACAAGGGACTTATGTCTTTTAGACTTTCAAGTAACCAAGCTTCCAACATGGCAAGTGTTCATTTAGATGTCAGCAGAGAATTCCTGTGTATTGCAGGTTTTTGATGAGTGTCTGAAATAATCATCACTTTAGGCACACTAAGGATTACCTTAGAGAGTGCTACAGCCTAGCACTCAGCTTAGGGCCTAGTATATAGATAACAATTAAAATTGTATTAATAAATAAATGAATGAATCTATGTCACTAGATATTGCCTTTGACCATTAAAAAAATAAAAATAAAATAAAATAAAAATTTTTTCAATTACAGTTTATATTCAATATTATTTTGTATTAATTTCAGGTGTACAGCATAGTGGTCAAACAATTATATAATTTACATAGTGATCCCCCTGATATTTCAAGTACCCACCTGGCAGTATACTTACTTAGTTATTATGATGTTATTGATTATATCCCCATGACTATTATGATTTTGGTTTTCATGTCCCTGATAATTAGTGATGTTGTACATCGTTTCATATATCTGTTGGCCATCTGCATATCTTCCTTGGAAACATGTCCTCTGCCCATTTTTTAATTGAATTGTCTGGTTTTTTGTCTTTATTGGGTTATATGAGTTCTTCATATATATTGGATATTAGCCTTTTATCAGAAGTATCATTTGCAAATATTTTCCCCCATTTGATTTACAAATGCCTGATTTATTGCTAACATTCCTGGAACTCTTCCATTTCAAAACAAATCTTTTATAAGTATATTCACCTCTTTTATTGATGTGAAAATTATGTTTTGTGAGTGTATCAAGGTTGGAAGGCTTTCTTTGTTTTAATGACTTTCAAAGAAGGCAGTGTTCTATAACGCAAAGAGCACTCACTGGCTTTGCAGACAAATAGAAGAAGCGGCCATTGATCTCAGCTCTACCACTGACAAGCTGTGTTGCCTAAAAGAAGTTACTTGACTTTTCTGATCCCATTTCTATTTAAGAGTAATAATACCTACCTCAGGAAAAATATTTTAAAGATGAAATGAGATTAAGGTCATATAAAGATATCTGGCACATAGTGGGAGCTCAATAAAAGTTAATTCTTTTCCTTTCAGGGTTATCCACTGAAAAAGCATTACTTCTTCATTAATTTATTTTTAAATGGCATTTCCTGGGCTACCTACTTAGTTTTGTCTTCAGGTAACTTATAGTTTCTATCTAAACATCAAATTCACCCTTCAAGTATGTAGTTTTGTCACCATTACAAATATTCTCAAGAATACGGTTTGAACTCTGGAGCTGGTCCCATAGAAGGGGTTTTAAAAATGTTTTTGATAGTGGCAGCATCACTGAGATAATTGACTAGACCCCCATGGGCTGGCTGGGTTCATGTACATTTGTGGAAAGTTCAACAGTAGCATCCAGGCTTATGATTTTCCAAGCATATCTTTGGTACATCACCATCATTTCAGAATGAATCCAACTTGCCTCATGCCTTACCAGAGCATCTTTGACTATAATTGCCTTTGTGGGGAACATTACAGGAGCAATGACCCTATAGAGACTAGCTCTTGGTAGGCCCTGTAGCCTGTTTACAAGACTAGTTCATGCTTTGGGACCATCTTGAACTCAGGATTGGCCTTAAGGTTAAAAGACAGAAGCAGACTTTAGAAAAGTTAATGAATGAATGCATGATGTAAAATGTTTCCCTTGGGCCAGAACTCCTATTGATTCCTTACACATTGCCAGTCCCTGAGTCCTAGAGGCTTCCAGTCACATATGACAAAGGGCTGATCATCCAACTGAAGTGACCTGCCATTCAATAAACCATATCTCAGCCAATTTAGAAGATAGCTCATTTTCTCCTTAAGGATCTCTTCTCCCTTCATCTCTACGAATATTCCAAATGTGATCTATTGAGGCCTTTACCCATGCTTAGGGAAGACAAGCTCCTCTAACCTTCCTGCAGGATCTTTCTTTCTTTTAGAAAGATCTTGGAAGGGCTCTGAAGGTTTTATTGCTTCAAGTTATGCTTGGCCAAATTACTCACAAGTGCTGAATCCTCTTAGGGGTGTCCGCCTGAGAGAAGGAGATCTATTCAGATGAGAGCCTGTATTGAGGCTGCCGACAAAGACCAATTAGTCTTGATTGTGCTGGCTGCATTTGGAGGGTGACTGCCCTCAGACCACCAACTCGTGCCACAAAAGTACTCATCCCACCCAGGAGTCAGCTGCTTTCCCTCATTTCCCAATCCAGCTTCACATGACCCCTGGGTCAAATGCCTCTCTCTTGCCCTTACTTTAGCTCCTGCCAGGTTGTGGATAGTGCTCTTCATCACAACTGCATTCTTTTCCCACTCTGTCAGAAAGCTGGCCATGTTTTTTGATTGTTGTGATAAATGAAGCAATCTAATCTTCCCTATAGAAAATTCACATAACTTCATTTTCATCTATTTTGTCTCTTGCTGGCCCAGACTGTAAACTTTAATTGGAGGAATTCAGGTCTAACTTTTAGATTATTCAGCCATTTATAAGGTTATATATTTCTATGATTGGATGTCACAGTCACAACAATGAGATGATATATTTTATTCAGTCAAACATCTTTTATTAAGCACCTACAAAATGCAATGTAATAGGAGGGGTTTGCAATATAAGATATAACTTCTCCTTCTCTCTCCAATACCTTGTTGCCAATAAGAATGAGAGCCATGAACATAAATGACAATGATAGCAATTGCTTACTTTCTTTTATCATTTAGTAGGCTGCCACCATGTGTTACACATATTTCCTTTAATCCTCATGGGTCCTTTATGCACAATTTTAAAATACAAATCTTTAAAAACCCAGAGTTGAATCATATCATTTTTCATAACTAATTGACAGCAAAAGGTGACCTGAACTTTTTCATGAACTGACATGTGGCTATTTCTCATTTTATCCCATTTTGGGTAATTACTCTTTTGTTTCACTGAATACTGAGGTGTTTGCTTTCAAGCCCTATCCCAGACCACTGGGAGTATTTTGTAGGATACAAATGTGTGCTATACTTTTTAAAATTCAAAATTTTCTGACTTCTAAAATTCTCATGGCCTTAGAATTTTAAGATAAGGAAACGATACTATTATTGTGTCCATTTTATAAATGCTGAAGTTGAGACTCAGAGAAGTGAGGCAACTTTCCCATAATTGCACCATCAGGAACTGGTAGTACCAGTATGGAAACCCAATTTTTGGGTTTCAGAGACAATGTGCTTAACAACTGAGAAATACCGATATCTTTTCAGAAAACACACTCTAACAACTATAATTGAAAAAGGCTCAGACTGAGGGCTACAGAGAATCTGAGGAGAAAAAAAGGGGACCTCCCATTGGGAATTTAGTCAAAGCTCTAAGGAGGGTACATATGGAACTGTACCTGGAAGGAAAGAGTGAAATGTGAAAGAAGGAAGTAATTTTTTCAAGGAATGCATGGGTAAATAGCAAGCAGCTCTGGCCAGGGAGGGGAGAAACTGGAAATCAGAATGAGAAGGTAGATCAGAGCCAGAGTATGAAGGACCCAGATAACTAGACTAAGGAGTTTTTAATGAGAACCAATTATGTTCCCCTTGCAGATCCCAAAGCACTTATAGGGCATCATGTCATTCTGCTCCCATCCTACTTTAGAGTAGCAAAGAGCAGATATGAACATCCTCATATATTGTTGCTAGTTTTATTTTATTTTACTTCCTATTTTTTATTAAGCAGATTAACACTATGTGTCAAAAAGACAGCCAAAGAAAATGAGGTAGTTAAGAAGAGCAACAGCCATAAACATCTACAGTAGAAGTATCTGTGCTGGGCTTTGTTGCCTCTTTTTCAGCAGAGAGTTAAAATTTAACCAGGGCACTCCTGCCTTACTGCAGCTGGCAGGGATTCAGTGGGAACATCGCCCGCACCCTTATGATAATTCCCACCACACCCCCCCTTCTGTGCTTAAACAACAGTTTCCTCCTCCTCCCCCTCCTCCTCCTCCTCCTCCTCCTCCTCCTCCTCCTCCTCCTCCTCCTCTTTTCCCTCCTCCTCTTAGGAATCCCATTAAAGGTCTTAGGGGGATATATTCATTACCAAGAATTTAAACCTAGAATCTAAATACATCCACTTTTGTCATGAATAATCAAAGTTCTAAATTGATATTTTAGAAATCAGGTCCAGTTCATGAGTAGTGAATTGAGTGTGTCTAATTACATTTTATAGTCATTTAGCAGCTGCTAATAATGTAATTTTGTGTTATGCCCAATTTGCACTGAATTACTTTAATGACACAGATTGTATTTATTTTCCTTTGATGTAATAGTAACCAAACACTAAAGAATCAACTTAGGCATGGTAAAAACAATTTATTATTTTTTAAGTTTGAAGATAAGTGATTTTTTAAAAAGAAAAGAATAAGTCATATACAAATAATAGTTTAACACTGATAAATACATTTCTTTTCTCTGGTATTTATTTTTGTAAACAAAATTATTTAATGAGCACAATACATTTGTTTTTTATTCAAGTCTGCATTGTTTGATGCAAACCAAGTGTTTGCAAATACACATTTGATTGACAAGCTAATGAGATTCTTCCTCTCCCCAACCCCCAAAATATCCTTTGGAATAAAAAAAGCCAGATTCCTAAGTTTCTGGTATATGAGTTAAAGAAGCACAGAATCCATTTAAATAGACTCCCCAGTGGAAACTTGTATTTCCAAGGTGAGACTAGAGGGGAGAAGCAAAGAAAATAGGCATATATTTCTCCCACAGGTTAGAAGAAAGTTCTACATGAGATCTTTATTAGGGTGAAAATAAGGTTGAATTTTGGACCAAAAAAACAATGGCCAAATAATTAGAATGGTACATTATGAAATGTCCGCTCTGTATTTTTCCATTCACTTTAAGAAATTGAAGAACCAAGCATATGATGTTGTACCCATATGTAAGTATTCTCTGCAGTACACATGGATCAATGCCCTTTGTATTTGAAATGAGCTATAAGAGAGGGGCAGACAGAAGTTCTCTCTGTCTGTGGGATACTGGCTGCCATCACTACAGCCATGGCTGACCTACCATACTCAGCCTTTGCCCCCTTGCCTCCTGGGACCTACATGGGAAAAACTTCAAATGTATAGTTCTTCCCTCCAAGAGAGTCAGAGTTATTTTGCAGTTTGTCAAAATAACATCCCTATTATTGCTCATGCCCGAGTGATTGGAGCAATGGTTTGCCAAGAAGGGAGGGCTGGTGGGAGAGGCCCACCCCAGGTGCAGGCAATAAGTGGTGTAAGGGTACAATGCTCATGGAGAATTAAAAAAACAATAATAAAACTGATTAAAGTCAGTCTGCTTTTCATGTTCATCAGGTGCTAACCATTATAAACAATGTCAGTTATAAAATACTCCTTCCTGCAGGGTTGCCTGCTCCCACTGCTGCCTCCCAAACTCAGGTATTCATTGAGTTGGGGATGGAGGTAGGTCTCTGAGCCCTCACTTACTGGGAGAGTTGCCAAGTCCCCAGACTTTCCAGTCTGTACTCTTTTCTTGTAATAGTGGACATTATTGTATTATTCTGTGACTAACACCAAAGTCACTCTTCTGTCAGTCTCTAACTATCTCTGAGAAGCAGTTGCCCCTTCTGCACCCCTGCTCTATGGCCTTTTCAGGACTTTTTTCACCATCACTGTAGCTCCTACCATTGTGTGGGTTAGTTCTCTCCCTGCCAAAGTTTGCAGCTCTTTTTTAGCCTCCTAAAGGTTGTTGTGGCTCCCTTAGTTGACGGAGCCTTCTGTTGAGGAATTTAGGACAAGTTGCCAAGGGCTGGATTGAAGCTACTTCAGTGACACCACCTGATGTCTTATTCTGCCATAATCAGCCACTGTCCCCCCAGTTAAAGCTCATAGCCTTTGGATCTTTCCTGCTTCAGAGTAAATTCCCTCCTTACCCAGAGCACTATCTTCAGAGGTTAGTGGAGGAGGGGATAGATTTAGGGTGAGCAGCTGAAACGGGTAACATACAGCCCGAATAGGCAGAGGATATTCAGCTGAGAGACTGTCTGCAGCTGGGAAAGACTGAGAACTCCCAGAAAAAAAAAAAAAGGACGGTTGGAGACCGCGGCTGAAACCTCTCCCGGTGCGCCAGCTCAGCAGCGGAGATCGCGCCATCTTGAGTGGCTGTTATCGGCATCCAGAGATCAGCTACTAACCTGGAAAAAAGGGATCTCAAGCAGCGTGACTGCGTGAACTCAGACGAGCACTGCTTCTTCTCAAGGAAGGTTAGACTTCCCCTAAAGGTGCAGTTTGCAATTCAGGTTGGAGAGAGGACTGCGTGTGCGCGCATGAGGGGTGAAATCTGCACCCCACAGAGTCTGCAGCTGCTGGGACCAGCATGACCCGCGAGTGGGGAAGGGGCCCCACAGGGCTGCTGGCAGAAGGGAACGCTAAAAATAAGCCCATAGCTGGACTGAATGTAAAAAAGCAGCCTTGGATTTTGCCAGTGTGCCGGCTGCTTGGTGCCAGGGGCGAGTGGGCGTGCCGAGAATGCGCACAGACCTGGAAGGTGGAGGCTTGCGAATTCGCACAACATATCAGGCTCTTTTTACAGTTCCCCTTAGATCCATGTGTTTGATTATTAAACCCAGTGCATGGGATTCTCCAGTTGGGGTCATTCGCAGAGCCTGTAGGGGAAAGTTCTTTTTGGGGAGCCTGGGAAACAGAGCGGGCAGTAACAATTAAAGAACCAGCTCTGGGCAGTGGACTTTCCCAAACCAGTTTCAAGTACCATAGAGAAAATAAACCCTACTTATAGAGAGGACTTATAGCCTCAGAGGTCAATCCAGACACACTGCCACCCAGAGGCAGAGCCACGAACTGTCTCTTCTGTAAATACAAATAAAGGCAGTCTGGTAAACAAATACAACCTGCCTTAAAATCAGGACTGTGGTTTACGGCACGGAGGGACAGTGTATCGCAGGGAAATTCAACACTCTCCTGAATGCCTGGCAGGACTAAGGCGTGCCAAAAAGAAGAGTAGAAGATCTGAAGCACCTTCACTATTGCATATTTTTATATATTTTTTTAAATTCTTTTTTCACCATTTCATTAAGAATCTATTTTATTATTTAAAAATTTTTTTTCATCACCTGATTTTACCTTTTTAATTACTACATTTTTTAAACCAGTATTATTGCTATCATTTTACCATTTTTTCAAGTGTCTTTTTTTTAATTTTCTTTATTTTATTTTGGGGTTAGTGTTCTACACTCTATTTTCATCGTTCCTTTAGCATCATTTCTCTCTATCTCACCTTTACCCTTAAGCCAAAACTCTCTTCCTCACTTTTCCCCTTTTGTTGTCCTGTTTCTCTTACCCTATTCCTGCTTTAGATTTTCCCTATTCCTTCTTTTTACCCACTGTCTAAATTTCACCCTACTTATATATCTAATTTCCAATCCCTTGCTCTAAATCCATATACACCTCTCTCTTATCTTTCTTCACTCTCCAATTTTTTTTTCTCTCTCTCTGTCGTTTTGCTAGTGTTTGCTTGATTTTGAGTATATTGGTTTTCTTTTTTTATGCTTGTTTGGGAGATTGTTTTGTTTTTCATTTTCATTTTTCTGTTTTGCTTATTTTTTCTTTCTCTGATTATTTTTGTGCTTCTGCTTTCCCTTGCCTCACTTGATATTAGTGGTTGTTTGTAGTTTGCATTAATCTCCAGGGATCTGCTGCTGGAATTCGTTGAGATTAGTTGCGGTTCTATTAGAGTTTTCTCCCCATACAAATAGCCTCTTCCCCACCTCTATTTCATTCTCTCTCTTACTTTTTTTTTTCTTTTCTTCTCTCCCTTTTCACAATCTCATTTCGGCACGCCTTTTTGTTTTTTCTTTTTAGTCTTTTTCTCTTTTTTCTTCTTTATCCCCTAATTCTCTTCAGTTGGGTGGTCACCTTTATTTGGGGTTATTAATATCGTGAAAACATTTATGTTCAGTGCCTTGTACGTTGTGCCTTGTTGTGTTGTATTTTGTGCCTTTAAATCAATGCAGCAGAGA
The DNA here is from genome assembly GCF_963259705.1 of Myotis daubentonii. Classification (NCBI taxonomy): domain Eukaryota; kingdom Metazoa; phylum Chordata; class Mammalia; order Chiroptera; family Vespertilionidae; genus Myotis; species Myotis daubentonii. The sequence continues at coordinate 21,598,432 of NC_081861.1, read as the reverse complement.
GAGAACTACATAACCAAACACCTGGAGAAGAGAGATCATGGTGAAACAAAGAACCAACCCACATATGAAAGAAAAACAGGCATCATCAGAAAAGGAAGTAAACGAAATGGAGGCAATGGAGGCAAGCAACCTGTCAGAGAAAGAATTCAGAGAAATGGCCATAAGGTGGATGAAAAGAATGGAAGACAAATTCAACAATATGTGTAAGAACCAAGAGGAAATGAAGAAAAACCAAGAAGAAATGAAAAATGACATCACTGCTATAAAGAACTCAATAGAAAGCATCAACAGTAGACTAGAAGAAACAGAGGACCGCATCAGCAAGCTAGAAGACAAGGTAGGAAAAAATACCCAGACAGAACAGCTTCTAGAAAAAAAATTAAAAAGCAGGAGGAGAGCCTAAGAGAACTCTGAGACAACGCTAAACAAAACAACATCTGAATAATAGGGGTGCCAGAGGAGAGGAAACTGAGCAAGGAATAGAAAACCTGTTTGAAAAAATAGTAACAGAAAATTTCCCTGATATAGGGAAGAAAAAACTCACACAAATCCAAGAAGCTCACAGAGTCCCAAACAAAATGAACCCAAAAAGACCGACGCCAAGTCACATAATTAAATTGGCAAACACCAACAACAAAGCAAGAATCTTAAAAGCAGCCAGAGAGAGACAGAAAGTTACCTACAAAGGATCCCCCATCAGAGTAGCGACCGATTTCTCAACAGAAACACATCAGGCAAGAAGGGAATGGAATGAAATATACAAAGTCATGCAAAGGAAGGGTCTGAATCCAAGAATACTGTACCCAGCAAGGCTATCAATCAAAATTGAGGGTCAAATCAGGAGCTTCACAGACAAAAACGGTCTACAGGAGTTTATCACAACCAAGCCAGCAATGCAAGAAATGCTAAAGGGTCTGCTGTAAATAGAAAAAATAGGAAACAAAGAAGGAATGCAGCGGTAAAGAACAAAAATGGTGACTAACAATTTTCTATCAATAATAAATTTAAATGTAAATGGATTAAATGTCCCAATCAAAAGGCATAGGGTAAATGAGTGGATAAGAAAACATGACCCATATATCTGCTGTCTACAGGAAACCCACCTCAGAAAAAAAGACGCACACAGACTGATGGTGAAGGAATGGAAAAAAGTTTTTCAGGCCAATGGAAGTGAAAAAAAAGCCTGGGTAGCAATACTTATATCTGACAAATTAGATCTCAAAGTGAAGGACATAAGAAGAGATAAAGAAGGCCACTTCATAATACTAAAGGGAGCAGTCCAACAAGAAGAAATAACTCTGGTAAATATATATGCACCCAATATAGGAGCACCCAAATACGTAAGAAATTTTCTGGAGGAGATCAAGGGAGAAATTGACAGCAATACAATCATAGTAGGGGACCTTAACACCCCATTATCACCACTGGACAAATCCTCTAAACAGAAACTCAGCACAGAAACATCAATCCTAAATGACTCACTAGATCAGATGGAATTAATTGACATCTTCAGAACATTTCACCCCAAAGCCACAGAGTATACATTCTCCTCAAGTGCACATTTGTCATCTTCAAAGATAGACCATATATTGGGTCACAGACAAAGTCTCTTCAAATTCAAGAAAATTGAAATCATATCAAGCATCTTCTCAGACCACAAAGGCATAAAACTGGAAATCAACTACAACAAAAACAATCCAGAAAAATCAAACACATGGAGACTAAATAGCATGCTACTAAACAACAACTGGGTTACCAGTGAGATCAAAGAAGAAATAAAAAACATCATTGCAACAAACGACAATGAAAACACAACAATCCAAAACCTATGGGACACAGCAAAAGCAGTCTTGAGAGGGAAGTTCATAGCTCTACAAGCCTACTGCAAGAAACAAGAAACAATGAGAATAAATGACCTAACTCTACAACTTGAAGAGTTAGAAAGAGAGCAACAAAAAAAGCCTACTGTAAGCAGAAGGAAGGAAATAACAAAGATCAGAGCAGAGATAAACAACATAGAGACCAAAAAAACAATACAAAAGATCAACAAAACCAAGAGCTGGTTCTTTGAAAGGATAAACAAGATTGATACACCTCTAGCCAGGCTCACCAAGAAACAAAGAGGACCCAAATAAACAAAATCAGAAATGAAAGTGGAGAAATAACAACAGACCCCATAGAAATACAAAGGATTGTTAGAAAATACTATGAACAATTCTACTCCAACACACTAGAAAACCTGGAGGAAATGGACATACTCCTAGAAAAATACAACCATCCAAAACTAAATCAGGAAGAATCTAAAAATTTCAATAGGCCAATAACTATGGAGGAAATCGAAGCAGTAATCAAAAAGCTTCCAGCAAACAAAAGCCCGGGGCCAGATGGCTTCACAGGGGAGTTTTACCAAACATTCAAGGAAGACCTAAAACCTATCCTCCTCAGACTATGCCAAAGATCCAAGAGGAAGGAACACTTCCCAGCTCATTCTATGAAGCCAACGTCACCTTAATCCCAAAACCAGATAAAGACAATACAATGAAAGAGAATTATAGGCCAATATCCCTCATGAACATAGATGCCAAAATCCTCAACAAAATCCTAGCAAATCGGATCCAGCAGTACATCAGAAAGATCATACACCATGACCAAGTAGGATTTATCCCAGGGATGCAAGGATGGTACAATATCCGCAAATCAATAAATGTGATACATCACATAAACAAATTGAGAGAAAAAAACCACATAGTCATATCAATTGATGCGGAAAAAGCATTTGACAAAATCCAACACCCTTTCTTGATAAAAACTCTCAGCAAGATAGGAATTGAGGGATCATACCTCAACATAATAAAAGCCATATATGACAAACCCACAGACAACATCATAATCAATGGGCAAAAACTAAAACCATTCCCCCTAAAAACAGGAACAAGAATAGGGATGCCCCCTCTCACCACTCCTGTGCAACATAGTACTGGAAGTACTAGCCATTGCGATCGGACAAAAAGAAGAAATAAAAGGCATCCAAATTGGAAAAGAAGAAGTAAAACTGTCCTTATTTGCAGATGACATGATACTGTACATACAGAACCCTAAAGACTCCATCAAAAAATTATTAGACTTAATAAATGAATTCGGCAATGTAGCAGGATACAAAATGAATGCTAAGAAATCCATGGCATTTCTTTACACCAATAGTGAACTTACAGAAAGTGAAACTACAGAAGCAATCTCATTTACCATTACACCAAAAAAATTAAAATACCTAGGAATAAACTTAACTAAGGAGGTAAAAGACTTATATGCCAAAAACTACAGGACACTGAAAAAAGAGATAGAGGAAGACATAAACAGATGGAAGAACATACCATGTTCATGGGTTGGTAGAATCAACATCATCAAAATGTCCATACTACCCAAAGAAATCTATAGATTCAATGCAATCCCCATTAAATTATCAACGGCATATTTCACAAATCTAGAACGAACGTTCCAAAAATTCATCTGGAATAAAAAAAGACCCCGAATAGCTGCAGCAATCCTGAGAAAGAACAAAGTAGGTGGGATCTCAATACCAGATATAAAAATGTATTACAAAGCCACTGTTCTTAAAACAGCTTGGTACTGGCACAAGAACAGACATATAGATCAATGGAATAGAATTGAGACCCCAGAAATCAACCCAAACCACTAAGCCCAATTAATATTCGACAAAGGAGGCAAGAGCATACAATGGAGTCAAGACAGTCTCTTCAATAAATGGTGTTGGGAAAATTGGACAGATACATGCAAAAACATGAAACTAGACCACCAACTCACACCATATACAAAAATAAACTCAAAATGGATAAAAGACTTAAACGTAACACAGGAAACCATAAAAATACTAGAGGAATCCACAGGCAGCGAAATTGCAAACATATGCCGAAGGAATTTCTTCTCTGATAATGCTCCTTGGGCAATGGAAACTAAAGAGAAAATAAACAAATGGGACTACATCAAAATAAAAAGCTTTTGCACAGGAAAGGAAACCATCAACAAAACAACAAGAAGACCCACTACATGGGAGAACATATTTGCCAATGATACCACCGATAAGGGTTTAATTTCCAACATTTACAGGGATCTCATGAAACTTAACAAAAGGAAGATAAACAATCCAATAAAAAAATGGGCAACGGACCTAGATAGACGCTTTTCAAAAGAGGACATACAGAAGGCCGAAAGACATGAAAACATGCTCAAAGTCACTAATTATACGAGAGATGCAAATCAAAACGACAATGCGTTATCATCTCACACCTGTCAGAATGGCTATCATCAACAAATCAACAAACAACAAGTGTTGGAGAGGATGTGGAGAAAAAGGAACCCTCGTGCACTCCTGGTGGGAATGCAGACTGGTGCAGCCACTGTGGAGAACAGTATGGAGCTACCTCAAAAAACTAAAAATGGAACTCCCATTTGACCCAGTGATCCCACTACTAGGAATATATCCCAAGAAACCAGAAACGCCAATCAGAAAGGATATATGCACCCCTATGTTCATAGCAGCACAATTCACCATAGCTAAGATTTGGAAACAGCCTAAGTGCCCATCAGCAGATGAGTTGATTAGAAAACTGTGGTACATATACACAATGGAATACTATGCTGCGGTAAAAAAAGGAACTCTTGCCTTTTGCAACAGCATGGATGGAACTGGAGAGCATTATGCTAAGTGAAATAAGCCAGTCAGAGAAAGATAAATACCACATGATCTCACTCATTTGTGGATTATAGAGAACAACATAGACTGATGAAAAGGGACAGATCCAAAGACTGAGAAATAGCAATCATGCTATCAATCCCCAGAAGGAAAGTAGGGGAGGGCGGGGCTAAGGGGACGAGATCAACCGAAGGACTTGTATACATGTATATAAGCCAAACCAATGGACATGGACAACAGGGGGATGGGAGCATGAGTGTGCGGGGCGGAGGGGGAGGTTGGGGATTAATGGGGGGGGGGGCGAGGACACATTTGTAATACCTTAACTAATAATAATAAAAAAATTATAATTTTGGAAGGATCCAAACCTTTCAAGGTTGATATGGTTGGAGTTGGTTGAGGAGATTGGCAATGCAGATGAAAGTGATCCTGAGTTGCCCCCAAGTGGTCTCCACAATACATAGAGGACTCTGGTGGAACCAGAGCCACTAAAGAACACTTCTTATACCAGCTGCCACATTTAAAAGTTTGCTAAAATTAATGAAAATTATGTTTCTATTTCAGAGGGGATATCAATGTCATCAGTAAATTTATTCATGATACAAACTGGTCTGTGTCATATTTTCAAACTCCAACATACAAATGAGCAGAATGTGGATTACCAATAAGAACTTCATGAGCTTAGTGATGGAATCTCCTTAGTCCTACATTGCCATTGCTATCTGCTTTGATTTTATACCCTTAAGCCAGCCCTCCCTATCCATGCCATGTCCAGAGAAGAGCACATAAATGCACACATTTCAGATGTGTTTTCTACCATTACCTGATTTTTTTTCCACATTATTCCTCAGACTCTGTTCTGTTCAAGTTCCTCCTAGCTCCTGTTTCATGATGCTTTCTAATGGCTGAGATTTTCGGCCATCTTCCTTTTTTCCTGTTTCTGGCTTTCATGAATAAGATGTTCTTCCTAGGTTTTGGCTCCTTGGATTCAGACTGTGGCACTAATCTACTGGTGTAGGTCCTGTGATATATCTAGGTCATGTTAATATATCAGAAATCCTGTGCTCCAGAAAAGTTTCCATTTGGTGGGTTTTGCTATAGGTGAGGATCTGAAAGATTAAATCCTGATCAACTGAATTGGAGAGGATTTGGGATAATATTGAAAAAGGGATACAAGATACTGGGACTTAACATTGTCTTCAGAGTGTCAGACAATAGGGATTGTTCACTTCTCTTGCTCTGTAAACATCAGCCTTCATAGTTACATTGCACTAATAGTGGGCTGCTAAAGATGAGAACCATTGTTGTGAAATGCCTATAGTTGACTGATGATCACTGCTTGAGATGGTCAGGATGGTCCAGGTTGCTAATTACCATGATGGAAAAAAATATTTTCCTGACTTATCAAATCCTTATTCCAGTTAGGGAGCTCAGAATGTCAGTCACTTATCACTGAGTATCTCTGAATATCCTTAATTATGATATCCAGGCTTTCCCCCTACAAAGCAGATCCCCGGAGCAAAGTCTGTGTCACACCAAGCTCAAGATTGTCCAAATTGTCATGCTGAAAATACCTTATTTGGGGACTTAGGCTAGTAGAAGTCTTTCAACTTGTCAGGAGGTAAGGAAGAACTCCTGCACTATAAAATATCATAACTTTAGACAATGATGATAACTGTCATCTCTAAAATGTGGTCTCATGTGTGTTGTACAGACTCAGAGTCAACATTGCCGCGCTGAGTGAAACCAGACTTCCTGTTGAAGGGCAGCCCCTGAGAAGGATTCCAGCTGCAGTTTTCCTTGTAGAGATCTCCACCCTCAAGCATGAAGGCTATCAGGTGTTGGCTTTTCAACTGGACAATCACTTGTCTCAAAACTCCCTAACTTGCTGAGAGGTATTAGTGACCTTCTGGTGACCCCACACCTACCCTTCAAACTCAATCCCAGTGCTCCTGACTTAGCATAATGACTAAGAATGACGAGAAAGAGCAAATGGATCTAGATGAAGGTAGTGTCAACATAGAACAAGCTGATTGTCATGAGGAGACTTTGCCCAAGAAAGAAAGTCATCTGGTCTCTCAGGAGTGAAAGCAAGAATATACCTGGGTTTCTCCTCCTTACCAAATATTGCAAGCAGTTGTTCCTGTCACTAATTCCATCTTCTGCCTACTACTTAAGGCAAATGGCAGTTGGGTGCAAACACATTTTTAGCAGCCTTACCAGTTTGTCATGTTTGTCAATGGGATCAACAGAACACAGAACACTAAGGTAACCAAAACCTTTGAGGATTTGAGTGCTATCCTGATAAATACCTCATTTCTGACCCCCAAAGTATAGAAAATAATAACTAACTTGGAAAAAGAAGGGGAAGAAAAAGAGAACTGTCCTACCCAAATGCATGAAAGTTCTGAGTTGTAGAATACTTTAATGATATTGAAGAGCATATGAGCTGGAAAGAAAGGAGAAGGAAATATAAATTGATTAGGTGGAGAGTGACTTTGGAACCAGAGATTCTGAATTGTAATCCTGGCACTACCACTGATTGCCTGTGTCATCTTGGAATAGCAACTTGCAGTCAAAGTTCCAACATCAAAAACCAGGGATTTAACTCTATATTTCCCACCAAATTTTCATATGAACCTAAAACTTCTCTAAAAAGAAAATCTAGTAAAAGATGAACCCAATAATAACTTTAGTATCTGCCTCAAAGGAATGTTGTGGAGATCATGGGTGTCAGTTACTAGATTTTTGTTGTTTATCCTGAAACTTATCCATCTATACTCTCCTTTGTGATGCCTGGACAGAGGTCTCACAGACCACATTTTTTGTCTTCTAACTGGTTTCCTGTTAAGCTCTGCCAATGGAGTCACTAGCAGGGGTGGGGAACATCCGGCCCACAGGCCATATAAAGCTTGTGAAATCATTTGGTCTGGCCCTGCCAAGGCATTAATGGTGAGTTAATTAAATGTTTGGCCAAATATAGCAGGATAATTTTTAATTTGATATTTTTATGTCCCACGAATTATGTCATAAATTCCCAAATGGCCCTTGGCAGATAAAAGGTTCCCCACCCCTGCACTAGAGGAAGACTACAAGGCTTGAAGAGGAAGAAGGAACTTGCTCCTAGCTGTGTCCTTCTTACAGGATTCATCTTCCTATATATATCATCCTAACAACACTACTTGACTCCAGCAGTGTCAGTTCCTACAAGAAGCAGTAGCTGAATGCAGTTTTTCATTTTTCCAGGACTTATAGAACCAGCCTTATCACACTCTTCTCATAGACACCAGCTCTAGCCTCCTGCGAATTCTGGCTGCATTATTTGCAGGTTCACTCCTCCAAGCTTAGATTCAACAGAACCAGCTGAGCAGTACCCTCATCTCAGAGGTCTGACTTTCATTTCAACAAGGCTCCTCCTCTAAACTTCTAAGTTTTAATAATTTCAACTTCTTCTCATTGTTCTCACAGGGATGGTGCTGCTTCCTAAAGTTGCTAATTCTATGATACGTTAGAGTTTTCTCTTTACCTTTTCAGTGACCTAGGGAACAACTTTATAATGTGTAGTTATCAATCCTTTATAATAAAATCTGTGTATTCACAAAACTGGTGTGGTATCTGTCTCTGACTGGACCTTGGCATACTATATAGCAAATGTTTATCGAGTACCTACTATGGGCGATCCTGTTATAAGTATTTTATATGTTTTAACTAATTTAATCTTACTCCTAATCACTATGTTAAGGCATATGAATGAAATATCACAGTGCTGGGCCCACAGTAAGTGCTCATTCAGTGTTGGCCACTCTTTTAATTTAGGATCCACCTAAACCAGACCATAAAATAAGAACTACTAGGTTTTAGTTGGTTCATTTGGGAGGTAGTGTAAGTGATGAATTGGGAAAAGTGAGGCATGGAGGAGTAAAAACCAGTAACATGTGCATTAATGAGTAGGATACTGCTGTGGACAAGTGGGGCTCAAATCTAGATAGATGATAGATAGATAGATAGATAGATAGATAGATAGATAGATAGATAGATAGAAGCTAAAATTTAAAAAAGACCATTATCCATTATCAGGAAGGGAGAGAGAAACTGGTACTCTTAAGAGGAACATGGGATTTTTTTTTTAACTGTTGTAAACACTTAAACATATTTACATGTTATTCAGAGGAAGTTGAAAATAACAGGAAAGAGAGGGAATAACATTATGGAACAGAGGAGGAATTCAGAATACAAGGGAAGAAATTAGCCTTCGGAGTATTAGGACATATTTCTCCATGAGATAGAAATGAGTGGTATGGCTAAACATAAATACTGTGTGGTGAGGAAGAAGGAACCAGGGTTGAAGAAGTTCTGATTGTTTCATTTTTCTTTCCAAGTTAAAAGGCTGAAGGTGAAGGAGAATGAGGATGGAGGTAACAGGATAGTAGTTTTAAAGAAAATGGTGGGAGTCAGTGAGATGGCAAAATAAGAGGTCTGCTCTTCTTCATGCTCAGTGAAAATAATTTGGTAGCCCACATGGGCAAAAATGTCTTTGTGGGAGTTTTGAGGGATCCAGCCACAGAACGGGAACAGTCTTGCCCTCGCAAGAACCCAACAAGAGTCATGTCCATCTGAGTCCCTAGCTATAGGCCTGCTAACTTCTGTCCCACTGAAAATCTCAGAAAGACCCTGTAATTCATCTCTAACCCCTCCCTGAAGCAGGTGCAGTCCTGCTAGCCCAGAGTAGGGGAGTCACGCATTCTGACTGCAGATCTTGAAGCAGCCCTGCATCCAGCTTCAGCCTCTCCCAGCCATGGTCTCTAGGGGCTATCTTGCCCACCCAGGGACCTGCCAGGAGACAAGTGTGTCTTTTCCAGAAGAGGTAGGCCTGCTGAACTGTGTCAACTGTGGAGTAAGTGGTCCTGTTACTAGTTTCCATTTTCTCTTTGGGAAAATCCATTCCTACACAGCCCATCAAAATAGTTGGGCTTCTGTCTCCTTCCAAAAGCAGTTCCCACATTAGACTCATTTTAGTAGTAATGTCAGTCATTGTCCTAAGTACTTTCATAGACCTATTTAATCTCATAATTCAAACCTGCGAGATTACACAGTAGTGTCTGCATTTACCAGATGAGGAATCTCAAAGTGGTTCTTTCCCTTGCCCAATTTTACACAAGTCATAAAATTACATTGCTGTGATTTGAATACAGACCTGTCATGTTCTAAGCAAAGCCAATACTCCCTCTACCACACTACCCTGGACTAGTGCTGCTGGCTTGGAGGACTGGGAACATGTTTCTAGGACTTTCCCTTGAGTCCCAGCCCAAAGGCTGGAGCCCTGTTGCTAGCCATCAGCCTATCCTAATGCACATGCTCTTTCTATTAGATTGCCCTCTCACCTAAAGTTGAACATGTTCCTTTAATACTTATTTCCCCAAGAGAACAAGACGAGTTTAATACCCTAGTCCCTTCCAGGTAGTCTTGTTCCATTACAGTCAATGGGTCCCTGCTGGCCATGTCCTAGCATATGACATAGCTGGACCAATGTCTTGTCTATTACCCTGTCAAGTGAATAGAGCAATTGGTGCTACCTTTGATGTAACCCTTGGGTGCCTCTGCAAAGGTAGGAAGCTGGAGCCATATTAGTCTCAGCATGCTTCCAAGAAATATCCTTACACCCCCCACCCCAGAACTGCCTTGTGCCAGACCCAAGCCAATGAGGGGATTTTCAGGGACAGCATTCTGAAACAAGTACAGTGCCGGCAAGGGGGAGACAAGTTTAGGGAACTAGTGCAGGTGGGGGTAAACCTCCAGAATTGATGAGCATGCGGAATCATATAGGAAGAGCTGGAGGAGACAATAGAAGGGAGATTAAGTAAGGGGACCGATATCAAACCAGACAGGAGGTGCAGCAAGGGCTTGCAAGTTCTGCTTGAGGCATGAACCCCAGGAACTTTGAGTTCTTTGTGGGGGCTTCGTGTGATCTCACCAAATGGAGCAGATTGAGCAAGAACAACCTGGGTCTATCCCTGGAACTCCTCAAGGCTTCAAGCATGTCCCTCACCCCCAGATAGGCTGTGAGCTTCCTATGCACATTCAAAGCTGCAGCCTTCAGATGTCTGCCTCTAACATCTGGCCTTAGCATGAGATACCAGGGCTCTCTTACAAAAAGTCACAGTGTTTTTCCTGTGAAGGCATCATAGACCTGTAGACCTTGGGATCCTTGAAACTTCTACTAGACATTTCTTGGGCGTGGATTCTAGCAGGAAGGACCAAGACTAGGTAATAGTAGGCAGTGTTGGCTAGAGTCCCAGTGCCCTGACCTGGCTCACTGCCCTCCTTGGCTATCAGACAAAGTTTGTAGAGCTTGCAGACATCTGAACAGCTAGAGAGCTGTAGGATCTGGAGATATAAGAGGGTCTCCTTTGTCTCCTTCTGTCCTCACTAATGAACTAAGTCCCTTCCCAGGATAGCAGCTGGAGGATTAGCCTCTGATGAGAGGAATTCAAGGCTGCCCTTAAAGGGGTAGCCCAGCTGTTGAGTGAACACAGGTGCACATGGGTGGCTCTGACCCTTACCTCCTGGCAGAGGTGAAGGCTGTGGGCCAGTCAAAAGTGGCCATGCCCACATTTTTGGAGTACATGCCAAATTGGCTGCCAGTCCTGTATCATTGCTAAGATGTGAGCCTTGGCAGGCATAGCCTTCTCACAACTTCCATTGAATTCTTCGCATGATTCAGTGCAGCTTACACATGGCATCCACCTGTTGGTATGCCTACCCACATAGGCAGTTCTCTCAAGTATCTTTGAACCCTTCCCCTTATACTTATTTTATCTGCTTGCTCCTTCCCTTGGGAAGTTCTCTCAGGCACACCACACTACCCCTCACTCTCTCTATTTTCTGTACTCACCCTACCTTCTAGTCTCCCAACACACACACACACACACACACACACACACACACACACAGTTACAGAGTTTACCCCAAGACCAGTAGAGTTGGGATATTTTGTTCCATGCCTTCTGAAAGCTATTTCTGTTCCCCATTGCCTTCTTCTGACATTGGGGGTGTCTATGTCATTACAGTTTTGCACCTCCCCACTCCAAGTATTGTGGTAGATTTAAGATATAATATCCCCTCTCCCAACCAATCATGGATTCAGCCCTACAGTAAAGGAAATAACCTTCAGACATATGTTTCACCTGCCCATGTGCCTCACAATATTTGGTATGGTCAGCAGGGCAGCTTGAATTGGGACATTTCATAGAGGAAGAAAGTGACTGAGAGGGGTTAAGTGATTTGCCCACACAGTTAATGACATTCAAAGCTGCAGCCTCCAGATGTCAGCTTCTAACATCTGGCCTTAGTATGAGATAGCAGGGCCCTCTTACAAACAGGCACAATGTTTTTTTTCCTGTGAAGACATCATAGACCTGGAGACACTAGATGTATCTGGACAGAAATAGATATCAAGCCCTGATCTAGTATTTTTTCTTTTCTACTTTTACACTACATTTCTTCTCTAAAGACAACACCAGCAAAAGTATGGGCCAAGGACTTGTTGGTGGTGGTCCTACAACTATTTGTTACTGGTCCATAATGGGATAATGAGCTTGTGCCAGAATGTAAATCAATACACTGCTTGCTTCATCAAAGCATTCTTGCTATGAAAAAAACATCAGCTGAACTAAATAGCATGCTTAGTGACATAGTCAATTGACATTGGCACAAACTCTCTAGCTCAATGCCATCACTGTGCCCAGCAGCACTGGTGCTGATGGTTGTCCAGCATGCGAATGGATCTATTACAGGACTGTGCCTCACCTCCTGTGTAAGGGGAATGTATTGCAATAAAGGCTAGAATCATAGACAACATGGTTGTGAAATAATTACAGACCTTTGGAATGAAAATGGCCCTATGTAGCCCAAACTATTTCTTGGCTGCCCAAGCCCAACCCTGTAGATCAGGGCTATTCAAAGAGCCAGTCTGCAAATAGTTTGTTGCCTTTGCTTACAAAGTGTATTCACCTGTAATAAAGTTTATTCACCATTCCTGGGGCTGTTGACCCTCAAGACCGTTTTTAGCTTTTTGCCTGCTTTGCTCTGTATGGCAGGAGATCTGACCTCTGCAGGATGTTTCCCAGAATGACTTTCCACTAGGTCCAATCAATGGGGGGCACTGCCTGGAGCCAAAGAGGAAAGAGGAAAGAAGAAGCCAGGAAATTTCTTTGGTCTTTTTCTCTGTATCCCAGGATGATCAATTTGCCCTAGTTTGTCCAGGACACTCCTAGTTTCAGCACTGAAGGACCCATGTTTCAGGAAACCCTGCAGTTCTATGAAACCCAGGGGGGTCAGTCACCCTGTGTCTGCTTCAAACAGTTTCTCTTCCAGATCACTTGTGTGGCTCCAGGTGCTGCTGGAAGGCTCCTCCCTCCCTTGTATCAGAGATGGTCACTGTGGTTCTAGCTTCCACTGGGTGACCCCTGACCCTGTGCTATGTAGCACTCTCCCCTCCCTCTATCCCTTCAGCTTCCTGCTGCTGCTAATATCCAGATGCTTCTTCATCTGTTCTGGTTTCTCAGCTCTTCCCTCGCCTGTGTCACCAATGCCTTCCATTAAATTCCCAATGTTTACACTTCAAGTGGTTTCTGCTTTACTGCTTAGACCCTGACCGATGCAAAGGGGACAATAGTAATTTACAGTGTCATCGTGAGGATTGAATTAGTTAAATAAACCACTTAGAGAAGCGCTTGGCACATGGTAATTGCTTGTTAAATGTGAGCTGTTATTTTTATTAGTGTAGTGTGAAATAACATTTACTTACACACACCATGTGCCAGGCACTATGCTAATCACTTCACACTCATTATCTTATTTAAGCCTTATAACCCTTATACCTGGATTAACATGTTCTTGAGTTAATTGCTTGGTAAACCTGTTTGTATTTCACACCTAGCAATCCCCAGGTTCTTCTGAATCATTCACCTTCATGAAACCAACTATATCGTTTATTTATTCAGTACTCTCTTAGGACACGAAGAGAGATGAGACAGTAACTTGCACATAATGGACACAGACTGGTTGAAGAGACTTGTGTGACCATCAGTTGATCATCCTAGCACCAAGTGGGGAATGCCACCTTAGTGACTGGGGCAGTGTTTAAGCTTAGACAAGACCCTCCTCTCTGAACCACAATTTCTCCATTTATACCATGAAATAGTTGGACCAACTGATCTCTGAAATCTCTTTCAGTGCTAGATAATTCTTTTCTTAAAATTTGCACATAATATATGCTCAATAAATATTTGTTGATTTATTTTTTTACATTTTCCCTTTATTGATGAAGATGTTACAAATGTGTCCTTATCCCCCCAATCCTGCCCTCACCCTCACCCTTATCCTCACCCCCTGTTGTCCACATCCATCACTTATGCTTATATGCATGCATACAAGTCCTTTGGTTGATCTTTCCCCCTCTCCCCCATTCTCCCCTACCTTCCCTCTAAGTTTTGAGCATCTGATCGATGCTTCTCTGTCTCTACATCTGTTTTTGTTCATCGGTTTATGTTGTTCATTATAATCCACAACTGAGTGAGAGCATGTGATATTTATCTTTCTCTGACTGACTTATTTCACTTAGCATAATGCTCTCCAGCTCCATCCATGCTGTTGCAAATGGTTGGAGTTCCTTCCTTTTTACAGCAGCATAGTATTCCATTGTGTAGATATGCCAAAGTTTTTTAATCCATTTATCTGCTGATGGGCACTTAGGCTGATTCCAAATCTTAGCTATGGTAAATTGTGCTGCTATGAACATAGGGATGCATATATCCTTTCTGATAGGTGTTTCTGGTTTCTTGGGATATATTCCTAGGAGTGGAATCACTGGGTCAAATGGAAATTCCATTTTTAGTTTTTTGAGGAAACTCCATACTGTTCTCCACAGTGGCTGCACCAGTTTGCATTCCCACCAGCAGTGAACGAGGATTCCTTAAATTCAGAGTCACCATTTTCTTCCTGATGCTGTGTGCTCCTGCTATAAAAATGAGATGGAACATTCTAAAACTTTTTTAGTTTGGCATGAATCACTTTCTGTGCCTCCAACAGACACTGATTAATAGGTGGACTTAACCAAGTAAGGTGACCCATTCTCCTTGTTTTTCCTCAGTGTTATTGCAGTTTGAAGCTATTTTAGTCTTTTAAAGGGAAAAAATTATTCCAAAGGGGTTTTTTTGCAGATATGCAAAAAAACTGATAGAATAATTTATAAAATATCAGTACTGTACATAAACCCATCAGTTCAGACCTAAAATTCACAATTTTGAACCTACTCTTTGACTTTATTTACTTATATTCTTAATATCTCAAGAAAAACAATTTTAAATATAATGATATTACATGCAATAAACACCAATTATGCAATAAACATTAATATTTTAAGAAAAAAGATTTTAAGTATAATAATATTACCAAAAGTGTACTGATATAGTATGATATCACAAAAGTTGTAGGAAATATTAAAAATCTGCAAATAACAGGATTACTTCGATTATATTATAAAATATTTTTTCTCTGGCTCTATTTTTGTTCATCAGTTTATGTTGTTCATTATATTCCACAAATGATTTAGATCCTGTGATATTTATCTTTCTCCAATTGGCTTATTTTGCTTAGCATGATGTTCCCCAGTTCCATCCATGCTGTTGCAAATGGTAAGAGTTCCTTCTTTTTTAACAACAGCGTAGTATTCCATTGTGTAGATGTACCACTGTTTTCTAATTCACTCATCTGCTGATGGGCACTTAGGCTGTTTCCAAATCTTAGCTATTGTGAATTGTGCTGCTAACAATATAGGGGTGCATATATCCTTTCTGATTGATGTTTTTGGTTTTTGAGATATATTCCTAGAAGTGGGATTATTGGGTCCAATGGGAGTTCCATTTTTAATTTCTTGAGGAAACTCCATATTGTTTTCCACAGTGGTTGCACCAGTCTGCATTCCCACCAGAAGTGCATGAGGGTTCCTTTTTCTCCGCATCCTCGCCAGCACTTTTTTGTTGATTTGTTGATGATAGTCATTCTGACAGGTGTGAGATGGTACCTCAGTGTTGTTTTGATTTGCATCTCTTGGATGATTAGTGGCTTTGAGCATGTTTTCATGTCTATCAGTCTTCTTTATGTCCTCTTTTGAAAGTGTCAATTTAGGTCCTCTGCCCATTTTTGATTGGATTGTTTATCTTTCTTTTGTTAAGTTGTGTGAGTTCCCTGTAAATTTTGGAGATTAAACCCTTATCAGAGATAACATTGGCAAATATGTTCTCCCATGCAGTGGACTTTCTTATTGTTTTGTTGATGGTTTCTTTTGCTGTGCAGAAGCTTTTTATTTTGATGTAGTCCCATTTGTTTATTTTCTCCTTAGTTTCCATTGCTCTAGGAGCTGTGTCTGTAAAGATATTGCTACGACATATGTCTGCTTTTTTGATGCCTATGGATTCTTCTAAGATTTCTCTGGTATCCCTTCGTATGTTTAAGTCCTTTATCCATTTTGAGTTTAGTTTTGTGTATTGTGTAAGTTGGTGGTCTAGTTTCATTTTTTTGCATGCATCTGACGAATTCTCCCAACACCATTTATTGAAGAGACTATTTTGTCTCCATTGTATGCTCTTGCCTCCTTTGTCAAATATTAATTGAGCATAATGACTTAGGTCAATTTCCAGGTTCTCTGTTCTGTTCCACTGGTCTATATGTCTGTTCTTGTGCCAATACCAGGTAGTTTTGAGAACAGTGGCTTTGTAATGTATCTTGATATCTGGTATTTTGATCCCTCCAACTTTGTTCTTCTTTCTCAGGAGTACCGCAGCTATTCGGGGTCTATATTATTCCAGGTGAATTTTTGGAGAGTTTGTTCTAGGTCTGTGAAATATTCCGTTGGTATCTTAATGGGGATTCCTTGGAATCTATAGATTGCTTTTGGTATTATGAACATTTTAATGATGTTGATTCTGCCAATCCAGGAACATGGCATATTCTTACATTTGTTTATGTCTTCCTCTATCTCTTTTTTAAATGTCCTGTAGTTTTCTGAGTAGAGGTCTTTTACCTCCTTAGTTAAGTTTATTCCTAGGTATCTTAATTTTTTGGTGCAATGGTAAATGGGATTGTTTTTTTTAGTTTCTCTTTCTGTGAGTTCATTATTCGTGTATAAAAAAGCCATAGATTTCTGAGTGTTAATTTTTTATCCTGCTACATTGCAGAATTTATTTATTAAGTCTAGTAGTTTTTTAATGGAGTCTTTGGGGTTTGCTATGTACAACTCATGTCATCTGGGAATAATAACAGTTTTACTTGTTTTTTTTTCAATTTGGATGCCTTTTATTTCTTCTTCTTCTCTGATCACTATGGCTAGCACTTCCAGTACTCTGTTGAACAGGAGTGGTGAAAATGGGCATCCCTGTCTTGTTCCTGTTCTTAGGGGAAATGGTTTTAGTTTTTGCCCATTGATTATGATGTTGTCTGTGGTTTTGTCATATATGGCTTTTTATTATGTTGAGGTATGATCCTTCTATTCCTACCTTGCTGAGAGTTTTTATCAAGAAAGGGTGTTGGATTTTGTTGAATGCTTTCTCTGTGTCTATTGATATGATCATGTGATTTTTGTCTTTCAATTTGTTTATGTGATGTATCACATTTAAGGATTTGTGAATATTGTACTAACCTTGCATCCCTGGGATAAATCCCACTTGATTATCGTGTATGATCTTTTTAATATATTGCTGGATGCAACTTGCTAATATTTTGTTGAGGATTTTAGCATCTATGCTCATCAGGGATGTTGGCCTGTAATTCTCTTTTTTTGTACTGTCTTTTTCTGGTTTTGGAATTAGGATAATGCTGGCCTCATAAAAAGAGTTTGGAAGTGTTCCTTCCTCCTGGATTTTCTGAAATAGTTTGAGGAGTGTAGGTGTTAGGTGTTCTTTGACTGTTTGGAAAAACTCCCCTGTGAAGCCATCCAGACCTGAGCTTTTGTTTGATGAGAGTTTTTTATTACTGCTTCTATTTCATTGGTTGTTATTGGCCTATTGAGGTTTATTTGATTCTTCCTGATTCAGTTTTGGGAGATTGTATTTTTCTAGGAATTTGTCTATTTCATCCACATTGTCCAGCTTGTTGGCATACAATTGATCATAGCATTTTCTTACAATCCTTTATGTTTCTGTAGTGTCCATGGTTACTTCTCCACTTCCCTTTTTTTTATTTATTTGGGTCCTCTCTCTTTGTTTCTTGATGAGTCTGGCTAATGGTTTATCAATTTTGTTTATCCTTTCAAAGAAACAACTCTTGGTTTCATTGATTTTTTTTTGTATTTTTTTTAGTCTCTATGTTATTTATTTCTGCTCTAATCTTTATATTTACTTCCTTCTAATTACTCTAGTCTTTTCTTGTTGTTATCTTTCTAGTTCTTTAAGTCGTAGGTTACATGGTTTGTTGCTGGTTTTTCATATTTTTTGAGGTATGTCAGTAGTGCTATGAACTTCCTTTCAGGACTGCTTATACTGTGTCCCAGAGATTTTGGGTTGTTGTGTGTTGATTTTCATTTGTTTTCAGGAATTTTTTTATTTCTTCCTTGATCTTGTTGATAACCTATTCATTGTTTAATAATATGCTATTTAGCCTCCATGAACTTGAGTATTTTGGGGTGTTTTTACTATAGCTGATTTCTAATTTCATTTCACTGTGATCTGAGAAGATGCTTGATATGATTTCAATCTTCTTGAACTTTTAGAGACTTGTTTTGTGTCCTAACATGTGGTCTATCTTTGTGAATGACCCATGTGTACTTGAGAAGAATGTATATTCTGCTGTGTTGGGGTGAAATGTTTTATAAGTGTCTATTAAATCCATCTGATCTAGTGTGTCCTTTAGAGTCTCTGTTTCTTTGTTAAGGTTTTGTCTGGAAGATCTGTCCAGTAAAGTCAAAGGGGTGTTAATGTTCCATTCTATGACTGTATTGTTGTAAATCTCTCTGTTAAAGTTCTCTAGAAGTTTTTTATATATTTAGGTACACCTATATTGGGTGCATATATGTTTATGAGGTTTATATCCTCTTGTTGGATTGATCCCTTTAGTATGATGAAGTGACCTTTGTTGTCTCTTATGATGGCCTTCATTTTAAAGTCTATTTTGTTGGATATGAGTATTGATACTCCAGCATTTTTTCTTTTCCATTTGCATGGAAAAATTTTTTCCATCCCTCACTTTCATCCTGTGTGTGTCTTTTGTTTAAAGGTGGGTCTCTTGTAGATAGCATATAATTGGGTAGTTTTTGTATCAATTTAGCTACCCTGTGACTTCTGATTGGAGCATTTAATCCATTTACATTTAGGGTTATTATTGAGAGGTACTTATTTATAGCCATATTGATTTTGTCTGGCTAGGTTTCCCTCTCTGTTTCTTCTCAGCAATCCCTTGTAGCAATCCCTTTAGCATTTCTTGTAATGCTGGCTTGTTGATGATGAACTCCTTTAACCTTTTTTTTTTTTTTTTTTTTTTTTTGGTCTGGGAAGCTCTTTAGGTGAACATCTATTTTGAATGATAGCCTTGCTGATTATAGTAATCTTTATTTCTATCCTTGCTTTCCATTATCTTGAGTACTTCATGCCATTCCTTTCTGGCCTGTAGAGTTTGTGATGAGAAACCAGGTGTCAGCCTTATGGGAGTGCCACTGTAGATAAGAGTTTTCTTTTCTCTTACTGCCTTTAAGATTCTCTCTTTGTCTTTAATTTTTGACATTTTAATTATGATGTGTCTGGGAGTGGGTCTGTTTGGGTCCTTCTTGCTTGAGATTCTCTGTGTCTCCTGAACTTATGTGACTTTTTCCTTTACCAGGTTAAGGAAGTCTTCTGCCATTATTTTTTCAAACACCTTATGTATTCCTTTCTCCCTTTCTGCCTCTTCTGGCACACCTGCTACTCTAATATTGTTATGTTTCACGTTGTCCCACAGCTCCCTTAAGCTGTCCTCCTGTTTTTTAATTGTTTTTGTTTTTTTTTTTTTTCATTTTGGTTCTCTGAGTGAGTGATATTTTCAACTCTGTCTTCTAATTTACTGATTTGGTCCTCAACTTCACCTAATCTGCTGTGTATTCCTTCCAGTGTGTTCTTTATTTGTGTAATGTCATTTTTTATCTCAGACTATTCTTTTTTTCATAGTTACTATATCTTTTTTCATACTGTTTAGCATTTTTATCATCATTATTCTGAACTCTGTTTCAGATAAATTTCTTATCTCTGCTTCATTTATCTCTTCTTGTAGAGAATTCTCAAGTTCTTTCATTTGAGGGTTGTTTCTTTGTCTCCTCATTTTGGTTGTCTCTCTGGGTTTGTGACTATGTTTTAGGTAGATCCTCTATACCTCTCAATCTCTAGTGCAGGAGAGTGTTAAAGGCTATTTCTGATCATTGGATCAGGCAAAGACTCAAGGCCTCCAGTGACTGCCTCTGTCTACAGACTAAAAGGATTCTGACTTGAATAGCCCCAGGCAATCATCCTCAGGTGTGGTGAGAATTTTTTTCTATAGGGTGGGGCAGTTGCTTCTCCCTGGAGGCTAATTATTACTTTTCATCTCTTAAGTGGCTTCAGAGCAAGGTGTTTTCCAATAGGGTGTGTCTTCCCCCCAGGCAAGGCAAATGTCTATGTGGGAAAGATGTCCTCTGCTGCATGAAGGAATGACTCAGCCCAGGAAACTTGGGGTATCTGCCTTCTAAGCTCTATCCCCCGAGTCCCCAGTCCTGGCTTCTGCTCTCACAGCTCCAGTCCACTTCCCTCTGCCAGAGCACAAGATGGGTGGCTCCACAGGGAATTTTTGTGCATTGGCCCTTCAAGAGGATGCCCAAACTTTCAGTTGCCACTCCCTGGCAGACAGCACCCTGCTGCTTTTCACAGCTAGATGTTATGTGGGTACCCTCCTCATATTTGGTGCTCTCTGCTGGGGAGCCCAGCTTGGGGATTAGATCCCAGTGGCACCCCTGCCCCCCCCCACCCACCCAACTGAGATATCTCTCTGGGTCTTCAGTTCCTGTCTGTGGGCACCCAGCCAGCCCTTTCACTCCACTGCCCCTCTTACCAGTCTCTATGTGGTCTCCACCTTCAGTCCTTGGGTATCAGGGTTCTCTTTTGTGAGTTTTCTGTTGATTATTCCAGAAGCCTTTCCATATTTCAGTTGTAATTCCAGCTTGTTCGTGGGAGCATGTCTGTGCAGCATCCACCTACTGTGCCACCATTTTTAATCTTCCCAATGGGTCTTTAAGTAACATGAATCAAGTGACTGTCTGTTAACTTGAAAGGCAATTTTTGGAAAATGAAAGGTCATCCTCTGAAGAAATGTAGAAATTAAAACATAATTAGTAATAATAAAAGGCAATATCACCTAATGAATGTTTTGGAGAATAAGCATTCAAACAAGCCTTGGCTCTACCAAGTCCTCACTGGCTGTGTGACATTGGACAAATGACTTCAGGTTATTGAGTTTCCCCTCTTGTAAAATGGATACAATAGCAGAACCCACAAGAGAAAATGGTTGTGAGGAGCCAATGAAAAGATGTATTTAATAACTTGGTTAAGTACCATAAACCTTCAACAAAGTGTGTCTATTCTAATCATAATTATTATATGACAACACTTAAAAAGTTTCTTCAACTGTGCTTATGAAGACAACTGACAAAAGCACAACAGTGGATGACATGTTTAGGAATGGAAAATAACAATTTCTTGGTATGAACTAAAAGATAACAGATTCCACTATTTAAGTAATGGGAACATTAAACTGAGGACATATACCTAGGGTTTAGGAGCAAGCTTCTTAGTCTCTGATCCTTAGCTTCCTTGTCAACAAAAAGAGGCCCTAATCTCCATAGCACCAAGTTGTTGTAAATTAAGTAAATGTTACCATGTTTGTAACGCACTTAGCATGATACTTGGCACATTGTAAGCAGTCAATAAATGGTAGCTGCTGTTGCTGCCTATGTTGCTGCTTTTATTTATTTATTTATTTATTTATTTATTTATTTATTTATTTATTTATTTAGAGCCACAACTTTTGCAGTCATTAGTGGCCATTGTGCAGGCTACTGAGGTTAGAGCTCTGGGGGTATCATCCAAACCAGTTCTCAGGCCTCTAAACCCTGGGTCTGAGAACTTCTGGGCCATTTAAAACACAAAAGGGATGGTAAGGGGCCCCCAAATGCCCCAGCTTTTCAAAGGGAACCCCTGTGCCTGGAAGAAGTTTTGATTCCAGGCCATCCGGGGTAGTGCGACGGGGAAGCCCCAATTCTGGCCCTGCCATCTTATGGGTTGGTGCTGGTTGGGGTGTAGGCGCGCTCGATGGGGGCTCAGGCAGCTGTGCGCCCACTCAGTCCGGTCCCTGGAGGTGTTACCAGGTACCCACGCCTCCCAGCGTTTTCGAGTGCTGGCTGCTAAGCTTGAAAAGGGCCCGCTGCTGGGCCGGGCGTTTTGTGTTTGCCAAACAAAGCATGAAGGGAGAGTGAGCAAAGGGGGCGGGGTGGGTGCGGCACAAAGGCCAGGGGCGGACCCGGGGCTGGGGAAATACAGTTCAGTGGGTTTGAATTGATATGCTCGGCCCCTAAAGCCCCAGGCTGGGCGATCACAGGGTAGAAGGCCTAGCAAAGAGCACTCCACTGCATTGATCCAATCCCAAGCCAACAAGCGAGTGAGGGAAAGGCTGCCTAGGAGAGGGATGCAAGGGGGGAGGGGATGGAGGAGGGGATGTGAGGGTCTGTAAGGGCCACCAGCCACAGATTAGGCACTTTTCTTAGAAATACAGGAATCTCCAGGTTCCAGTAAGGGCCCTCCAGATGAAGCAAGCCCTCGAATCCACTGAGTTCCCCAGTTCTGTGGGTAGCGGCCATACTGCGGGGACAGTTCTCTGCTCCTTTTCTGGGGAGCAGCTGCGGGTTAGGGAAAGCAGATGACTTTGGTTCTACACCATGCCATGCCATGCTCCTCACAGACCCAGCACCTACCTACAGTGTCTGACACTGCTTATTGATTTGAAGGGGGCAGAAATTGAATGGACATGAGAAGGACGCATGCATAGATGTGTGGTTCAATCAAATGGGTTTCTGTACCCGTTTAGGCAATTGTCTAATAAGTATTTTTGACTCTGTGGCATTGTCTCTTTTGAACGTTATTATGAGTGTTTTATTTTTCCTCTTTGTACCTCCTTGCGTTTTCCAGATCACTGAATAGGGTCACAAATTATTTATATACTTAGAGACAATATCAAAAACATTGTTCAAAATATAAATAAGACAAACTGAGGAGAATGAAGAGGGAGGCTTCTGAGACACTGAGATGATGAAATGTAATAATGATGATATCTTACATAACACCAGTAAGTTATCTTCTCACATGCATGGTTCACATGCATTGTTTACCACAACCACCCAATACTGAACACAGGACCTGGTACATGGTATTGAATAAATAAATGGCTGGATCTGCTGCTGGTGGATTCCAATGCCATTGAACAAACAAATTAGCTGAGATTCAGAGAGGCTAAATGTTACAGAGCCAGAACTAAAATCTGTCAAATGCAAATCCAGGGCTCCTTTCCCTACACCCCATAGAATCCTGGAGGGCTTCTTCAAATACAGGCTATTTCATTTCAGTCCTCTGTGTTCATTTCATGACCATGAGGCCCCAGATTTCCTTTCTGAAGACACAAGGTTTTGTTTGTTTTTGTCGTAATGACACACTCAGCATCATTAAGTGTCCGTGAAGCTGAATCTTTTAGTTGCATTAGAAACATGGTTTGTGACCACTGAAAGCCTTGGGAAACCAAGGTCTCCTAGCAGGAAGAAGCAGGCAGCTAATAGAAAAGGCTTTCTGGGAGCAGGGTTTTTGCATTCTCTTAGAACCCACTTGAGCATTATTGCTAAGGAAAAGCTTAAGCAGTGTCTGAACGGCACTGTATTTTGTAAGTATAAATAGTTCAAATCTAAGGGGTTCTTACCCAGAAAAAAAAAATTTCTTATCCATATCTGTTTCCCTGACTTTGTAAATTGAACTGATACAAAATACTTTAAACTTTGCTTTGATTTAAAGTTTACTAAAAAAATCATGCAAGTAATTGAGCAAGAGTAGACTTTCTGATGTTAAGTCACTATTGTTTAAACCATTTTATATGAAATCTTTGAAACAGGTTTGCAACATAATGTATTACAATTCTTTTTTTTTTTACAAATTTCTTTACGTTGATGTGAATTTCCTTGCTTCAAAATATCCTTTGCCAGTATTTTGTTTTCACTTTGAAACATTCATCATAATATAAATCTACTACATTATTTTAAAATTTCGTTCTTACATGTGATTTTGTGACATTCTTAAGCCTCACTTGAAAATTTTTTCTTAACAATTCATCGTGCAAATCTACACTAATTTAGTCCACCTGTTTTGATGACAAATTCCTTGGTTTTAATAGGAAAGATGCCATGAATATTTCCTTGCAATATTTTTCTCTCACTGAAAAGCCTATGAATGAAATAAGACCTCAGGATTGCAGAAGATAATTTGCATACTAATTATGTAGCACAATGTAGAAGAGAGAGAGGGAGGAAAATATAGAGAGAAACTCTGAAAGTTAGCAGACAAGGGTTCCACGACTTCAAAGCAATGTGATCCTGAGCAAGTTACTTTTCTGCTTTACCCTCCCTGGGTCTTAGTTCATTCATCAATCAAAACACTGACAGTTATTAAGAGGATAAAATGAGAGATATATAGAGAGAGAGTCTGTCACATTAGGTGCTCAAGAAATGCTCATTTTACTACTCACAACAACCCTCAGCTTCCTCCTTTATAAAAAAAGAACCAGTTTCCTCAACTATAATATGTGGATAATGACACAAGAAAGGTACTATAGTATAGGACATTTACTAAGAAGAGCATGGACTCTACTAGACTCAGACTGTCTGAGTTCAAATTTCAGCCCCACTACTGGCTGTATGACTTCTGTTCCCCATTGTACTCCTGTGCAAAGACTGGGTGGTCAGGGGCTGGTGGTTGTGAGTATTCAGTTAATTAATGCAGCATAGAGCTTCCGAACCTTTTTATGCCTGGCTTCCTTTGGCAGTCTGCTAACACCTCTGGACCCCTTATCAGAATACTACTTTTTTCAATTAAATTTTATTTGGGTGACATTAGTCAACCTGAACATATATGTTTCATTGTGGATTTCTAAGTTACAAAAAATCTGTATATAATACCATGTGTCCACCACCCAAAGTCAAGTCTCCTGTCACCTCATATTAGGACCACCTTCTCCCCCACAACCCGGTAACCACCACGAACACAATACTTTATATTACAAATGGAAAACTAGTTATAATTACATTAAGTTATCAGTGTATTTTTTAAAATAAATGTAAAAAGAATTAATGCCAGTCCTTCTCAAACTCTTCCAAAAAATTAAAGAGGAAAACTACTTTCATACTCACTTTATGAGACCAGCATTACCCTGATGTCAAAGCCAGACAGACATCACTACAAAAGAAAACTGATAAATATAGACACAAAAATCCTCAACAAGCGCTTACAGGCACTATGGTGAGCAGGTCCTAAAGGGGCTCTTGAAGCTGAAAGGCATCACAGCGATTACATGATCAAGCAGAAGAAGAAAAAGAAGGACAAAGACAAGCCAAAACTCCTGGAAGCCATGGGAACGAGCAAAGAGAATGAGAAGTGGCGCAGCCTGGACAAGCAGACTCCGTCCCAGGAGGCCTTTGAGAAGATGTAGGAGAAGCAGTAAATGGAAAGGATCCTGGAGAATGGCTCTGAAACCCACAAGCAAAGAGTGGACAACTTCAACAGATGACTGGACACACTCATGGGACACTGTGACACTCGCAAAGTCAGTTGGATGAAGTAGCCTCCCCGCCCGGGAAATGGAGTGGCACCAAGGAGAAATGAAAGGCCAGATTTGGATTATGTTTGATGCCTTTGGTATTTTCTAGAAACATTCTTTTATACACACCATTGAGTTTTCTGCTGAGACAGTGCTTTTCAAAGTAGTGTGCCCTCATTCTGGAACTTGATTAAAGTAAGACTATCATTTTACTCTATGTTAGCTTCTCAGTAGCATATTGAAGATAAACTTCTTTAGTTTGGACTCAAATTATTGAGAGTTTATCCAGAGATTAAGGTTATTTCTATGTAAGTTCCATGGAAGTGTTTTTATACTCAGGTTCTATCTAACTCATTTTGACAGCCATCCACCTGTCTTTGCCTGGATGAAACTGCCTCCAGAGGAGGAGCTGCAATGTGCAGATCCTCTTGGGGCCCTGCATAGGCTGCCCTTCCAAACTCCCTCTAGCATGGGCTTATGCTGTTCCATCTAGGGCCTGTGGAAGCCACTTGCATCTTTGTAGCCTTCAGACTGCCACCGGGCCAGGAAGAATAACCATCCAAGGCAAGGATGGAATGAACACTTTGCCCCTTTCTGAGCTGAGCTGGTGGCTGCCATGAAGCCTGTTTTCCCAATATCCCCATTCCAAACATATCAAGTGGGTATTGCTATGGAAGACATTGCCAGATAAGCACCGCATTCTCTGTAATGGAACCTAGGCACTGTCGACCTCACTAGTGTCACCCCTAGGCTCCAGGCAGCTCGCCAATGTTTATTCAGAATTGGCACATACATGAAACATGCTTGGTATTCCTGGCCTAAGGACACCTCAGGATCTTGGGACCAGGACAGAGCCCCAGCACAGACAGACATGGGTGCAATCCAAGGGGAGGACCTAGGTTCCAGTGCTGGAGAGCCAGGGTCTTTGAGGCTCTGCATGTCCCCACCACATGAGGATCAGACTGCATATGCTACTGGGAAAAATGGTCTCTGTTGACATAGATCTGAAAAAAAATTCAGAGGAGAGAAAAATCTAAGTGTTGGGTTTGGGGCTGTCATATATGAACTACAGAATAAAGCAAAACCAATTATTAAAAATAATCCTCAACAAAATAGCAGCAAACCAAATCTAACTGCACATTAAAAGGGTTATATAAACCATGACCAAGTGAGATTTGTTCCTGGGCTGCAAGGATGTTTCAACACATGAAAATCAGTTAATGGGATATACCACATTAATAGAATAAAGGATGAAAATCACATGATCACCTCAATAGATGCAGACAAAGCAATTAACAAAATTCAATACCTTTTCATGATAAAAACTCTCAACAAACTAGGTGTAGAAGGAACGTACCTCAACATAATAAATACTATATATGACAAGCCCACAGCTAATATTTACTGAATTGTGAAAAAATGAAAACTTGATCAGAACATCTATGAAGTCAACCCCCCTTGCCCACTCGTTCACACTATGTGGGTGGGGAGAAACCAAGATGGCGGCATAGGTAAACACCAGAGATTGCTGCCTCGCACAACCACTTCAAAAATACAAATAAAAGACGGAACGGACATCATCCAGAACCACAGGAAGGCTGGCTGAGTGGAAATTCTACAACTAAAAGGAAAGAGAAAAGCATACCGAGACTCAGAGGAGGCGCAGTACAGGAGTAAAATACTAAGCTGCAGAGTGAATGCGGAGCGGGCTGGCAGCTGAGGGCGCGGTTGTCGTTTTCAATCAGGAGGGAGTCTCAGGCTCTGAGCTCCAGTTCCGGGACAGTCTCTAGGGACCCAGACTCAAACGGGAGAAGTAGGACTGTCTGGCATCGGTGAGAACCCTAGGGCAGCTTTCTCTCTGAGGGGCTTGCAGCAATTACTGGGACACTGAGAAGCAGAGCCTCTGAGGCAAGATTGAGAACAGCCATAACTGCTAGCCCCGCCCTGTTGATCCCATGGGACCCGCCCTGCCCAAGCCCTGAAGGGAGGCTTTTGCTGGATAACCTCAGGCAAAGGCTAGATTAGCACCTCCCTAGAGATCCAGGAGCCAGGAAGCCCAGGGGTCAGAGTGGGACCATCCAGTTTGCAGCTCCATGGAACCATAAAAGGCACACTCAGGGGGCAGACTCAGTGAGCACCAAAGCCCCATTGAAGCAAGTCTTGCCCCAGAGGGGTGTCTCCAGCACAGAAGTTCTCCCACTGCAGACACAGATGATCCTCACAGCCAATTGGCCTGGTGGTCAATTCCTCCCAGTGATAACTACAATAATCAAGGCTTAATTACAACAAGACTGTGAACAAAGCCCACAAGGGGGTGCACCAAGAGTGTCTACCTCAGGTAATTGGGACACTTAGCACAGAAAGGCACTCTATTGACACAGCGAAGCATAAAAAATGCTGAGACAAAGAAACAGGACACAAACGACAAAAATGGAGGAAAGCAAACTGCTGGATATAGAGTTCAAAACCACACTTTTAAGGTCTTTAAAGAGCTGTCTAGAAGCTGCCGATAAATTTAATAAGGCCCTCGAAAAGACTGGTGAGACCGCCGATAAATGTAGTGAGATCTTCAAGAAATCTAGTGAAACCCTTGATGTTGTGATAAAGAACCAACTAGAAATTAAGCATACACTGACTGAAATAAAGAATATTATACAGACTCCCAACAGCAGACCAGAAGAGCGCAAGAATCAAGTCAGTGATTTGAAATACAAAGAAGCAAAAAACACCCAACCAGAAAAGCAAAATGAAAAAAGAATCCAAAAATACGAAGATAGTGTAAGGAGCCTCTGGGACAGCTTTAAGCATACCAACATCAGAATTATAGAGGTACCAGAAGATGAGAGAGAGCAAGATATTGAAAACCTATTTGAAGAAATAATGACAGAAAACTTCCCCTACCTGGTGAAAGAAATAGACTTACAAGTCCAGGAAGTGCAGAGAACCCCAAACAAAAGGAATCCAAAGAGGACCACACCAAGACACATCATAATTAAAATGCCAAGAGCAAGAGACAAAGAGAGAATTCTAAAAGCAGCAAGAGAAAGAAAATCAGTTACCTACAAGGGAGTACCCATACGACTGTCAGCGGATTTCTCAACAGAAACTTTGCAGGCCAGAAGGGAGTGGCAAGAAATATTCAAAGTGATGAATACCAAGAACCTACAACCAAGATTACTTTATCCAGCAAAGCTATCATTCAGAAGTGAAGGCCAGATAAAGAGTTTCACAGATAAGAAAAAGCTAAAGAGTTCATCGCCACCAAACCAGTATTATATGAAATGCTGAAAGGTATCCTTTAAGAAGAGGAAGAAGAAAAAGGTAAAGATACAAAATTATCAACAACAAATACACATCTATCAACAAGTGAATCTAAAAATCAAGTGAATAAATAATCTCATGAACAGTATGAACTGGTGATTGTAATAAAATCAGGGACATAGAAAGGGAATGGACTGACTATTCTTGTGGGGGGAAAGGAGTGTAGGGGGTGCAGGAAGAGATTGGACAATAATCGTGCACCTATGGATGAGGACAGTGGGTGGGGAGTGAGGGTGGAGGGTGGGTGGGAACTGGGTGGAGGGGAGTTATGGTGGGAAAAAAAGAGGAACAAATGTAATAATCTGAACAATAAAGATTTAATTTAAAAAAAAGAAAAATTGAAAACTTTACTTCTAAAATCAGGAGTAAGGCAAGAATCCTCATTCTTGCCACTCCTATTGTAGGTAGTACTGGAAGTTTTAGCAAGAGCAATTAGGCAAGAAAGAGAAATAAAAGGCATACAAATAAGAGAGGACAAAGTTAAATTGTCTGCTTTTGCAGATGACTTGGTCTTACATATAGAAAATCCTAAAAACTTCATAAAAATTGGTAAAACAAACAAATTCAGTAAAGTTGCTGAATACAAAATCAACATTTAAAAAATCAGTTGCATTTCTATACACTAACAATGAACTATTTGAAAGAAAATTAGGAAAATTATCCCCTTTACAATAGCACCAAAGAGAATAAAATAGGGATAAACTTAACTAAGGAGGTGAAAATTTTGTATACTGAAAACTATAATACTTTCATGAAAGAAATTAAGACACAGCAAGTGGAAAAACACCCTGTGCTCCTGGATTGGAAGAGTTAATATTGTTAAAATGTCCATACTACCACAGTGATCTACAGTTTCAATGCAATCACTATCAAAATCCCAAAGTTATTTTTTGCAGAAATAGGAAAAACAATGATAAAATTCATACAGAACCAGAAAAGACCATGAATACTCATATCAATCTTGAGAAAGAAGAACAAAATTGGAGGTATCACACTTGCTTACTTCAAAATATATTACAGAATCCCAGTAATCAAAACAGTATGGTACTGACATAAAGATAGACAAATCAATGGAAAAGAATAGAAAACCCAGAAATAATTCCATGCATATACCATCAACTGCGTTTTGGTAAAGGTGCTAAAAATCAACAGTGGTGAAAAGATAATGGATTAAAGACTTAAATTTAAGACTGGAAACTGAAAAACTCCTTGAAGAAAATATAGGGGAAAATCTTCATGACATTGGTTTTTATAATGATTTCATGGATACGACAACAAAGGTACAAGCAACAAAATAATAAATAAACAAATGGGATTGCATCAAACTAAAATGTTTTGTGCAGTAAAAGAAACAAGGAAAATAGGCAACCTATGGAATGGGAAAAATATTTCTAAACCATATATCTGATACAAGGTTAATCTCCAAAATATACAAGAAATTCCAAATATACAAATAAAAAGTAAACAACAACAGCCCTAGCCAGTTTGGCTCAGTGGATAGAGCATTGGCCTGTGGACTGAATGGTCCAAGGTTGAATTCCAGTCAAGGGCACATGCCCAGGTTGTGGGCTCAATCCCCAGTAGGGGGAGTGTATAAGGCAGCCAATCAATGATTCTCTCTCATCATTGATGTTTCTCTCTCTCTCTCTCCCTCTCCCTTCATCTCTGAAATTAATAAAAATATATATTTAAAAACAAAATATGATATACCTCCCCCTCTGAAAATGATGGTGATACTAATAGTAGTAATAATAATATTAGCTCTCATTTATTGAGTGCTTATTATATGGCAAGCACTTTGCTATGGGTTTTGCATGCATTGCCTCATTTAATCTTTTTTTTTAAAAAAAATATATTTTAATGATTTTGTACAGAGAGGAAGGGAGAGGGATAGAGAGTTAGAAACATCGATGAGAGAGAAACATCGACCAAAGGAATCGAACCTGGGACCTTTCAGTCCACAGGCCTACGCTCTATCCACTGAGCCAAACCGGTTAGGGCTCATTTAATCTTAATAACAGCTTGAGCTCCTTTCTCTCCAGGGCCTCAATTTCTCCTGTAAGGTAGTAGGACACAACCCAGTGTTGGGGGGCAGAGTGATGAGGAGGAAGCAGCCAAGAACTACAGCAGGAAGGCACCCTGCTCCCCAGGAGCTGCTGATTGATTTCATTGTCTGGCTTCCAGTGCTGAAGGGAGAAACATTAAAAATATATCCTCGATCTATTTAATGCTGCCAAAAGGAAATATCTCCATTTTATATTTAGCATATTGGAGTTACTTGAAATATCATCCTCATAAGAAATTATATTCCAATGGTAAAGTATTAATATAATAAATTTAGGTACTACTAGTTGGGCTATTTACACCTCCCTGGGAGGAGATATATATTGACAGGTGGATGATTTCTCCAGCCCAGGAGCCTGACTGGCAGATGCTAGGTAGATGTTCACCCTGTCTTCTCCCTCCCTTCTCAGGCTCTTTCCAGAGAGGAAGGTGTGCTATATATATCATGGAAACTTCCCTCTTAAACCTGCCTGTGTTTGTCTACCTGAGCCTCAGAGGTGTTTACCTTATTGTGAGAGCTGTTCACGAACTAACCCGTTGTCTTCCACTTTTAGCATCTGATGAATTAGTTTTTGAGGCACCATCCTTTGTTACTTCTAATTTGATTACTGTTCCTTTTAATTTGCTTTATTTCCCAAAGCTTGCTCATAATCCTTAAAGGAACCAAGACAATTTGGCAGCTAGGAATTTGGGATTTAATAAGTCACCTGCACAGCCCTGCATGTCTACAAATAGCCAGTGGGATTAGATTCCTTAGATTCATTTGAAACTTGGTACAGCTGACATGAATAATGAAATAGGGAGCCCAAAGTTATATATCCTCTCTGAGCATTGCTTCATTAGAATCCCCTTATAAAAAAAAGAAATGGGACTCATCTCATCAGCTCGATTTTATGGCATCTGATTAGACCACTATTTTCTCAGCGGGTCCCTTTTCTTTAAACAGTTAAGTATCGATGTCCTGCTGAATAGAATGAACTTTGGACCACTAAATTGCAGCATTATGGTTATTTAGTGTAATTTATGAAAAATGACAGACACCATGATCACTTACTTCTTGTTGCTAATGATATCTCCACTTATCTGAACAGGTATGGGTTTGGAATATTTCTCCCACCCTTATACGCATTCTGGAACACTTCCCAATTAGTAACCCAAAAAAGTTATTTGGAAGTACAAACTCTACAGATGATAAATTCAAAGTTAATACCACCTGTGCACAGTCATATGAACATCCACCATCAGCAGCCTTTCAGGAAAGATATGTATTTTAACTGTGTTTACCTAATAAGTCCCTTCAAATCAGTGTTTGACTTATGATTCAACAAATTTGGTAGCAAGCTAAATGAGCCTTCAGTGTAATATAATCCATTAGTGTATCATCATCTCTCTGTTTTGAGATTTGAGAGGAGGTGTTGAAATTATGTAGTATTTATTTCAAGCACTGTGATGATTAAAGTAGTACAACATGCCACTCTTCTGATTAGTGGGAAATTAACAATCACAACTGTATTGCAAATGTAAAGCTATCTTAAAACAATTGAGGCCTGAATTGATAATCTTCCTGAATATTGACTAGATGTGGTTCTCTCAAGTAAACAGTAACCAGGGGACCAGTGTGGTGGAGTAGTAAGCAAGGACATGCTTTTTAGAGTGAGCCAGAGCTGGCTTTTGCATACTTGTTCTATCAATGACGACCTTGTGACCTTAGGTATGTTTTTACTCTTCTTGAGCCTTGCTCACCTTGTGTGGAAAATGGGGATGTCAATATAAACTTCCTTGGGTGATTTCAAGGGTTAAAGAAAGGACACATGTAAAGTGCACAGCTCAGCTTGATTCACTCAACAAATGTCAGTGCACTTCCCTTCTAGGGGAGCAAAGCCCAGATTTAAGGCTCAATCCCACTTTACAGTGTCCATGGTCATGATAAGAAATCTCAAGAAATTTTCCAAACAAAAATGGTTGTATTTAACCTTCACTTTAGAAATTAATATCAGAGATAGAACATCTAAGGGGTGGATGAGATAGATTGGGTGCCAAACTTGAACATCCCAGAGTCCAAACCACACAGGAGTTTTCTCTCTGGCAAAGCTTTCTTTCAGTAATGATCTACACTGGAACATTGGACCAGCAGCTTTGGTTCAAAGTGAAAGTGACATGGGCCTGCTGAAATAAATAACATTTTCCTTTGTCACTGGCTCATTTGGGAGGAATGACAAAGATTGCTTGCTTTGTGTGGGCTGACTCATATAACACCAGCACTGGCAAATATTCAGTATGTCTTTGTTTTCACATTAATGATACTGAAAAATGGTCAATTTTTTGTCATAGTTTTAACATTGACACCTATAATTTTGGTTTTGGTCATGTGCTAAAATGGTGGCTTTTGATAAAGGAGAGCAGGGTACATGAAAGAGTGAGTATAGGAGAGGAGGCATTTTATACTTTACCAACACCTGAACCCTGGCACTCTTTCATGATTCTGTGGATTAAATTCTACATTATTAATCACATACATGCTCCTTTAAAAGCCCATTTTTGAAATTAAGTGTGGTTACAATTGCTACCCATATTGAAATGACCAGTCAAATTCTCAGCACAGCCCTCTGGAACAGTTTTACTTTCTTTCTCTAGATTCTATCTTTGCCTCTAACTTTTTAGTAGTAGTCAAAGAAGAAAATCTCTTCCAAAAACTTTCTGTGGCAACAACTGGATCATACTGAAAGTTGAGTGCCCCAATTTTAATCTAGCTTAGCTGGTAATCATTATTGATGGGATCCTCCATTTTCTGGCCTTGTGTTTGTGTTGGGGAGGGGGACTTCTGCCTGAATGACACTTGCAGTTTCTCCACACTCCATCTGGTTGGTGCAATGGGACAGAATAACTATGTGTGCCCACTGCAGTCTTTCCTTTTATATCTGTTGGCCTACCCAGACGTTACTTTCTGCCATGCATACTGGGTAAGCTATGCACCAAAAATTCAGCAGTTAGCAAGACCTGAGCCCTTCCAGGAGGAGCTGATACCATTCAGTGAGGAGTTAGACAAGTAAGTAAACAACAAAATAACATTGAGAGAGTGATAATCGTAATGGTAGAGGAACAGTCTGGGATCATAAAGGAGGTGCATTTGACCAACTGCATCATCAAGTGTTTAGGATCAGGGAGTTTAAATTAAATAAACATTGACCGAGCAACAACTTGGGGGTTGCTCTTGCAGCACATATAGTCAGCATCCCTTCTGAGTGAAGCCCTGTGCTAGGAGCTGAAGATATAAGTAAAAATAAGACACAGTCCATGTCCTTAAGGAGCCCACAGTCTAACAGGGAAAACCTCCAAGTAAGCTAAGACATTCAGTACAGTGCAGAGATGGGGTCATGCATGAATAACTGTTGGAAAACAGAGAAAGGGACATGAATGCAGCCCAGGGTTCAGGAAAGGTTGCCCAGAGGAAATAACTCCTGAGCTGATTCTGAAGGAATAAGTAGGATCTAATGGGTTGAAAAATATGGGCAAGTTCAATCCAGACAGAGGGAACAGCATAGTCAAGTATATAGAGATGGGCCTGAGCATGGAGTATTGTGGGATGAACTTTGGAGGATAAATAGGGGTCAGATAATAAAGCGCTTATATGCCACAATAAGGAATTAGAAAACTTGGATTTGATCCTCTGTAAAAGACAAATCAGATGGAGATAAGACTAAAGGTAGGAGTATAAGCTAGAATGGTTTTGGGCTATGAACATCCAAGGAAAAATTGATGAGGGCCTAAGCTAGGTCAATAAGAGATCAGAGATGTGTTATTTGGGAGGTAGACTGATAAATGACTGGGTGAATACATGGCTGAGAGGGAAGGAGTCACCTATGATGACTCCCAGTTTTCTGATTTGTGTCCTCCCAATATTAGGAAAAGTAGCAGGAGTGGTAGAAGTGGGAGGGAGACGATGAACTTAATTTTGAACACATTGAATTTGAGATATCTCTGTGTCAACAAGTGTAACAGTGACTTCCAAAGAAATACATTTTACGAAAGAGGTTATGCTCGCTACTTTCTCTCCTTTTCTGATCTAAATTTGGGGTGTCTAATGCAATAATCATAAATACATATAGAAGAGACATCAAAGAATGTCTGGGACTCTACCAGGTATAGATTGAAAAAATGAACCTCATCACACCCTTCCAACCTGCTCTGTGTCTCCCTATTTGGTGTTCCTGCTATTCCAATGCTTAAGGTGTCTAAGTAACTATGTCACAAAATACTCGGGGAGGGAGATTAAATTGGCAATATTCTTACAAAATCTACTTTTCTTTTGATAAATATTGTGGTTTCTGTGGTAAATGAAAAAAGAATAAACCATAAACAAAAAAAAATTGCAGGCCCATGTTCTTCTAAAATGACTTTTGAGGGGAGGAAAAATGTGTTGGTTTTGCTCTTATTTGTGTCACTTTCTAAATATTAACTTTATTGAGATATAACTCACATACCATATAATCAAAGCCTCTCTGTTAGTCCTAAGATGGCACAACTTGGGCATGAACATAGTCACCTTGTGATAACAGTGGTTTTATCATGGATCTCTTTGTCTCTTTCCTTGATATCTCTGTTAAGCTGTCTGCCTCCTATTATTAGGCTTCACTAATTTCTGGCTGTTTTCTCTATTGTTTCCAACAGTTCTTGGGGGATGCAACTTGCTGCATAGTTTGATTCAATTTAATTCAGGTACAGTTTGCATTATGCAAGTCTTTGAACTTTAATTGCAGAAGGGCCCTTCTTAGCTGGTTTATCTGTTAAATAATATGCCCTATGTTTTAGCTTGTTGCTCTCAAAGAATTACCAGTTTCCTCTTATTTGCTCACTATCAAAACCTCCACTGTTTTCTAGAGAACCCTTAGCTTGGGATTTCCACATACTGTTTCATAAAGTCAGTTTCTTTCTGGAGTGCTTCAGAGCTTTCTGTTCTTTTGGATAGACTCTCCCTCTAAGTAATTACTTTGAGCATTGGATGGGGATGGTAGACTCTGGTATCCTCAGTTTACCTATTCCAGTGTGGAAACCTGTCTTACAAGCCAGTAGAAGGTGAGGGTGTTGAGGAACCCAGTATTTTCTCCAAACTGTATAAAGTACGCAAGCAACTCAAGAGTAAAAATACAAAAAAAATCCAATTTAAAAAATGAGCAGAAGATCTAAGTAGATATTTTTTCCAAAGAAGATACATAGATGGTCCAACAGGTACATAAAAGGTGCTCAATTTCACTAATTACCACAGAGATGCAAATCAAAACCACAAATGAGATATCACCTCACACCTGGTAGAATGGCTATAATACAAAAACACAAGAAATAATGTGTTGACAAGGATGTGGAGAAAAGGGAACCCTGGTGCACTGCTGGTTGGAAATGTAAATGGTAAAATTACTATAGAAAACAGTATGGAGGTTCCTCAAAAAAATAAGAATAGAACTGCCATATGATGCAAAAATTTCACTTCTGGGTATTTATTCAAAAGAAACAAAAATATTAACTTGAAAAGATATATGCACTCCCATGTTCATTGCAGAATTATTTATAACATGGAAATAACCTAAGTGTTTATAATGGATGAATGGATAAGGAAAAAATACACACACACTATAGAATATTAACCACAAAAAGTAAGGAAATCTTGACATTGGGACAACATGGATAGACCTGAGGGCATTATGCTAAATGAAAAAAGTGAGACAGAGAAAGACAAATACTATATGATTTCACTTATATGAGGAATCTAAAAAACAAAAACAAAAACAACAGAACCTCATAGATACAGAGAGCAGATTGGTGGTTTGCCAGAGGCAGAGGATGGTGGGTGAGCAAAATGGGTAAAGGAGGTCAAAAAGAACAAACTTCCAGTTATAAAATAAATAAGTCATGGGGATATAGTGTACAGTATGATGACTGTAGTTGATAATACTAAATTGCATATTTATAAGTTGCTAAGAGAGTAGATATTAAAAGTTCCCATCACAAGAAAAAAATGTTTAACTGTGTGGTGATAGATATTAACAAGACTTTTTGTGGTGACTATTTCACAATCTATACAATTATTCAATCATCATGTTGTACCCCCGAAACAAATATAATATGTCAATTATCTTGATTTTTAAAAATTAACAATAAAAATAAAAAATTTAAGAGAGAAAAATATGGAAAAGGCATATGGGCTACATGGATTTTCACGTTTACTGAAAAACGCAAAATGTGATCTCACAGGTGACCAAGTTCCAACCTGCATGACCCCCTTTATGCCATGAAGCATAAATAATATTTGGATTCCAAATTAATTTAGAATAATTTTTCACCTTTAAAACTATTATCCTTTCCAGATATACTAGCTAACAATGTAATTTTTCACAAATGTAGCAAAATCAATCACGTTCTCTCAGAGATGGTCAGCTGCTGTGAAACGAAGCTGAATATCTCTTTCCTCTCCACTGGCTACCAGAAACTCATTGAAGTGGACAATGAATGCAAATCAAATTTTGTACCTTTTATGAGAAGTGTATGGCCACAGAAGTTGCTTCTGACATTCTGGGTAGAGAATGGAAGGGTTATGTGGTTCAAATCAGTGATGGGAATGACAAAAAAAAGTTTCCCCATGAAGAAGGTAAAAGAAAAATACCAGAAACAGATTCCCAAGAGACATAGGCTGTCCTCTGAAAGCGTCTACCTCTAAGTCTGAGTGCAATAAAAAATGAGATTTTCTAGGAATAACAAACATCAAATCTCAAAAAAAACCACACACACCCCAATCAAGTTCAATAACTTGAACAGGACACTTCTAGTCCATTCTAAATCAATTTATGCCCAAGGAAGGAGACAGCCAGATGGAAGGAACAATGCTGCCAGGTTACTTACTAACTTATGATTATGGTCAAGTTATTTAATGACTCTGGGCTTCAGTTACCTTATCTATATGTTGTCTGCAACAATTGAAATAACTTACAAAAAATGCTTAGGAATATTTTATAAGAAATAAAACCTAGAAAGCTATGGGAAGTTTCAGATATCTTGAAATGGGCTTATTTTATGGAGATGATATACTGATTCCGCAGGGATAAAAGGAGGCTGCTTTTTGCCTAACAAATTGAGTTTAACTCTATGAAATACTTCACGACATAACAAGGAACTCAATTACTTTTAATCAAAGTTGGGCTAATAATTCCTAACTAAGTTGTTTCCTTTCTAAAACTCAATCAAAAGGCAATGTTGCTTGATTTAGCAGAAACATGCCTGAATTTGTACCTGATTGCTTGGGTTCAGAACCTGGATCAGCCACTTCCAGTCATGAGAGTCTGAGCAAATCACATACCCTCTTCATTCCTCAGCAAAAACTAAGTAATACCTTATGGATTGTTGTAAGGTATTAACTAATTGAAAGACATAAAAATGCATAGAGCAGGGCATGGCACAGAGTAAGCACCTTGTGAGAGTGATGACGATGATGATGTAAGCTTGGAGATTTGTCCTTTTTGAAAGTTATCATCCTGCCCAATTGAATTATTTTAAATTTCCTATTGCCTTTCTTTTCTCAGAGAGGCTTTGTGGAAAGACTGTGAAGAAAATATCCCCAATGCAAAGCCATTGGTCATCATGACCAATGTGAGAAACGGCAAGTCAGTTGTTCTGGGCATCAAGTCCCTGGAAATGTTGGAACTGACAGCATGTCTGATCAAGTGATGCCATTCAAGACATTTAGCCAAGGGTGATGCTCTAGGATGAAATTAAAAGGAAAATGACAAATAAACTGTGGCACCTAATCAATACAAAGAAGCTAACGGTCCATTTCAAGAACAGGATCTGGCTTTTGCAAAGTCTGCCTTTTTGTAATAAGAACTGGGTTTTGTTATAATTGTGTTGAGAATTGCAGAGTTTAGTGCCCTGAAGTCATTGACATTGCACTATGAATATTTCTTTCTTTTGAGTTCCTTAATAGTAGTTGGAAAATGAATGAATGATAGCCAGATAGATAGATGATAGATAGATAGATAGATAGATAGATAGATAGATAGATAGATAGATAGATAGATATACAAAGGGTTGTTATCTTAGTGATCCTATTTCAATAGTGCAATGTAAGAAATTAATTTGAAATTACACTGAAATGTTAAAACATAGAAAGACGTTGTCAGGGCTATATGTGGATTCCATATTAATCATTAAAGCAAAAGTATATGTTTTTATCTTCTGATTTACCTGCCTGAAAATAATTGTTAATTTATTTCAGATATGCTTCTTAGGCCCAGATCCTCAGTCTAGTTTCCTCTTACAAGCATTACATCCTCTTTGGCACACAATCTCCACATTTTCATGTTTTACTTAAAAACTGATTTTGTGGCATCAGTAATCTCTAGAAGGGATTGATAAATGTCTGCCACTCAGAATGTATGTCTGTAGGTCAAGCTTCCAACCCCTTCAACAGGCACCTATGGGGTAAGTGTTGGGGACATAGAGCACAGCACTGGGGAGCTGAAGCACTAGCTTAGGGGTTGCCAAACTTATAGCCCATGGGCCAAATCTGGCCCACCGCCTGGTTTTGTAATTGGAGTTTTATTGGCACACAGCCATGTCCATTCATTACATATTTGCCATGACTGCTTTCACACTACAATGGCAGAATTGAGTATTTGCAGAAGAGAACATATGGCCCACAAAGCCTAAAATATTTATCTAGCTCTTTACAGAAAAAGTTTGCCAACCCTTGCACTAGATGGTTGTTTAAAATTTAAAATGTTCTAACATGTTTAAAGTTCCTGGGCAGGAATATAAAATAAAGCCAGCTATATTTGCTACCTTGATTCATTTTCTTATAGTCAACTCTGAATGGGTCTGGCATAAACTAATGAAAGGGCATTTCTAGAAAGCATCCTGACAGTATTTCCCTCTGACCTTTGCTTCTATGATCCTTCCTCCTGGAATGTCCACCCCCATTACACATCCTCTCTTCTTTCCTTCCCACCTCCTGTTGGGCCTTCAGGGTTCTACTCAAATCAAGCCTCTTTTGTGAAGCCTTCCCTCACCCCAGACCACAGGGTAGCATTCTCTCCTCTAGTTTTCAGAGCTCATGTACTAGTACATAAGTTTGCCACAGCTGGCTCAAATGGAATTGTTGGTCCCATCTACTGCACTGTGAACTCTACAGGGAGCAGCAATGTTGTGTTTGTTTCCATAACCCAGCCTTATAGTCATTTGTTAAATCTAGGCACATATTTTTTCCAAGTGGTTTAGCACATTGTCCCCACACTGCCCACCTATCACTTGTCTCCCTGTTTTCACATTTACCCTCTCCAGTCTGTAACTAGGGTAGAATTCTCATAGAGGAATTCAGGTTATGTTACTCCTCTGCTCAAAACCCAACACTGTCTTAGACTTGGAATCAAATCCAAAGGCTGACTATAGCCTGCAGGGTCCTGCGTGACCTAATTCCTTGCCTGCATTGCCACATCGTCTATCTCTTACAGCTCCTCTCCTTGCAAGTTGCATTGCCCTGGTCTTCTTGCTATTCCTCAAATATGCCAACCATGTTCCTGCCACAAGATCTTGGCACTGGCTGTTCCATCTTCCTGGAAGAGTCTTCTTCTGGTTATCTAACTTCCATAATTTATTCAGGTCACTTCTCTGATATCACTTCTTCAAAGATGCCGGCCTTCTTTGAAGAAATAAAATACCCGCTTTTGTCATTTTCTGTCCCCTTAAATTTATATTGCTTTACAATACTTATCACTTCCTGATATTACATATATATCTCCTTATGTGTTTATTACCTGACTCCCTCACCATTTTAAAGGCTCTATGAGAGTAGGGGTACTGTCTTGTTTACTCTTTATCTCCAGTATTTTGAATAGAGCCTGGCATCTAGTAGGTGCCCAATAACCATCCATAAAAATACAAATGAGTGGAAGAAGTTAGTCTGTTTATTCTGGCACCAGTACCACAGTGTTTTAATTATTGCAGTGTCAATGTATGTTAATACATTTTAATGAATGAGAAAATGTGATCGGGAAAGCTTGAGTTTTAGAACAGACAGATCTTAATTCAAATTCTAGTTCTTTTTTATTATTATTGCTTAAAGTATTACAAAGGGTATTACATATGTGTCCATTTTATCCCCCCGCCCTAGACATTCCCCTAGCCTCCTCTATTCCCCAGTGTCTTATGTCCATTGGTTATGCTTATATGCATGCATACAAGTCCTTTAGTTGATCTCTTACCCCCCTACCTCCTGCCCCCCAACCCTCCCCGGCCTTCCCGCTGCAGTTAGACACTCTGTTTGAGGCAGCTCTGCCTCTGTATCTATTATTGTTCAAAAGTTTATAATGGTCTCTATTGTCCATGAATGAGTGAGATCATGTGGTATTTTTCCTTTATTGACTGGCTTATTTCACTTAGCATAATGCTCTCCAGTTCCATCCATGACGTTGCAAGTGGTAAGAGTTTCTTCCTTTTTAGAGCAGCATAGTATTCCATCGTGTAGATGTACCACAGTTTTCTAATCCATTCATCTACTGATGGGCACTTAGGCTGTTTCCAGATCTTAGCTATGGTGAATTGTGCTGCCATGAACATAGGGGTGCATATATCCTTTCTGATTGGTGTTTCCGGTTTCTTGGGATATATTCCTAGAAGTGGGATCACAGGGTCAAATGGGAGTTCCATTTTCAGTTTTTTAAGGAAACTCCATACTGTCTTCCATAGTGGCTGCACCAGTCTGCATTCCCACCAGCAGTGCACAAGTGTTCCTTTTTCTCCACATCCTCTCCAGCACTTGTCGTTTGTTGATTTGTTGATGATAGCCAGTCTAACAGGTGTGAGATGGTACCTCATTGTTGTTTTGATTTGCATCTCTCGGATGATTAGTGACTTTGAGCATGTTTTCATATGTCTCTTGGCTTTCTGAATGTCCTCTTTTGAAAGGTGTCTATTTAGGTCCTTTGCCCATTTTTTGATTGGATTGTCAAATTCTAGTTCTAACAAGTAGTGGTTGCATGATATCTCCAGGCCTTAATTTCCTTCAACTTAATAAGGGGATAATTATATCCACAACACAGGGTCGTGAGGAATAAATTATATAATAAGTGTATTCTAACATTTTTTAGAAGGCAGACTACAAAATATTATGAATGGTATGATTCAATTTCTTCAAATATATGTTTGCGTTTAGAAAACTATCTGTAAGAGTATAGCTCAAAATGTTGGCAGTAGTCATGGGTGGTGGGCTTAGGAGTGATTTTTTTTTCTTCTTTATATTTCTGCAGTATTTGTTTTTTACAACTAAGTACATTGTTTGAATTATCAGAGGGGGAAAGCCACCTTAAGGTTTAAAAAACTAAAATGAAAATAAAACCATGCCCTTCTCACCATACCATGTTGTCCATCTACTTTAGTACTAAACAAACAAACTAGAAACACACTCATAGATACAGAGAACAGAATGATGGTTGCCAGAAAAGAGGGGGGTTGGGAGACTGGGTGAAAAGGTGAAGGAATTAAGAAGTACAAATTGGTACTCACAAAATAGTCATGGGGATATAAAGTACAACATGGGAAATATAGCAGGGATAAAATCTTAATGAGTGGGTTGACAGGGGAGGGTATGCAGGAAAGGAGAGTAGGCAATAACTGTGAGAACAGAATTGGAATAGAACGAAATTCATTATCTTTTGTAGACCATTCTTCTTGCTTAGAAGAGGTTGATAAAAGGGGCACTGAACTCTACTTTCCTTGGAGTAGTGTGAAAAAGATCAAATGAAACCATGTGTCTATGGCCAATAGAGTGTACAATGGTTAGAACCACAGTTCTGGAGCCTGGTAACTTGATTTCAGATCTTAGCTCCCTCCTTACTAACTGATGGCGTTACATTTTCTGAACCTCTGTTTACTTACCTCTAAAGTAGGGAGAATACTTTAAACCTGGCAAATTTACTGTGAAGTCTAAAGGAGCAAATGGCCTGCTGATCTCCAAGGAGTACTGGATTTCTCCTATTCACTTTGTGTCCTACTTTCTAAGCAGCCCCTATGACTCACCCCTCAGGATGGAGAATGAAGGGGGAATACTACCTCTCCTAACTCCAGACACATTTTCCTGAGCCTTATTTCTAAGCAGTGGAAAGGAAGGAGAGTTTAGGAAATAGGGAGTGAGTCATCACAAAGTGATTCCCTTTGTGTTGTTTAGAACAAATGTGGGAGGGAATCCATGTCCCTGTCGGCCCACTACCACTCAAGCAGCCATTGTACAACAAGAAACACTTGGATGCCTGGTGGAGAGTAGAGAATAAAGATGGCAAGGCCAGGATGTCCAACATGAGCCAGCAGTGCAGTGGTGGCAGGAGAGATACCCTGCAGAGTTCTAATGCTTTACACCGCCTGTGTGCATTTGACCTCCAGAGCTCGCTGGGATGAGCGTTGTGTCCCTTGGCCTTCCAGCTTGCATCCCTCCAGCACAATAGAGGCCTGGAACTGCTCATCAAGTTGAAGTGGATTTTATTGTTGTGAATGTTGTTAAGCACAAAACACAGAGGGAGCAGAGGCAGGAAAATTGCTATGTTCCCCTTTTGTGGTATTAAATGTTTTGAGTTGTGATAAAGAAGTTATCAAGGTGAATGAGAATCAACCACTTCCTTCCTCCCTTCTATAACAGAATATTAAGCCCTGCAGTGTAATGGGCTTCAGTGATGCAGAGATGAATGCACCCCATGATCTGCCATAGAGGAACAGTTGAGTGGTAGAGCCAGGCATGGTCCAGGCAGTTAGTGTGCCCTGTAGTCAGGGTATACCCCAAAGGGAACAGTGATATGGTACCTATCAGGATGTGAACAGCTGTATTTCCCACTAGAGACATGAGCTAGTTCCTAAAGAAAGTCAAGGAGTTTGCTCAGGGTAAAGACCTTGAAATAGATGACCAGCAAGACACCACTGAACCATAGCAAACTGGACATGTTCAGATACTCTAAGAGGCATAGTACAAGGCAGTTAGCCAAATGAGTGCCCTTTTTTGAGGCATAAGCCAGTTATGATTAATCTTCTTAACTTGTGGCATTTAAGGCTCTACTGACACCCTTTTCCACATATGGCCCCTATCTCCCTTTCCAAGCTCATTGCTGTTATTTGGCCCCCTACTATAGCCTCATCTTACTCTCTACCCACTTCACTAAACATGCCTTGTGTTTTCCTGAGTCTGTGCCTTTCCAGGTGTAGTCCCATCACCCAGAGTGCTCTCCCACACATCTGATATATATATATATCTCAAATCCCTACTCCAATAAACTTGATCCCTGGGGTATATCTACCATCTTCACTTTCATGCCTCCATACAAAATTAATCTCTCTTTCCCCTTTATACCCAGGACACTTAGTACCTCTCTTAAGAACTTGAAACAGCCTTCCTTGTGTAGCCAGATGGTTAAGAAAACAAGCATGGACTTAGGAGACCAAACTTGGAAATGCTTACCACATATGTGACCTTAGGTAAATCAACTAACCCTTTGAGCCCTCCATTTCATCATCTGTGTAGTAGAAATAATACTAATATCTAATTTACGGTGTTATTTTTAGAATTAGATAATACAGGTAAATCGTAGTTCCTGACATACCAAGTATTCAATAAATTATAGCTATTTTTGTAGCATGGCTCTGTAATGCCCACCCTAAAGTGTGAGCTACTAGAGGTCAGGGACTATTGTTAATGCTTGTATTGCCCCTCTTCATGGTAGGTTCTCTATAAAGTTTGACCAGACCTTGAAACATTGCCTTGAAGATAATAGGGCAATTCTGGGTGCTCCAAAGTTCAGATCTGATAGGCTGATCTAACATGCAG
Source organism: Myotis daubentonii (assembly GCF_963259705.1). Classification (NCBI taxonomy): domain Eukaryota; kingdom Metazoa; phylum Chordata; class Mammalia; order Chiroptera; family Vespertilionidae; genus Myotis; species Myotis daubentonii. The sequence goes on along the minus strand of NC_081861.1, from coordinate 21,553,592 downwards.
CATAACCCTAAGAGAATAAGGACCATACAATGCCTACACTTACCAAACAGCCCCATTGGGTTGGGGGACCCCTTTGAGCTGTGGTGTATGTATGTTTGAAAAAGGATTATTTTGGGGCCACTAGTGAAATACTTGGATTAAACTAGTGCAACCAGTGGATTTATCCCCTAGAGCAGTCATGTGAAGTGCCCATGAATAGGTTAAAGGAACACTCCAGATATCTTGAAGAGATGGGAAAGGAAATTAGTCATTGTGATCTGCTGGGAACAGGCCAAGGAACCATTGGGGAGAGAGCAGACATAGAGGGACAACCCCAAATTTCTGCTGAGAACTATAGGGGGTCTTGGTGAGGAGGGCGGCATGGCTAGTGCTGGCATTATTTTAAATCTCACCTGAGTATCTATGTTTGTTTGTATTGGGTTGAAGGAGGCAAACAGGAGAGGGTTAGCCACCTTCATGTGTCATGTCTGGTCACATTATCTTATTAGGCTTGAATTCCCCATGGAATAGACTTTCCATACTCTTCTTAGCTCTGGTTCCTAATTTACTTCCCCACCCTTGTTTTATCTCTGCCTCAGCTTTCTTGTGTATTTTTTCCCCCGTTGAAGTTGAAATATACCTGGGAGCTACCATGACTCTTTTTAAAAAGATACACAATCTCATTTGGTGCTTAAAACACTCTTGTGACTTAGCTATGATGATCTTCAGGGATATATGGTTTGGGAAAAATCAAAAGGCTAGTATTTTCTGATGCCAAGGCAAATGGACTTTCTACCAATGAATAACTAGTTTAGCCCTTACTGTGTGCCAATAACACTGGGCAAGGTGCCAGAGATTGCGAAGTGCTAAAAATATTCCGTTGGTCCTGTAGGAAAAGTGTTGCCATCAACACTGAGCTACAGGTGAGGAATCTGAGGCTCATGAAACTTAGGTAACTGGATGTAGTCACACAGCAGAGCAAGTAGCAGAACTGTGCTTGTTTGATCAGCACCTGACAAAAGTAGAGAGCTCTCTGGTAAGGGTGCTAGAGGCCACATCCTGCCATCCACTTAGTCCACTGTTCTTAAAGTCCCTTGAGTCTGTAATTACAACACTATTCACAACTAACCTTCCTTGACCACCAACCAGGTGCCAGACACCAGCTAAATCCTTGACTTTTATTATTTCAATTAATCCTTACAGTAATCCTCTGAGGCAGGTACTAATTTGCTCCCTTTTCTCACTTCATTCCATCTCCCTAGGTGATGTCAACCAAACCCACAGCTACAGTAAGGACCCCTCCTAAGGTGGATGACAACATCTTTACATATCCCAGACTTCTCTAAGCATTCTAGACCAGTATTTCCAATTGCCTACTTGACTTGTTGCTTAAATTCATTCGTGCATTCATTTGACAAATATTTATTGAGTACCTACCTATACCAAGCATAGGTCAAGATGCTGAGGATTATGACAATACATAAAATAGACAGAACTCCCTTTCTCATGGAGTTTCCATTCTGGTGGGGGAACACAATAAACAAGACAAATGGAAACGAAAAAGTAAGAAGAGCTAAGGTAAAACAATAAAGCAGAGAAGAGGATATTAAATGTTGGCAGAGTATTGAATTTTTAAGTAGTATTTGATTATGTAGTATTCGAATAAGGGAGGTGAGAGGGGCCACTAAATCACCTGTAAATCAGCAGGTCCAAACCCCAACCCACAATTTCTGCTCAAGACCTAATATTTTTCCAGTGATCTCAACAAATGACCTTACCAACTATTGAGTTAATTAAGACAGAAACACAGAAGTCACCCCTGACTCTTACTCTTTCTTCTTCCCCAAACCCTTATCACTATATCCAATCCATCACCAAATTCTAAATGCTTCTTTTGAGGCTATAAAATTTCCCCCTATCTCTATTATTACCACTGTGATCCAAGCCCCAGTTAGCTCTGATGCTAACTGGACCAATGCAATGGCCTTCTAACTGGTCTCATTGCTTCTACTCTGGCCCCCATCTAATTTATGCTCCTCAAAGAAGCCAGATGAAATTTGCAAAACTCAAATCTGATCATGCTGGCACCTTACTTAGAGCTTACCATAGCATCACACAGTTCTTACAGGTAGGATGAAGACCAAATTATTGACCTGTATGTGGTCTGACACCAATGTCCTTCTCCAGCCTCATTTTATACCAGTATTGTCTCTTCTCAAACACACACACACACACACACACACACACACACACGCGCGCGCGCGCGCGCCACACTAGCTTTATTTTAGAATCTTAAATAATTCAAGTATTGTCATGATAAGGCTTTTTTTACATGCTGTTTCCCTTCCTAGAATGTCCTTCTTCATCTATTTCAAGCCATCTTCTCATTCAGTTACCACCCTTTAAAAAAACCAGCCTTCTATGATCTTGATTATATCAAACAAGAGGCCCAAGGCATGAAATTCGTGCACTCATGTGTGTGGGGGTGGCCCCTCATCCCAGTCTGCACCCTATCACAGTCCAAGAGCCCTCAGGTGATGTCCAACTGCCGGCTTAGGCCCGCTTCCCAAGGGGAGCAGGCCTAAGTCAGCAGTTGGACATCATTAGTGCTGCTGCGGAAGTGAGAGAGGCTCCCACCACTGCCGCTGCGCTTGCCAGCCGTGACCCAACCAATGCACAATTGGGACCGGGGAGGGATGTGGGAGGTTGGTCAGCCAGGGTGGGACCACAGGAGGGCTCCAGGGCATGTCCGGCCCATCTTTATCAGTCCCAATCAGCCGGACCCCAGTGGCAAGCTAACCTACTGGTAGGAGCATCTGCCTCCTGGTGGTCAGTGCACATCAGAGCGAGAAGTTGAGCAGCCTTAGTACATCATTAGCATATTACGCTTTGATTGGTTGAATGGCCAACTGGATGACCAGACACTTAGCATATTAGATTTTTATTATATAGTATTCTCTTGTTACAGGCTATCCTGACCCCAGGGACTTTTCTTTCTAGCACTTTTTAAAAATTAAACCTTTATTGTTGAAAGTATTATATATGTCCCCTTTTTTTCTCCCATTGACCCCTTCTGTCCCACCCCCACTGCTCACCCAGGCCTTCTTTGACTTATTGTCTGTGTCCATGGGTTATGTATATATGCATAAAGTTCTTTGATCTCTTCCCACCCACTCACCCTCCCTATTTTTCCCTCTGAGGTTCCCCAGTCTGTTCTATGCTCCTATGTCTCTGGATCTATTTTGTTCATCAGTTTATGTTGTTCATTAGATTCCATATTTGAGTGAGATCATGTGATACTTATCATTTTCTGATTGGCTTATTTCGCTTAGCATAATACTCTCCAGGTGTCTCCATGCTGTCTCTAATGGTAATAGATCTTTCTTTTTTACTGCTACTTAGTATTCCATGGTGTAACTATACCACCACTTTTTTATCCACTTATCTACTGATGGGCATTTGGCTGTTTCCATATCTTAGCTGTTGTAAATTGTGCTGCTATGAACATAGGGGTGCATACATTCCTTCTGATTGGTGTTTTGGGTTTCTTAGAATATATTCTTAGAAGTGGGATCACTGGGTCAAATGACAGTTCAATGTTTAATTTTTTGAGGAAACTCCATGCTGTTTTCCATAGTGGCTACCCCAGTCTGCATTCCCACTAGAGTGTACTAGAGTTCCCTTTTTTCCACATCCTTGCCAACACTTGTCATTTGTTGATCTGTTGATGATAGCCATTCTGACAGGTGTGAGGAGGTGCCTCATTGTCATTTTAATTTGCATCTCTCTGATGATCAGTGACTGCAAGAACTTTTTCATGTCTCTTAGCCATCTGTATAGCTGCTTTGGAGAATGTCTATTTAAGTCCTTTGCCCATTTTTAATTGGATTTTTTGTCTTCCTTTTGTTAAGTTGTATGAGTGCCTTATATATTTTGGATATTAACTCTTTATCCAATGTATCATTGCCAAATATGTTCTCTCATACAGTAGAGTCACTTTTTATTTTGTTGATGATTTCTTTTGCTGTACAGAAGCTTTTTATTGTGATATAGTCCCATTTGTTTATTTTCTTCTTAGTTTCCTTTACCCTAGGAGATGTATCTGTAAATATATTGTTAGGAGAGATGTCTGAGATTTTGCTGCCTATGGTTTCTTCTAGGATTTTTATGATTTCATGGCTTACATTTAAGTCTTTTAACCATTTTGAGTTTACTCTTGTATATGGTGAAAGTTGGTGGTCTAGTTTCATTTTTTGCATCTATCAGCCCAATTTTCCCAACACCATTTATTGAAGAGACTGTCTTGACTCCATTGTATATTCTTGCCTTCTTTGTCAAATATTAATTGAGCATAATGGCTTGGGTTAATTTCTGGGGTCTCTATTCTATTCCATTGATCTTTTCCAGCACTTTCACACATGCAATTTTATTCTGATTTGTCTTATTATTTGATTACTGTTTACTTGACCCACTAAATTGTAGTTCCATGAGGACAGAGGTTTATATACTAACCATTGCATCCCTAGTGCCTAGAACAGTGCTTTTCACTCAAGTAGGTGCTCAGCAAATGTTTGGTAACTTAGTGAAAGAACAAATGAATGAAACACTAGTTCACAGATGAGAAACTGTATATATGCATACAAGTTCTTTGATCTCTTCCCACAGAGAGTATCACTCAAGGCCACACAGCTACTGGGTGACAGAGCAGGGACCTGAAGCTACATTTGTTAGATTCCATCTCCCTCATGCTTTCTTATGCCTCTTCCAGCCTTTTAAGTTTTATAAATTTAACTTCACAATTTACATGTGAATACATTTATGCTATAAAAATTCAAACCATAAAAATTTTTTTAGAGTAAATGATATCATTCCCTTAGCCTTGCCCCTCCTGAGATGTACCACTATTAACATTTTGCGATCTATATTTCCAAGGCGCATTCTCTACTTGAACTATATCTATATCTATATCTATATCTATATCTATATCTATATCTATATCTATATCTAATCATCTATTATATATATATATATATATATATATATATATATATATATATATATATATATATATATGGATACACATAGTTTTATTGGGGCTTATATTTTACATTGACAGATCATACTAGGTACATTCTTCTGATAGTCGTTTCATTAACATTATGCCATAGAAACCTTTTGATGTCAGTACATCAGCCTGACATACTTCTTTGCATACATGAAGAGATGCTAAATATTAAATAAATTATGCATAAAATGTACAAATGTCATTAAGTAGTTATTTTTTATCAGAAGACAGTCAAGTAATTTCATTTTGGTGCAGTTCTTTATTATAAGTTGCTGTGCTATATTTTAGGGATCCACAGATAAGGAAGACAGTTCCTGCCAGCAGAGATGGAGCTAGGAGGCATGAGACAACATAGCATACTTAGGACAACAAAAGCAGCTCTGGTCATTATGCACAGATGACATGATACTGTACATAGAAAACCCTAAAGACTCCATCAAAAAATTATTAGACTTAATAAATGAATTTGGCAATGTAGCAGGATACAAAATTAATGCCAAGAAATCTATGGCATTTTTATACACAAATAGTGAACTTACAGAAAGAGAGATTAGAAAAACAATCCCATTTACCATCGCACCAAAAAAAAAATAAGATACTTAGGAATAAACAACTAAGGACGTAAAAGACCTATACTCAGAAAACTACAGGACACTGAAAAAAAGACATAGAGAAAGACATAAACTTATGGAAGAACATACCATGCTCATGGATTGGTAGAATCAACATCATTCAAATGCCCATACTACCCAGAACAATCTATAGATTCAATGCACTCCCCAGCGGCATATTAAAATACCAAAGGCATATTTCACAGACGTAGAACAAACTCTCCAAAAATTCATCTGGAATAAAAAAAGACCCCGAATAGCTGCAGCAATCCTGAGAAAGAACAAAGTAGGAAGAATCTCAATACCAGATATCAAGCTGTATTACAAAGCCATTGTTCTCAAAACTCCCTGGTACTAGCACAAGAACAGACATATAGACCAACAGAATAGAATAGAGAACCCAGAAATCGACCCAAACTACTATGCTCAATTAATATTTGACAAAAGAGGCAAGAACATACAATGGGGTCAAGACAGTCTCTTCAACAAATGGTGTTGGGAAAATTGGACAGATACAGGCAAAAAAATGAAACTAGACCACCAACTTACACCATACACAAAAATAAACTCAAAATGGATAAAGGACTTAAACATAAGAGGGGAAACCAGAAAAATATTAGAGGAATCCACAGGCAGCAAAATCTCAGACATATGCCAAAGCAATATCTTCACTGATACAGCTCCTAGGGCAATAGAAACTAAAGAGAAAATAAACAAATGGGACTACATCAAAATAAAAAGCTTTTGCACAGCAAAATAAACCATCAACAAAACAAAAAGAAAGCCCACTGCATGGGAGAACATATTTGCCAATGTTATCACTGATAAGGGTTTACTCTCCAACATTTACAGGGAACTCATACAACTTAACAAAAGAAGACAAACAACCCAATCAAAAATTGGGCAATGGACCTAAATAGATACTTTTCAAAAGAGGACATAAGGAAGGCCAAGAGATATATGAAAACATGCTCCAAGTCACTAATCCTCTGAGAGGTACAAATCAAAATGACAATGAGGTACCATCTCACACCTGTCAGAATGGCTATCATCAACAAATCAACAAACAACAAGTGCTGGCGAGGATGCAGAGAAAAAGGAACCCTCGTGCACTCCTGGTGGGAATGCAGACTGGTGCAGCCCCTGTAGAGAACAGTACGGAGTTTCCTCAAAAAACTAAAAATGGAAATCCCATTTGATCCAGGGATCCCACTTCTAGGAATATATCCCAAGAAACTAGAAACACCAATCAGAAAGAATATATGCACCCCTATGTTCATAGCAGCACAATTTACAACAGCTAAGATTTGGAAACAACCTAAATGCCCATCAGCAGATGAGTGGATTAGAAAACTGTGGTACATCTACACAATGGAATACTACGCTGTGGTAAAAAAAGAAGGAATTCTTACCATTTGCAACAGCATGGATGGAACTGGAGATCATTATGCTAAGTAAAATAAGCCAGTTGGAGAAAGATTAATATCACAGGATCGAAATAATTTGTGGACTATAATGAACAACATAAACTGATGAACAAAAACAGATCCAGAGAAGAGAAGCATCAATCAGACAGTCAAACATCAGAAGGAAGGTAGGGGAGGGTGGGGGTAAGGGGCATATAAGCCTAACCAATGGACACAGACACCAGGGGGTTGAGGGCATGAGTGGGAGAGTGGGGAGGGGGGAAATGGGGGTATAAGAGCAGATATATAATACCTTAATCAATAAAGAAAAATAATTATCTCTGCACTACCAGATCCTATAATGCAAGGACAAATTTGGGAGAGACAAGGTGTGGGACATAGGCAGGGGCTAGTTAGATCATGTGGGGCTTTGTTTATCATATTAAGGAGTGTAGACCTTATTCTTAGGGCGCAGGGAACCATGTAAAGAGTACTGATTATGAATGCATTGTATGTAAGTAGCAGAAAATCTGCTCATAATAAATGTTTTCTAAAATCTAACAAAGGGTCTAAAGGCAGACAGTTGCTGACTGGTTCAAAAGCTCAGCAATGCTGTTGAAACCCAGGGTCTATTTTTATATTCAGCAACCTGATTTTTTTGGTTTTTACACTCATGCTTATTGCCTCATAATCACAAGATGGTCACCAGGAGCCTCCAGCAGATTGCAGCTTATAACTAACTTACTGACTAGAATTTTGTTATATGGCTGCCCTAATTGCAAGAAATCCTGGAATAATTAGTATTTCGTTTTTCTAGCTTCTGTAATGAAGGGACACAATGACTGGGAATGAGTGTTTTAGTACCCAGCTAAAATGATCTGCCTACAGTAGGATTTTATCCAAAGAATTGGCAGGAATTAACGTATCAGGCACCTCTACCCCTGTGCTATCGTTATAATTCTTTCCAAAAGATTTGTTGGGAAACTCTGAAATGTTGAGAAAAATTTCAGGCAGGCTTGACAATGTTTGCTAAGATCATAATGCTGGGTTCCTGATTATAAAGAGGAAATATGTAATGCCCTTGTTAAAGTATGATATTGCCATTTCATCTAGAGAAAGAGTCTGTCTATCAGCCTCCAAATTATAGTCGTTGGCTTGAGACTGAGTTGGAAATCTCATACTATAAGGACATAGTTCTAAGAAGTCCTCTCAGGAAAAATCAGATTTGAACTGGTTGAGCACTTACAACTGCATCTGCTGCCCCACTTCAGCTTTTGGACAGTCTCACTAGGAAAGTCTATGTACCCTGTCTGGAAAACTTATAACCTACTAGGGGCCCAGTGCATGAATTCGTGCATCTTGTAAGGAACTGTGGGCCATGAGGCTGCAGTGGGCACAGAGGAGGGTCTCGGCCCATCTTCCATGCTCCTACCTGGCCCCTTCCGCCATGGCCCCTGGTCCTTTATCTGCCAGAAGCCCCGCTCCAACCACCACCACACCACGTGCGATTGGGACCAGCGCCAGCAGAGGGTGCAAGCGGGGCCAACACTATCAGCAGGTGCGAGAGGTGGCTTTTGGCCCTGCTCACCCCTCAGGAGCAGGGGGAGGTGGAGAAGCCCTCAGGAGTGATTTGGGGCTGCAGCCACTGCTTGCACTCGCTGATGGTGCCAAGCGATCGGGGCTTGTGCTGGGCACCAGCAGTGGGTGTGAACAGTGGCTCTGGTGCCAGTAGTGGGTGTGAGCCGGGCTGGTGCTGGCAGCAGGTGTGAGTGCTGAGCAGGACCATTGCACCTGGGAGCAAAGAATTTTCAGTAACTACCAGAGACTCACCCCGATGACAGTAACCAGCACCCCACCTTGGTCTGGTGCCCCTGCTCACCTGCTCCACCATCCCACCATGGCCGATGACCGCCATGTTCTGCATGCTGCTACCTGCTGCCGACTCCTGCCATGGTCCACACACGCCACCTGGTGGTCAGTGCACATCATAGCGACCAGTTGTTCGGGTGTTCCACTGTTCAGTCTATTTGCATATTAGGGTTTTATATATATATATAGATTGCCAGGAAATGCCATCACCCACAGAGAAGGAAGATCTACTAATGTCAGTCTCCATCCAGGCCCCAGGAAGAAGCATGTATCCATTATTCAACCTACATGTGCTACTCTCCTGAATTATAAATATGAAAACAAATGGGCCAACTTGGGCCTGGCATAACGGCTCCCACAAAGAAGTGTGGTAAGAAGGGCTGTTCTGCCATCAAGGAGGTAGTGACCAGAGAACACACCATCAACATTCACAAGTGCATCCATGGAGTGGGTTTCAAAAAACATGCCCCTCAGGCACTCAAAGAGATCTATAAATTTACCATGAAGTAGGTGGAAATTCCAAATGTACACATTGATATTAGGCTCAACAAAACTGTCTAGAGTTTAGACCAAGGGTGGGCAAACTTTTTGACTCGAGGGCCACAATGGGTTCTTAAACTGGACCGGAGGGCCGGAACAAAAGCATGGATGGAGTGTTTGTGTGAACTAATATAAATTCAAAGTGAACATCATTACATAAAAGGGTACGGTCTTTTTATTTTTTTAGTTTTATTCATTTCAAACGGGCCGGATCCGGCCCGCTGGCCATAGTTTGCCCACGGCTGGTCTAGACTAAAGGAATAAGAAATGTCCCATACCATATCCAGGTGCAGCTATCCAGAAAATATAATGAGGATAAAGATTCAACAAACAAGCTCTATATATTGATTACCTATATTCCTATCACCACTTTCAAAAATCAACAGTTAATGTGGATGAGAACTAACTGCTGATTGTCGAATGAAGTTATAAAACTGAAAGAGAGAGAGAGAGAGAGAGAGAGAGAGAGAGAGAGAGAGAGAGAGAGCAAGCAGATGGGATCCAAATCCAATTTTAAAAAATAAGAACTGAGGTGTTCAGGCTCTGCCATGATCCCCCTTGGCCTCAGCACTGAGTTGGTAGGAGACAGCTACTTCTTTCCACACTTCCCTTACCTCTTTTTTCAATTTGGAGAGGCCTGGATATTCATGAATTTGGACCTCTCCAGAGTAAAGATACTTGACTGAGTCCATGAGAAGAAAACCTGAAAAATGACTTTTCAAATGTTGTGGTTGGAGCAATTAGAATAATTGACAATGGTTTTTTACCTTGTGAATAACTTAATAATATACCCATTACCCTTGGCATGGGTTCCCAAAAGGAAAGCAAGATAGCCCCATCTGCCAAGTGCCAGGTGAACTAGAATGTGGATAACTTGGACAAGTTATCTGAAACTCTGGACTCCTTTAATCCCCAACTCCACCCTTCCATAGTAAGGACACATAGATATTTGGGGGTTGCCCTGGTATCAAAATCCAGAATACAGGGAATTGGTTGGGGCTATTTTTGCACTGAGAAATTACCTGCCTAAAAACTATGGAGTATTGTAAAGGACAAGCCCATCCAGACATCTGCTTACATCTAGGTGTGACTTCATAAGTGACCTTACCAATTTACATCAACTAGTGTCACTCCTCCTTTACATGAATTACCCAATTTCATGACTACCTATAGGCCTTCAATCACTATTAAACCAGGGGGCTCCCAAACAAGACTCCTGGTAAGAGCATAAGGATCTACAGTTTAAAGAAGTGTCTCTGGTTACTCTCCCTGACCTAGGGGTCATTCAAGAAGACTAGACAGAACACACACACACACACACACACACAAACACACACACACATACACACAAACAAAACAAAACAAACAACAACAACAACAAAAAACTTAGAGAGATACAAGGAACATTTCTTCCAGAAGGGACTTCTCACTAGGGAAACATTCGAGCATGAGACCACCTTGACCCTGCACACACCTATCCACCCACTCACCTATCTGTTTATCTAGTCACTCATCTAGGATAAAACTGTTTTTCAGAGTAGTATAAGATAAGATTGAGTTCTGATACAAAGCAATGGGGAAACCTAACAGATCTTAGAAAGGAGAGTGGCATCATCAAATTCATCAAATGACTCTCATTTCTACTGCCTCAAACTCAAGCTTCTTCCTTGATCTTGTTAAAGTTTTAAAGATGGTAAAATCTGTTGTCATATTCCCTTAACTAAACACATGTATGCACATCCCTTTATCTGTCAAATTATTATTGAGCACTTACTATGTGTAAAACATTTTACTAGGTTCCAGAGATATAGCAATAAACAAGCTAGGCAAGAACCCTGTTCTCAAGGAGTCTCTCTGTTGTCTGCTACCTTCCTTGTATTGCCATATCCCTATGCAGGTCTAAGAAAGAAGCCAACATCAACAACAGAAGTTTTGGAGTGTAAATCAGTTCTGAGACCTGGTGAAGTGGATTTAGGGGTGATTAAACTAGGAGGGCACTTCTGGAAACCAGCCCCTGACCTCACATGTGCTAGCACAATTTTTAAGATGATGTAGTTAGTGTGGCAAATACTGCTAGTTGTTATGCAATATTTATTCACTCCTTTTTCCATAATAAAATAATATTAATCCAGGCATATGGCCACCTCAAATGAAGACTAAATTTGGGGCATTGGAATGTGGACAGAAGTGATGTGTGCAGTATCTGGGTTTTTGCTTTAAATGGAAAAGATATTCCTTACCCATCCCTTTTTACTGGCTGGACATGGTGAGTCATCTTTGACCATACAGATAGATAGGGTAATATCCTAGGGATGGCGGAGTATAATGGTAGAAGGAGCTTGGATTTCTCATTGAGTACTGTCACTATACAGGCCCTGGGCTACCTACCTCCAGATAATTACATGAGGGAGAAGTCAACTTCCAACTTGTTTAATTCACTCTTCTCTCAGATTTTCTGTTACAGTAATAGAAACTACATCTTAACTATTATTGTGTACAATAATAAATTAATTAGTTACCTGAATGTGAATCGATTCTGTGGACTGATGAGGGCATAACTTATATAATAGTGCATTAGGGAACATGGAAGAACTGTGGAAGTAGAGATGATAAGCATAGACAAGTGTTTAAGAAGCTCATTTATAAAAGGAAGGACAGCTAGGGAAGTAGCCAGGATGAATGTTGGGTCACAAGAGAAGGATTTGATTTTGGTGTTATGATGATAAGAGAAATTTGATCATATTTCCAAGATTATGGAAAGGCTCTGATAGAGAACATGAGATTGGAATATAGAAGGGATGAGGAAAGATGATGGAAAGAAGCCCCTAAGGAGTCAGGAAGGTTGAGATCCAAAGCCCAGGTTAGAAAAAGGAGAAACAGTTCTTCTGAGAGAGATAAATGATAAGGAAAGATGAGTGTGGGATCAAAATAACTGAGGGCTGGTCAGACATCTCAGGGATATTCCCTATGACAAAGTAGTCAAGGTCATCTTCTGAGAGTGTGAAACAGGGCAGCCATTAATCTGAATTTCAGGGATTGCATTTGATTGGTGATGTTTTGAACAATTGGGTGGGATAGGAAATTGACCAAAGACAAAGGAATTTCAGGCTGGAATTGTGGGCTCAGATTATTTTGCAATCCATGAATCCACACTGACTTTTCTCTGGAAGAGACTAATTATAAAAAACAACAAAAGAGTGGAGAAGAAGTTCTGAAAACCCAAGCCAGTCCATTACATTAATAAAGAGAAGAGTTATAAAGCTAAAGGACTCCTTTGCAAAGATAGGCAGAGTGTAGGCCTTTAACTAATGAAAGTTCATGCAACTCTCACTACAGCACAGGGAGCTAGGTATCACTGCCTAGGTCAGGTTACATTGATGGTGAGCTGCCGGGGTCCAACCCCAGCAGGTCCAGGGGTCCCCAAAGGTGTGGACGGAGTCGGCGAAGAAGGAAGGACACGGAGACAGTGTTCAGTTGATCAGCATGGTTGGGTTCTCTTGCCTGGTTCTACTGCCAGGTTCTGTAGGTTCTGTCTTCTTGGCTCTGTTCTGAGTTCTGTCTCTCGCTGTCTTCTGAATTCTGTGTCCTAAGTTCTGTGTCTTTCTGTCTTGTTACATCTGTATTTATACCAGTTCATTTTAATCCTGTCAATCTCTATCACAAAGGTTAGGGCGTTTCTTATCTCCATTCCAGGGAGTAAAGATTATGTAGCTTAAGCATGATTGTTCATAGTTAAAGTGATTAATTACCCACCTGGCACTTAGTTGAGGGGTTTTATTCCCTCCCTAACTTCAGGGGAAAATCCCTACTTGGGGATTCAACCTTTCTCGGAGAGGTGACCTTGGTTAAAACACAGCGCCAAGAAGGTGAGCAAACATATTAAGACCCGTATGCCATATATGCCAGGTCCCTTGAAACAGCAAGGATGGACCAGCTCCCGGCAAATTCCCCCTTTTTTATTTTTTAAAAGCAAGCATTAAAAAGAAAAACCTCAAATGCTCTCTTATATCCATTTTAAGAGTAGGATTGGCGCTTTCCGCTATTACCTGAGTCCTGATCTATCATCCCAGGGAGAGCTTGCCAATCCTGCACTTTCCCAGGGTGGAAAGGCTGCAGTGGGGTTAAGGATAAGGCTCCTTGGGCCTACCTTCTCCCATGCCATTACATTTACCTTTCCTTCCTCAGAAAAGGATGGACATATTTCTTGTATAAAACGTTCTGTCTGACTGGGAGTAACCTTAATTCCTCTGCTAGCAAGCATATGTGTTAAAAGATCAATACAGAGTCTTGTTTCTTTAGACTCAGTATGGCACATCTTCTCAATCTAAAGATCAATACAGAGTCTTCTTTCTTTGGACTCAGTATGGCACATCTTCTCAATCTAAGTTCTGTACTATCCACCTTCTTACCCTACTTATCCTCTGTAGGGGGGTTTGCAGCACCCTGGTGGAGTCCTATCCGTCCCGAATGTGGGGGTTCTCAATGGGGGGGGCTTACCTATGGGAATCCTGTTCCAGGGGTTCCCAAAGGTGTGGACGGAGTCGGTGAATAAGGAATGACACGGAGACAGCGTTCAGTTGATCAGCAGCCTAGCCAGGATCTCCAGCCAAGTTCTGGTTTCGATCTCCAGAGAAGTTCTGCTTCGGATCTCCAGCCAGGTTCTGTCTGAGATCTCCAGCCAGGTTCGGTCACCAGGTTCTAGTCAGGTTCTCTTGCCAATTTCTGTAGTCAGGTTCAGTCCAGGATCTTTTGCCATGTTTTCTCCAGCGAAGTTCTTCTGTCTCTAGAGAACGTTCTGTGTAGGTTCTGTGTTCTGAATTCTGTCTCTCTTGGTCCTGTCTTCCAAGCCCTGTGTTCTAAGTTCTGTGTTCTGAGTTCTGTGTGTTTCTGTCTTGTTACATCTGTATTTATACCAGTTCATTTTAATCCTGTCAATCTCTATCACAAAGGTTAGGGCGTTTCTTATCTCCATTCCAGGGAGTAAAGATTATGTAGCTTAAGCATGATTGTTCATAGTTAAAGTGATTAATTACCCGCCTGGCACTTAGTTGATGGGTTTTATTCCCTCCCTAACTTCAGGGGAAAATCCCTACTTGGGGATTCAACCTTTCTCGGAGAGGTGACCTTGGTTAAAACACAGCGCCAAGAAGGTGAGCAAACATATTAAGAACCGTATGCCATATATGCCAGGTCCCTTGAAACAGCAAGGATGGACCAGCTCCCGGCAGTGAGCTGTGAAGTATGGAATTCATCCCCATTTTTTTTCTGATATTAAATTTCATGCTTAAGTTATCCCCACTATGCTGCCCTAAACAGACCTTCCCTGGATGCTAGAAAATGATGATGTATTTGAGAGGCTATTTTTCAGCAGAGTGCAACTATATTTTATGTGCAATTTCTTATTAGTCTGGCTTTTGAAAACCCACCTGAATAGTTTCTGCTTGTTTGTTGCCTGCATTTTTTTTTATTAAGCCCATTATTTTTTGAATTTTTCTTTGGGTCGATCTAAAGAAGTGGGAATGTTATTAACAACCACTATTATTTATATGAAATTTATTTATACTATTTTCAATTATTGCTCCCAGACATTTTAACACCCAGTCTACATCCTTTTTGGTTAAACTGCTGGTGACTATATGGCCAGATAAATAGCAATCTTAAAGGTGTGCAGAATTGAAACTGACAAGAACCTTTACAAACTTACTAACTTTCCAAATAATAAGAAAATTTGTGAAATCAATTCTTGTCCTCTGAAATTCCACATGAGAATATCTAATTCTCTGATATTTTCTCACACAATCCCACAGTGAACTTGTGGAGTAGGTACTATGATTATACCCATTTTACAGATAAGGAAACAGAAGCCCAGATAGGTGAAATGACTAATGTAAGGACACACAAATAATGAGTGATAGAACCATGATTTAAACACATCTCAAATATGTGCTCTTTTTGCCTCAGTTTAAAAATGGGTAGGATTTCAGTAAAACTTTCAATTTTAGGTATAAGTAGACAGAAATATTGCAAGGATATACTAAACCTGAACGTTTCTATAATGAGTTTGACCAGTTCACTTTTGTAGAGCATTCTACCCAAGAACAATAGAATAAATATTTTATACACATGAAACATGAACCAGGATAGAACATATGCATTTAGAAGGGTTCAAGTAATATGAAAACGGTTCTCTGACTACATATACTTAAATTTAAAAATCAATGATGGAAAGATCTCCTGAAAATGCCTAAATATTGAGACACTAGTAACATATTTTAAGTAAACCATGGGTTAAAGAAAACTAGAGCTTTCTGTCTGGCCGCAGCCATAAAATAAACCAAAATGGGCGCTTAGAAGTACATCCAGGAGCCATGGAGGAAACAGTCCAATGTAATGCGTTTCCTTCTCAGGGTGCGCTACTGGCAGTACTGCCATCTCTCTGTGCTCCACAGCCCCTCACCCACATCATCCCCACCTGACAAAGCATGCAGGCTGGGATACAAGGCCAAGCAAGGTTATGTCATATATCTGATTGGTGTGCGCCATGGTGGCCCCAAACGCCCTGTTCCTAAGGGTGTGACGTACCACAAGCCTGTCAATCATGTTGTTACCCAGCTAAAGTTTGCCCGAAGTCTTCAGCCTGTTGCCAAGGAGTGAGCTGGACGCCACTGTGAGGCTCTGGGAGTCCTGAATTCTTATGAGGTTGGTGAAGATTCCACGTACAAATTCTCTGAGGTTATCCTCATTGATCCATTCCATAAGGTTATCAGAAGAAATCCAGACAACCAATGGATCACCAAATCAGTCCACAATCACAGGGAGATGTGAGGGCTGACATGTGCAAGTCGCAAGAGCTGTGACCTTGGGAAGAGCCACAAATTCCACCAAATGATTGGTGGTTCTCGCCATGCAGCTTGCAGAAGTTGCAATACTCTCCAGCTCCACCGTTACCACTAATATAAGTAATGTTTGTAAAATTCTTACCTAATAAACAATTTAGGAGAAAGGAAGAAAGAAAGAAAGAAAGAAAGAAAGAAAGAAAGAAAGAAAGAAAGAAAGAAAGAAAGAAAGAAAGAGAAAAAACTCCAAAGTGCCCAACAGGTGTGGCTCAGTGGTTGAGCATCTATCCATGCACCATGAGGTCCACAGTTCGATTCCCTGTCAGGGCACATGCCTGGGGTGTGGGCTCGATCCCTTGGGGAGTGTGTAGGAGGCAGCCTATTGATGTTGATGTTTCTTTCTCATCAATGTTTGTATCTGTCTCTCCCTCTCCCTTCTTCTCTCTCTCTAAAATCAATAAAAAAACAACAACTTGAAGGTGAAATTAGAAAGTACTTTGAACTAAATGCAAATGAAAACACAGTATACCAAAATTTGGGGAAGCTGCTAAAGAAGTAGTTATGGGAGAAGGGCAAATTTATATCACTAGACTCCTATACAATATAGTCCTCCCTTATCTGCTTTTCACTTTCTGTGTTTTCAGTTACCCTCTGTCAACCATGGTCTGAAAATATTAAATGGAAAATTACAGAAATAAAAATGCATAAACGTTAACTTGTGGGCTGTTCTGAGTAATGTGATGGTGCCTTGCGCCTGTCCACTCTATCCCACCTGAGATGTGAATCATCCCTTTTTCCAGCATCTCAGCATCCTCTCACTGTATATACTCCTTGCCCTTTAGTGACTTAGTAGCCATCTTGGTTATCATATCTACTATGAAGGTATCACAGTGCATGTGTTCAAGTAACCTTTATTTTACTTAATAATGGCCTCAAAGCACAAGAGTAGTGATGCTGGCAATTCAAATATGCCAAAGAGAATCCATAAACTATTTCCTTTAAGTGAAAAAGTGAAAGTTCTAGACTTAATAAGGAAATAAAATAAATTATATGTTGAGGTTTCTAAGGTCTACAGTAAAAATAAATCTTCTATCCATGAAATTGTGAAGACAAAAAAGAAATAAGTGCTAGTGTTGCTGTCACATCTCAAACTGCAAAAGTTACCACCAGGATATATAATAAGTTCTTAGTTAAGATGGAAAATGCATTAAATTTGTGTGTTGAAGACATGAACAGAAAATATATATATGATTCAGTATCTGAGGCTTCGGGCATCTACTGGGGGTCTTGGATTCTATCTCTCATGGATAAGGGGGGAGGTGAATTACTATATTAGAAAAGAAGAAAGGTCTCAAATTAATGGCCTCAGCTTCTATTTTAAGAAACTAGAAAAAAAGAGCAGGTTTAAACTGAGAAGAATAGGCAAATATGACAATAGAACAGAATAGAGAACAAGTTTGCAAAGTTTTTCTGAAGGGAGCAGATAGTAAATATTTTAGAAATTAGATTTTTTGTTCCAACTACTCAACCCTGCTACTTTGGCACAAAATCAGCCATAAACAATACTTAAATGAATGAAGCATACACATGTTCCAAAAAACTTTGTTTATGGACACTGAAATCTGAATTTCCTATAAGTTTCATATGTCATGAAATGTTGGGTTTTTTTCCAGCCATTTAAAAATATAAAAATCATGCTTAGCTTGAAGACCATGTAGAAAACAAGCACATAAGAAAAATTTGTTGAAAGAAAGTGGGATTATTCACATCTTCACAGAGACTAAAATATGGCCATGTCACCTTGGAGGAATTATAGTTATGCCATTCAAATACTAGGAAATAAGAAGGGGGGAGAGAGAACAAAATGAACCATTGATAGGGAGGTACAAGGAATGACTTGGAGCAAATACCCTCTCTCTTGGATGTGAGTCAACAGAATTGAACATGAAGAAAGGAGGAGGGTTGTCAGGTCAGTTTGGGAAGACTTTTAATGAGGTGCTAAAGAAAATTCTTTTCTCCAACCACAGCATCTTGGCTTTTCCAGAATCACTGCCCCTCCATCCCCTCTTGGAGGTGTCCAGAGTGGTGCTTTGTAGGGCTAACATTGACTGAAGCAGTGCCTTGACCAAGCAAAGCTAAAGGGTATAGCTCCTCATTGCCCATTAGGAGGGTACATATAAGGAGGGTAGAAGTCCTGGAGTAGACCACTGGATATGTGTTGCTCAGGGTTAATAACCCAAGCTGTTACATTTAATCTCTGCACAACTAAAGAAACATTCCTATATGTTTAGATACACGTGAAAGGAATAAACTGCATACATTCCATAGTCAGTGAATTACAAGAGTAGAGGCTCTTGGATTTGGCAGCTACTGGTAGATTCAAAGGATGTTGCTGAGAAGCAACAGTTTTAGCAAATAGTTCCCTTATTTACTGAAACTTGGAGAGTGTTGCTAATATTTGGGACCAAAAATATTATATAGTGTTTAACAGCCCCAGGGATTTCATGAACTTTCTAGATTTTAAAATCATCATCCATGAAAAACAACTATGTCTTGATTTCAACGTGGCCCTGAGTTATTAAAATGGCTATGACTCTGAACTAGGTCTGTGTCTGTGGGAGTTGTGGCTTAGAAGCAACATTGCTGTCAGAATTCTTATTTTTTGCTGGATATTTTCTAGTAGCTCTCTAGGGTCTAGGACAGGTCTAACAGTGTAAAATGTTGACTCTTTCCTTTCCTTTAGTCTTCCCTGAAAAGAACTTCCAAGAGTGCCTTTAGAGCCTGCCTCAGTGGTGTGCAGCCCTTACTGTTCAAGTTACTTCTCTTTAGGTCTGACATAATTCCTTTGGTTTAGTGTTCTTGATGAAACCCTGAGTCCTAGGTCCAGAGGTATTTTATATAATGCATAGGGTTAGAAGCTGAATCGGACTAGAAATCAGTGTCTCCTTTACTCCTATTATCCAATTGGAGGAAATAAAAATTTAAGTAGGATCTTACCCAGTGACCAGAATTAACTTTCTTTAATTCTTAAATTCTAAGGTTCAATACACTTCAATTCTAAGTGTAATCCCAATGACTATTTATATAAAATTCCCTATATATGCTAAATATGTATCTCACTTATATGATAAACTACTATCCTATATATATGGGTCAAGCTACCTCCACAGAATGACAGATTTGGGAAGGCGATGTGCGATGACAGAATCAGGACCTAACCATGAAAGCTGGACTGAGTAGCTTAATTAAATAATATGAAATTTAAGGTGAGTCAACAGTGCAATTTACCTGTGCATGGACTTCTGGGATAGTGAAACTTGCTCTCTAGAATGACAAAGTGAGTCCTGCACTGTTGTGGGCTAGTGTGTTCAATTCTGGCTACTACACTGGGCTAATGGATGAAGACATGTATATTGCAATTTTTTTCTGAAGAAAGACATCAGAGTGCTAAGAGCACCTAAAACCATCCAAATGATAAAAAGTTGGGAGGAATGAGAGTACTGGAGATGAACAACTTTAGAGCACAGGGATGCCCTAGATAGACGAAACAAGTATACAAGACAAGTGTGGATGGGAGAGTTGGAAGGGGTCGACCTCAGAGAACATACCTCAATCAGACTGAGGACGTTTTTAGCAAAGGCCAGCTTAGGAGTACCCTAATTAAGTTAATAACAGTGTACCTACCTATATAGTTTAAGTTTAAAAAATTTGGCTCTCAAAAGAAATTTCAATTGTTGTACTGTTGATATTTGGCTCTGTTGACTAATGAGTTTGCTGACCACTGCCCTAGAACAAATGGGGAGTAAACACTATAAGTCCCAACTGGAAGGGTTGGATGGAAGGTGCAATACAGAATAATAGTAAGCACTTTCCAAATAGGGAAAATTGCCCCACATAGCAGTGATTTGTTAATCCCTGGAGGTACTTGAGCTAATTATCCACTTGGCTGGGATCCTGAGGAGGATACTCAAATATCACAAGTAAGTGACCCAGGGATGCATGTCACATAACACCTGGCACTCCTCAACATGTAGAAATAGTAGAGCATCTCCTCCAGGACATTCACATATAGATATGTAGATATGTAGATATACTAGAGGCCCAGTGCACGAAATTCGTGCACGGGAGGGGAGGTGTCCCTCAGCCCAGCCTGCACCCTCTCCAATCTGGGAGTCCGCGAGGGTTGTCCCAGTGGATCAGGCCTAAATGGGCAGTCGGACATCCCTCTCACAATCCAGGACTGCTGGCTTCCAACCACTCGCCTGCCTGCCTGCCTGATTGCCCCTAACTACTTCTGCCTGCCAGCCTGATCTCCCCCTAACCACTCCCCTGCTAGCCTGATCAACCCCTAACTGCTCCCCTGCCAGCCCGATTGCCCCTAACTGCCCTCTCCTGCTAGCCTGGTTGCCCCTAACTTCCCTCCCTTGCCAGCCTGGTCACTCCTAAGTGCCCTCCCCTGCAGGCCTGGTTCCCCCCAGCTGCCCTCCCCTGCAGGCCTGGTCCCCCCCAACTGCCCTCCTCTGCTGGCCATCTTGTGGTGGCCATCTTGTGTCCACATGGGGGTGGTCATTTTTGACCACATGGGGGTGGCTATCTTGTGTGTTGGAATGATGGTCAATTTTTATATTACCTCTTTATTATATAGAATAGATATATGGATGTATAGATATATATCTCAGATGTAATGATTCAGTAGAAAAGATTCTGGACATTCACATATAGATCTATGGATATATAGATATATAGATAGGTAGATAGATAGATAGATAGATAGATAGATAGATAGATGTATAAATGTGTAGATAGATAGATAGATAGATAGATAGATAGACAGACAGACAGACAGACAGACAGACAGACAGACAGACAGATAGATAGATAGATAGATAGATAGATAGATAGATAGATAGATAGATATCTCAGATGTAATGATTCAGTAGAAAACTTGTTTGGTATACATCGTCTATCAGAAATGGCAGAGATATCCTGTGACATTCCCAGATCCAAAGAAGATAGAATGGTCCTAAGGTAAACATGGTCATCATTTTTTTTTTTTAGCAAGAGCATGATGGTACCAGAGGGAAGGAGGGTGGAAGTTAATAAAAGGTAAAGAAGGTAAAAAAAAAAAAAAAAAAAGAGCATGATGGTGGTGGCTTATCTCCTAGTCTGCTATGCTTTTTCATAGTCTAGGCCCCTCCATACTCCCCAAATGAACTGCAATTGAAGTGTTGACAAGCTTGAAGAAAGTGGTCAAAAGTAGATTGAAACTCTATCAACAAGAATGTTTTTATATGTGGCTGAGTTGAGGGACATCTAAGAGTTTAGATATCAGGAATTGCTCTGAGTAAACAAGTTTAAATCCCCTGGGAAATAGTCTTTCGACCTGTTATCCTTGAGACATGTCTATCAAAGACTTGCTGTGGTTCTGTGTCTTGTTCTACAAATCAGTATCCCCTCTAGACACAGTAGTGCTAGTTTGCTCACCAGAGAAAACATTCTCTGGATAGAAACAGTCATTTATGCAGGTGACATGATCTTCTGATTTCTGGGAATAACTCTTTAAAAATTTTCTATATCTCTAGGACCTTTCTTTCCCATCCTTCCTATCCTTTTTTATCCCAAATGAATTATTTTCCAGTGGACATGTTTTTACAATAAAAACCAAAAAAAAAGTGTGCTTTGTAAGAATGGTGAAATTAGGGTTCTTCTTTCAGACAAGATAAGCATCAGTTTTTTCAGACTGTAGGAAAGTCATGGAACTATAGTTGATCTACTGAGACTTAAGCTAAAGCTAATCTTTTCAGTTGCTATTTTTGGGTTGCTTCTTTACTCTGCTGGTTTAAACCTGTCTTAAAGGTATGAATAGCATGGGGTATTACAAAATCTAGAACATGGTAGAAAGTGGGCTGGGAAAAAGTGGTTCTTCATTCTATAGCAATACCACTTAATGAGTGAGTCAACTACCTTGCCTTTCAGACACTGTTAGAACCACATGGGGCCTTAGAGATCACATAGTTCTATCCCCTCATTTATACCTGAGACCCAGAATGGAACTGACTAAGCTAAGTTCACAAACGCTAATGAAGAGAAGACTGCTGACCAGGTTGCCCAAAGGCCTGTTAATTACTCTTTCCACTACACAGCCAAACACCCCAATGTAAGGAAATTATACATTTTCAATAGAGTAGGCCAATGACTCTATCCAGTTTTGTGGTTTAAATAATAACAGTCACTGTTCATTGAGTACTTTATGTGGGTTATCTCATTTATTGAGCCACAACATGTAATAAGGAATCTGACACTATTTTTTGATGTTTGAATATGGCAGCTTTTAATACTCCCCCTCTCCTCCACCCCATTAGTCCCCACATTTGGGTAAGCTGATAAGAAAGCTTGGGTGCACACTCCTTTATTGCTGGCAGGAGATTCAAATCATACAAGCTCTTGGCCCCTTGTGGGAACCCTCACTTCCACCGCCTAACCAAAATAAAACCCCTGCCCAGTCTCCCTTCCTTGCTCTGTAAAGCCATTTTGGACCAGATTGGGAGGCTTTTCCTGCTCTTCCCAGAAAAAAAAATAAAGTAATTAGCAAACCTTTCATACCCTCTTGGTGTGTTTGGCATCATCAGTCTTAGCATGGGAACCAAATTTGGAGTAGATGACCACAGCACAACTCTGAAATACTAGTATGTGTATTATTATCAGCATGTTACAGATGAGGAAATTGAGCACTAAAGAGGTCAAAGTAATGCACAAGGGCAGCAAAAAGGCTTGCAAAGTTACAGAAACCACTTCTAAAAATAAGTATAATGCTAATGTGTGGGAAACTGATATAGGGTTAAGCCTCGGACTGACCTGCTGGCAAAGTCACAAACAATCCCCAGCTTAGAGGGCACAGTCCTCTTAGCATAATTAGGCTTGACCTTATAACACTCCCTAGATCTTATCTGGGAATCTAATGGGGTGAGGAAGTGCAGGAAGTATAACCATGGTGTAAACAGGTGAAACTCACAAGAAAAGTGTAACTTTGGTAACCACTGCCTTGTTTACCTCTCACTATAAAAAGCTTGGTGAGGCCTGAGCACAGTGGAAGTCCTTCCTCTTGAGTTGGACTTGCTGTCTGGTCCCCCAATATTCCCAAGTTATTTCATGTCTTTTCTTTTTCATTTGTTGTGTGGCTCCTCTTCCAGACCCAAACCCTGAACCACGCAGGGCGTGGAGGGAAACACTTACAACACTAATGTTTCAATGCAGAACCTAAGAATATTCTATGGCTACCATGTGATATCAAAATGTAAGCAAGGGATTTAAGAAGAATCATAACTTCTAGGCAGAGTTCTTACTCAAGGTCACACAGCTAGTAAGTAATGGAACTAACTGATACTCAGGCACTGGGACTCTGGAATCTACGTTCTAAACACCTCAAGCTGAAATTTGTCTTATTGGAAAGCTTGTACTCTTTCCACTGTGGCAGAAAAGTAAACTTTGGTTGATAAAGCTGTAGAAAGACTATGTATATTTAAAAATAATAATAAATACTAAGCATTGTGGTAAGTTTTAAATTTAATCTTTATTACAATTCTATGAACTGAATACCATTTTTATCCTCATTTTATAGATAAGAAAATTGGAGGCTCAGAGAGTTTGAGAAACATGCCCAAGGTCACACAGCTAGTAAGCAAAGTAACTGGCTTAGAAAGCTTTATGAGTTGATGTATTAGAGGTCATAGTCTAATGTTCATTTATAATATGGGCATTTTGGGTTCTCCCAGGTCTGTAATAATAAAGGTAATATTTTCCCCTATTGAGCAGTAAGCCATTTATAAACATCGTCCTATTTAAATTTAGAGCTGTGTTATAATGTAAATACTACTTTTATCTCCATTTTACAGAAAAACCACTTGAGTCTGAGAGGTTAACAAAATATGTTCAAGGAAAGCCAACTAATGTCTAGATCAGTGGTTCTCAACCTTCCTAATGCCGTGACCCTTTAATACAGTTCCTCATGTTGTGGTGACCCCCAACCATAAAATTATTTTCGTTGCTACTTCATAACTGTAATTTTGATACTGTTATGAATCGTAATGTCAATATCCGATATGCAGGATGCATTTTCATTGTTACAAATTGAACATAATTAAAGCATAGTGATTAATCACAAAAACAATACGTAATTATATATGTGTTTTTCAATGGTCTTAGGCAACCCCTGTGAAAGGGTTGTTCGACCCCCAAAGGAGTCGCGACCCACAGGTTGAGAACAGCTGGCATAGACCTTGGACAGAGCTGTGATTTGAGTTCTGTCTGATTATAATGCCCAAACTCTGAAAGACTTACTTGCTGGTTTTATAGCTTGAGCCCTAATTCTCTTTTATGCCCACTGAAAGTACACACTATCTATCAAGGACCTAGCCATATCTTTAGGATTTTAAAGCATAGCCAGCTGCACTGCCATGGCCCTCCCCCCATCAGCACCTCTTGAGCTGTTGCAGCATATTCCTCCTCAGCACCTCCTGTCAGATTCCTCATTCCTGCTGATTTCAGGGACTGGATTGTCACCGGAGCTGCCATTGCTGCTGTAGCTACTCAGGCAGCACATGCTGCAAGTCCTTGTTATCTCTGGACAGCTCTTTTTGGTATGTTAAGGATTTATTCAGTATAAAAGGAAGAAGGAAAAGAGTACCTTCTTCTGCCCATACTTTTCTCTTCATGAATATCCTGGAGTTTGTATCCCTGAAAAAGGAACTGAAAATTCACATACCCAGAAAGAGAGTTCTGCTTGGACCTACAGAAAATTGATAAGAATGCACCTACTGGGGGAGGCTCAAGAATGGTCCTCAGGGACCCATAAGCCCTGAAAACAAGTGCATCCCTACAAAAAGATCCAAAAAGTGGACATAATTCCTTCAGTTTTCTTTCCCCAAGATTAGAATATGATTATCACTACTTTACCATAAAGGAAGTTCATGTTCACACATGATGGAGACAGTGCACTAGGACTTATGTGGACCCAAAAAGAAATGGAGAAGCATCACCTGCAGAGCTAAGCTTCTGTTTTTCCCACCTTCAGAAAATTATAGATTTCAGGGTAGTGGGCAACAGGGAACATAGAAGCAATGAAGGTACTTTTATAGTAGTAGAAAGAGCCCTTGAGTTGGTGTGAGGCAGGTCTAAGTTAGTTGTTTCAGCTCTGCCCTTGTACAGTAGTATGACCTTGGGAAATCCCTCACCTTTCTCTTCTCAGGCCTTCAAGTACTTCCTCATTGGAACTTCAGTGATCTATGTTCTTGTTTTCTCTTTTTTCAAAATTTCTTGCAGCTATAGTATTATTTGATTTTATTTAAGAATATGACAAACTTTCCTCAGGTGTCTCATAGGATGTGTCTGGCTCTGTGCAAGTTCCTCAAATAGAGCTACATTCAAAGAACCTGGGGAACACAAAGGCAGGGAGAGTCAGGGCAGGCATCTCAGAAGAGGTGCCTCTGAATCTATGCCCTAAAGGATGAGGAGCGGGAAATAAGACCAGGTAGCAAAAGGGCACAAGCTCTTCTGAATCATCTGAAGTTGTGGAAGGGTCAAGAAGTACATGGCTCATTTCCAGGAACTTGTGAACTATAAGAGAAATTTGGTATTGCTCTAGGGAGGTGTGTGGTGGTAGGAAATGAGTTTAGAGAGCTAAGAGGCCAAGACCAAATCATGGATCGACTTGAATGGCTTGTCAAGGAGTTTGGACTTTGTTCTGTGGGAAGCACAGGTTGCCAACAAAGGTTTTCTAGAAGTGTAATTGCATAATCAAAATTTTTGTGCAAGAACATCACTCAGTTCTTAGTATGGAGGATGAACTATAGTGGGGAGACTCTGGAGGCCAGGAAGCTAGTTTGGATGCTAGTTATATTGCAGACAAAGGACAAGGGCCCTCTGGTGGACAATGATCTCCACCTCCTGATATATGATATATATGGTATATTCACACCCTTGTTCATCCCTTTCCCCTTGAGTGCAGGTTGGACCCAGTGTCTCACTCTTAAGAACAGGATGATGTCACTTCCAAGATTAGATTATGGAAAGACTGTGATTTTCGAAGTCAGCTGCTGTGT
This sequence comes from Myotis daubentonii, assembly GCF_963259705.1. Lineage (NCBI taxonomy): Eukaryota > Metazoa > Chordata > Mammalia > Chiroptera > Vespertilionidae > Myotis > Myotis daubentonii. Next base: position 21,527,189 of record NC_081861.1, on the reverse strand, counting down.
TGTAACCTGCCCTCTGGAGAGGTCCAAATAGCAAATAAATTATGTCTCTGGTCAAAAGCCAGCTAGTACCAGAGACCCGTTCACAGCCACTTGAGCAAACTGGGAAGTGGGTCTTCTGAGGCAGGACAACAGCCACATCAGTAACCTTGGAAACAGATCCTATTCCAGTGGAGCTTTGAGATAACTGTACTCCCAGCCAAATCCTTGACTCCAATCTTATGAGAGACCCTGAGCCAGCTACACCATGCCTGGATTCCTAGCCCACGGAAATGGTGAGATAATAAGTATCTATTATTTTATGTTGCTAACATTTGAGGTAATTTCTTACAAAGAAATGGATAAATAATACTAGCCCCAACTAAGGCAATGGGAATGAAGAATAGATGGATTCTGGAAATAGAAGCAAACTTGGTTGGAGTGTGAGGGGGAAAGAAATGTGTGAGTAGACATGGATAATGTTTAAATGAGGTGGAAAATAGAGTAGAAGGTGTTGCTTAGTTGAGGAAAATGATGAGCTAGTTTTGTCCACTCAGTGTTTGAGGGCTTGTAGGACATACTAATAAATATATTCAAGAGGCAGTTGAATCCAAAGGTCTGAGGCTCAGAAAAACCATATATATGGACTGGATTCCTTTATCATCAGACAAGTGTTGTTGTTGTTGTGGTGGTTCTTCTTCTCTTCTTCTCCTTCTTCTTCTTCTTCTCCTTCTTCTTCTTCTTCTTCTTCTTCTTCTTCTTCTTCTTCTTCTTCTTCTTCTTCTTCTTCTTCTTCTTCTTCTTCTTCTTCCTCTTCTTCTTCTTCTTCTTCTTTTTCTTCTTCTCCTTTCTCTCTCTCTCTCTCTCTCTCTCTCTCTCTCTATCTCTATCTCTATCTCTATCTCTCTCTCCCCCATGTATACCTTCTCCCAAGCAGTTACCTCCCATTCTAAAATACTTTTCCTTCACTTTGTAGCCATATTTGGGTCCCAGTTTTACCTAACTGATAACTCCAAATATTAGTGGATCTCTCTCCACCTTTCAAATTTACCTGAGCCTTCTCCAAATGGGAGAAGTTCCAGTGGAAAGAATGCTCTGCAAATCTGCAGTTGGCTTCTCCTACTTGTAGTCATTGGCAAAATCTCTAGAGTTCATATGTAGTTTATACACACAGCCCAATTTCTTCTTTGTAAATAAATCATATGAAGTAACAAAGCAGGAGAGCTCATTACAAGAAGAAATCCAGTACATGGAAAGTCTAGAGGTCAAGTTGATCCAAAGATCTTTTTCAGGAGATGGTGGTGGTGAGGGGTTTTTTGTCTAACCTGCAGAATGTAAACAGAGCCTGCAGACAGACTGAAAGACAGCTCTATCAGCTCTGCTGGAGGTGTTGACACCACTATCCTACCCAGGGTGTGAGCACAGAAGTTTGTTACCATTCTAATTTTGCTGAACTGTTTGGGGCTTTTGACATTACAGATATCCTGTTCTTGTACATAGAGACTCAGAAGAATCTTAAAGGTAGAAGGCACCTTAGAGGTCTTTTTAGAACAGAGTCCACAAAGTAATTCTGGATATTTAAAGCTATGTACTTGCAAATAAACAATGGTACTTCAATTGAACAATTAATAAAGCAACAAATAGAATTATTTTTAATTGAACAATATTAGTAGATGGAATTAGATTTTATTATATATAAAACCACCTTAAATTTGATGGAGCAATAGTTCATTTGAACAAAAGTGATGTGTATATAAATGATTATGGTTATACACAGAATCATATAGTACTAAACTAAAGTCACATATAAAAATCCATTCTCGCCGAAACCGGTTTGGCTCAGTGGATGGAGCGTCGGCCTGCGGACTGAGGGGTCCCGGGTTCGATTCCAGTCAGGGGCATGTGCCTGGGTTGTGGGCACATCCCCAGTGGGAGATGTGCAGGAGGCGGCTGATCGATGTTTCTCTCTCATCGATGTTTCTGACTCTCTATCTCTCTCCCTTCTTCTCTGTAGGAAGTCAATAAAATATATTTTTTAAAAAATCCATTCTCTTCATCTTAAAAAAGCCAGGGTCTGTGTTCTCTATCTCTATTAATGTTGCCTCCCTCTCTATGCACCACCACACAAGGTGAAACAGAAAATCCTATCTCTTGATCCTACCACTTCTGATTTTCATTGTTACTACCCCCAATCAGGTCTTTCTTACCTGAGCCAAAATGAAACAACCTCTTGGCCAATTCCCCCACCTCCAGTCTCTTCTAGCTCCAATTTATCCTTCACACTGCAGCCAACTAGATTTTGATAAAGCACTGACCAAAATCCTTTTGTGGTTCCCACTGAGTACAGAATTAAAGTTCAACACCTTAGTGTATCATTTAAGCAGAACCTTTTCTACCAATCCAGTCTAATTTCCTTAACATCTCTCTATCCCCTTTCTCTGCAGCCATGCTATTTAACCACATTAAGTTCCCAGACTCCAACATATATGACTGAATCTTTTTCATGCCGTTCTATTAGCCTGAAATGTCCACTACTCCTTCTCTTCCTATAAAAGTCCTACATACTATATAGGGTTGAGCTTAAATTGTATCTTCTCTACCCTTTGGGACAGCATGGATGGACCTGGAAAATATTATGCTAAGTGAAATAAGCCAATCTGGGAAAGACAAATATAACATAATCTCACTTATTTGTGCAATCTGATGAGCAGAATGAATTGACCAACAAAATAAGATACAAAGCACAGAGGCATGGAAAAGAGTAACATACCTCAATGTGGGTTGGGGGGATGAGACGAGATAAACCAAAGAACTTATATACTTACTAGAGGCCCGGTACACAAATTCATGCACGGGTGGGGTCCCTTAGGATGGCCTGCGGGGATCAGGCTGAAACCGGCAGTCCAACACCACTGTGACTCCTGCCTGCTGCTCCCACTCATCCCGGCTCTGCTGGGCCTGCCATGGGCTAGTGCCCAATCAGCCCCTATCAGGAGAGGCTTGCACTGCAGCAGGGGTGCTCACCAGCCATGAGCCCTGCATCTGGAGCCCTTCCTGAGGGGGGTGGGTGGGACTTGATCAGCTCTCTGGTGGGCGGTGGGACGCCTTTGATGGCCCAAGATCCGGATCCATCCACTGACATTTGTGCCCAGTTGTTGGAGCCACCTGGCAGCCACTTTTATATTATTTCTTCCTTGTGGAGCATCTAGGGACTTCCAGGAGGCCTGCGGCACTGTCAGGATTGTGCTGGTGGTGCTAGTCTAGTCCATTGGTGCCTGGCCTGTTCTCTGGAGATTGGACCTATAGGACTACTGAGAGAGTGAGTGGCTGCCCCCGGACTGGTGGGCCTCCAGACGAGTCAATCAGCTGAGCAGCGCTCCCGCTGTGGGAGTTCACTGACCACAAAGGGGCAGCTCTTTCATTGAGCATCTGCCCCCTGGTGGTCAGTGCATGTCACAGCAATCAGTCATTCCACTGGTCTGTTGATTTGCATATTAGCCTTTTATTATTTTACTAGAGGCCCGGTGCACAAAAATTTGTGCACTCGGGGGGGGGGGGTCCCTCAGCCCGGCCTGTGCCCTCTCGCAGTCTGGGACCCCTCGGGAGATAACGCCCTGCTGGCTTAGGCCTGCTCCTGGGTGGCAGAGGGCAGGCCCAATCCCTAGGTGAAGCCCCTGGTCGGGCTCAGAGCAGGGCCGATTGGGGAGTTGGGGCACCGCCCCCTGTCATGCACAGAGCAGGGCGGATTGGGAGGTTGCGATGCCACCCTCAGTCACGCTCAGGGTAGGGCCGATTGGGGGGTTGGGGCACCGCCCCCTGTCACACTCAAGGCAGGGTCGATGGGGAGGTTGCGGCGTCACCCCCTGTCACTCACAGAGCAGGGCTAATCAGGGGGTTGGGGCACTGCCCCCTGTCACGCACAGAGCAGAGCCCATCAGGGGGATTGGGGCTCCGTACCCTGTCACGCACAGAGCAGGGCCCATCAGGGGGTTGGGGAGCTCCCCGCTGTCACGCACAGAGTAGGGCCGATAGGGGAGTTGGGGCACCACCCCCTGTCACACTCAGGGCAAGGTGGATCAGGGAGTTGGGGCACCGCCCTCTATAACCCACAGAGCAGGGCTGATCAGGGGGTTGGTGCGCCGCCACTCTCACACTCAGGGCAGGGCCGATGGGGAGGTTATGTCTCAACCCATCACACACAGAGCAGGGCCTATCAGGGGGTTGAGGCGTCACACCCTGTCACACACAGAGCAGGGCCGATCAGGGGGTTGGGGTGTCACACCCTGTCACACACAGAGCCGCAGGGCAATCATTGGGTTGGGGAGCTCCCCCTATCAGGCACAGAGCAGGGCTGATCAGGGGGTTGGGGCGCCTTCCTCTGTCACGAACAGAGCAGGGCGGATAGGGAGGTTGTGGCCCCGCCCCCTGTAACACATGGAGCCGCAGGGTGATCAGGGGGTTGGGGAGCTCCCCCCTATCAGGCACAGAGCAGGGCTGATCAGGGGTTGGGGCGCCTTCCCCTGTCATGAACAGAGCAAGGCAGATAGGGAGGTTGTGGCCCCGCCCCTGGTCACACACAGAGCCACAGGGTGATCAGGGGGTTTGGGCGCTGCCCCCTGTCATGCTGATCCCGGTGCCAGGAGGCCTCGCGGCTCCGCTGATCCTGGTGCTGGGAGGCATATTACCCTTTTACTATATAGGATAGAGGCCTGGTGCATGCGTGGGGGCTGGCTGTTTTGCCCTGATGGGTGTCCTGGATCAGGGTGGGGGTCCCCACTGGGGTGCCTGGCCAGCCTGGATGAGGGGATGATGGCTGTTTGCAGCTGGTCACACACCCTTCAGGGTGGGGGTCCCCACTGGGGTGCCTGGCCAGTCTTGGTGAGGGGCTGAGGGCTGTTTTCAGGCTGGCAGGTGACTGAAGCTCCCAACCGCTCCTTTTTTTCTTTTTCTTTTTTAAATTCTGGGCCAGCTTTAGCTCTGAGGCTCCAGCTCTTAGGCCTCCGCTGCTGAAAGCAGGTTTCTGGCCTTTGTTTACCTTCTGTATTTGAAACAATGTTGCGATCCTGCTGGCTGAAGCCCGGCGGACTAAAGCAGGTTTCTGGGGTTTTGTTTAGCTTCTATATTTGTAGCATAGTTGCTTAGAGTTGCAGCTCAGAGGCCTGCAGCAGCAGGCGGGGAACGTTGGAGTCCTCCATCACTGAAGCAAGCAAGCCTCATGTTCAGTGTAAGCTGCCTGGCTGCCGGCCGCCATCTTGGCTGGCAGTTAATTTGCATATTGCCCTGATTAGCCAATGGGAAGGGTAGCGGTTGTACTCTAATTACCATGTTTCTCTTTTATTAGATAGGATTATATAGGACTAGAGACCCAGTGAATGAAATTCATGCACTGGGGGCTGGGGGGGCGGGTCCCTCAGCCAAGCCTACATTGTCTCGCAGTCCAGAAGCCCTCAGGGGATGTCTGATTGATGTGGAGGCGGGAGAGGCTCCCACCACTGTCGCTGAGCTTGCCAGCCATGATCCCAGCTTCTGGCTGAGAGGCACTCCCCCTGTGGGAGATCACTGACCACCAGGGGGCAGCACCTGTGTTGTGCGTCTGCCCCCTGGTGATCAGTGCTTATCATAGTGACCAGTCGTTCTGTAGTTCAGTCAATTTGCATATTAGCCTTTTATTATATAGGATAGGCATAGCCCATGGACACAGGCAATAGGGTAGTAAAGACATGGAGGAGTAAGTAGAGGCTGGGAAGATGAGAGAAGGGGGGAGGAAAGGGGAGATATCTATAATACTATCAATAATAAAACGTATATTTAAAAATTATCTCTTCTCTAGGAAGCCCCTTCTTCAGCTTTCTCACAGACCCTGGCTCTATGATGGAATGGCTCCCATTTCATTCTGTCTCCAGACAGAGTACCTTATTGACCTTCTCTCTCCAACCCTGTGTGCTTCTTGTTGAAGCACACTTCCTGACACATAGAATACCTTAAAATTTTTATGGAATAAAAAATCTTGGGCTTTGGCAAATCTTTTCAAACTTATTTCAAAAGTTCCTGATGTTTTCACATTTAAATAAAATTAAATTTCAGTAAATTTTTAAAATAATGTCTACTTAGTATTATACATTTGTTTTTGCTTATTAGGGATTTCCAAGATCCACATATAAAAGCATACTAATAATATCTAAGGGTAATATATGTATGGTAATTTAAACTTCTGTTAATTTTTGTTGATATTTCCATAGAGAATGATATATTTTAAAAATAAATGAGCTCTTAATTACTTTTTTAAGAGGACATTTTTTTCCTCTGTGAAGATTTCTTTAACACACACAAAGTACTCACTTTTTTTCTGTTAAAAAGATAAATCTTTATTCTCTTGGCATTTTCTGATAACCTGGACTGGAAAAATTAGATTAGAAGTCATAATTACTTCTTTGCTAGAAGTATGTGCAGTCTAACAGATTGGGTGACCTTAAACAGATTATATTTAATTCAATTTTGTTTGTTTTTAATTTTTCCATTACAGTTGACATTCAATATTATATTAGGTTCAGGTGTACAGCATAGTGGTTAGACATTTATATAACTCATGAAGTGATCCCCCCAATAAGTCTAGAAACCACCTGGCACTGTACAATATTATTGACTATATTCCCTATGCTGTACTAGTAATTTAAAACCCCATGACTATTTTGTAACTATGATTTGTACTTCTTAATCTCTTCACTTTTTCATCATTATCTCCAACCCACCACTCATCTGGCAACTCTCAGTTTGTTCTCTATGTCTATTTGTCTCTTTCTGTTTTGTGTGTTCATTTATTTTGTTCTTTAGGTTTTAAATGAAATACATGGTATTTATCTTTATCTGATTTATTTAACTTGTCATAATACTCTCTAGTTCCTCCATGTTTTCACAAATAGTAAGATTTCATTCATTTTATGACTGAGTAATATTCTATTGCATACATGTACCATCTTTTTATTTAAAAAGATGATTACTTCCATAGCACTTGGATTACTTCCATAGCTTAACTATTATAAATAATGTTGTAATAAACATAGGTGTGAAAATATATTTTCAAATTACTGTTTTGAATTCTTTCCATATATACCCAGAAATAGAAATGCAGGGTCATATAATAGTTCTATTTTCATTTTTTGAGGAACCTCCATACTGTTTTCCATAGTGGTTGCACCAATCTGAAATCCCATCAACAGTGTTCAAGGACAAATGTGAGGAGATAGTCCATTGTGGTTTTAATTTGAATTTCTCTGATTATTAATGACATTGAGCATCTTTTCATTTGTCTATTGGCCATTTGTATGTCCTCTTTGGAGAAATATCTATTCAGGTCCTTTGCCCATTTTTTAATCTGATTGTTTGGGAGTTTTTGGTGTTGAGTTATATGAGTTCTTTACAAATTTTGGATACTAATCCCTTATCAGATATATCATTGGTGAATATGTTCTCCCATTAGGTGGGTTTTCTTTTTATTTTGTTGATGGTTTCCTTTGCTGTGCAAAAAAAAAAAAATTAGTTTGCCGTAGTCTCATTTATTTTTTGTTTGTTTGTTTGTTTCCCTTGCCTGAGGAGATATATTAGAAAAAATATCACTAAGAGTAACGTCACTTTACTGCCATGTTTTCTTCTAGGACTTTTATGGTGTCAAGTATTGCATTTAAGGCTTTAATCCATTTTGTGTTTATTGTTATGTATACTGTAAAAAGGAGGTCTAGTTTCACTTGTAGAATCTATCTGTCCAATTTTCCCAACATCATTTATTTAATAGACTATTTTAACCCCATTGTATATTCTTGTCTCCTTTGTCATATATTAACTGACCATATAGGCATGGGATTATTTCTGGGCTCTCTATTCTGTTCATTTGTTCTCTGTGTCTATTTTTTATAGACACAGTATCATGCTGTTTTAATTACTATAGCCTCATAGTATAGTTTGATAACAGGTAGCATAATATATCAAGTTTGTTCTTCTTTCACAAAATTTCTGTGGCTATTAGGGTCTCTTGTGGTTCCATATAAAATTTTAGATTATTTGTTATAGTTTTGTGCAAAATGTCATTGGTATTTTGATAGGGATTGCATTGAATCTATAGATTGCTTTGGGTAGTATGGACATTTTAGTGATGTTGATTCTACCAATCCATGAAAATGGTATATTCTTCCATTTGTTTAGGTCTTCCTATATCTCTTTTTTCAACGTCCTGTAGTTTTACAAGTATAGGTCTTTTACCTCCTTAGTTAAGCTTATTCCTACGTATCTTAATTTTTTTGTTGCAATGGTAAATGGGATTATTTATTTGGTTTTTCCTTTTGAGAGTTCATTATTGGTGTATAAAAAAAGCCATCAATTTTGTAGTGTTGATTTTGAATCCTGCTATATTGCCAAATTCATTTATTAAATCTAGTGGGTTTTTTGGTGGAGTCTTTAGGGTGTTCTATGTACAATAATCATGTCATCTGAGAATAATGAGAGTTTTACTTCCTCCTTCCCAATTTGGGTGCCTTTATTTCTTCTTCTTGTCTAATTGCTGTGGCTAAGACTTCCAGTACTATGTAGAATAAGAGTGGTGAAAATGGGCGTCCCTGTCTTGTTCCTGTTCTTAGAGGAAATGGTTTTTGCCCATTGAGTATGATGTTCTCTGTAGGTTTGTCATATATGGCCTTTATCATGTTGAGATATTTTCCTTCTATTCCCACTTTGCTGAGAGTTTTTATAAAAAATGGGTGTGGGATTTGTGGAATGCTTTTTCTGCATCTATTGATATGATCATGTGATTTTTGCCTTTTAATTTGTTTATGTGATATATCACATTTATTGATTTGCAAATATTGTACCAGCCTTGCATCCATGGAATAAATCCTGCTTGGTCATGGTGTATAATCTTTCTAATGTAATGCTGGATCTGATTTGCTAGAATTTTGTTGAGGATTTTCGCATCTATGTTCATCATGTATATTGGCCTATAATTCTCTTTCTTTGTAGTGTCTTTATCTGGTTTTGGAATTAGGATACTGCTGATCTCATAAAAAGAGTTTGAAAGTGTTCCTTCCTCTTGGATTTTTAAAAATAGTTTGAGGAGTATAGATGTTAGTTCTTCTTTGAATGTTTGGTAAAACCCCCTTTGAAGCTGTCCAGACCTGGGATTTTGTTTGCTGGGAGTTTTTTTTTTTTTTAACATATTTTATTGATTTTTTTACAGAGAGGAAGGGAAAGGGATAGAGAGCAAGAAACATCGATGAGAGTGAAACATCGATCAGCCACCTCCTGCACACCCCCCACTGGGGATGTGCCCGCAACCAAGGTACATGCCCTTGACCGGAATTGAACCTGGGACCCTTGAGTCTTCAGGCCGCCACTCTATCAACTGAGCCAAACCGGTCAGGGCTGCTGGGAGTTTTTTTTTTATTTATTTTGTTTTTGCTTTTATTAGTACTGCTTCTATTTCATCAGTCATTATTGGCCTCTTCAGGTTTTCTGATCCTTCCTGATTCAGTTTTGGGAGATTGCATTTTTCTAGGAATTTGGCCATTGCATCCACATTGTCCAGCTCATTGGCATATAGTTGTTCATAGTATTTTCTTATAATCCTTTGTATTTCTTCGGTGTCCATGCTTACTCCTCCCATTTCGTTTCTGATTTTCTTTATTTTGGTCTTATCTCTTTTTCTTGATGCGTCTGGCTAATGGGTCATCAATTTTGTTTATCTTTGCAAAGAACCAGCTCTTAGTTTCATTGATTTTTTTTGTCTCTATGTTGTTTATTTCTGCTCTAACCTTTATTATTTCCCTCCTTCTACTTACTCTGGGATTTTCTTATTGTTCTCTTTCTAGTTCTTTCAGTTGTAGGGTTAAATAGTTTATTGCTGATTTTTCTTGTTTTTTGAGATATGCCTGTAGTGCTATAAATGTCCTTCTCAAGACTGCTTTTGCTGTTTCCCAGAGATTTGGGGTTGTTATGGTTTCATTTTCATTTGTTTCCAGGTAGTTTTTTATTTTTTCTTGATCTCATTGGTAACCTATTTGTTGTTTAATAACATGCTATTTAGCCTCCATGTGTTTGAATATTTTTGAGTGGTTTTACTGTAGTTGATTTCTAATTTCACTCCACTGTGATTTAAGAAGATGCTTGATATGATTTCAGTCTTCTTCAACGTGTAGAGACTTGTTCTGTGTCCTAACATGTGGTCTCTCTTTGTGAATGATCTTTCTGCACTTGAGAAGAATGTATATTCTTCTGCTTTAGGGTGAGATGTTCTATTAATGTCAATTAAATCCATCTGATCCAGCGTCTCCTTCAGAGTCACTGTTTCATTGTTAAGTTTTTGTCAGGAAGATCTATCCAGTGAAGTGAGCAGGGTGTTAAAATCTCCTAGTATGGTGCCCTAACCGGTTTGGCTCGGTGGATAGAGCGTCAGCCTGCGGACTGAAGGGTCCCAGGTTCGATTCCAGTCAAGGGCATGTACCTTGGTTGTGGGCACATTCCCAGTAGGGAGTGTGCAGGAGGCAGCTGATTGATGTTTCTCTCTCATCGATGTTTCTAACTCTCTATCCCTCTCCCTTCCTCTCTGTAAAAATATCAATAAAATATAAAAAAATGTCCTAGTATGGCTGTATTGTTGTTGATCTCTCCGTTAAAGTCATCTAGAAGTTTTTTAAAATATATTTAGGTGCTCCTATATTGGGTGTATATATGTTTACCAGGGTTATATCCTCTTGTTGGATTGATCCCTTTAGTATTGTGTAGTGAACTTTGTTGTCTCTTGTGATGGCTTTCATTTAGAAGTCTATTTTGTTGGATATGAATATTTCTTTTCCATTTGCATGGAAAATTTTTTCATCCCTTCACTCTCATCATGTGTGTGTCTTGTCCTGAGGTGGGTCTCTTGTAGACAGCATATAGTTGGTCATGTTTTTATATCCATTCAGCTACCCTATGCATTTTGATTGGAGTATTTTATCCATTTACATTTAGGGTTATTATTGATAGGTACTTATTTATTGCCATTTTAATTCTGTATGCCTAGGTTTCTCTCTCTGTTTCTTCTCATCACAGCAGCCCCTTTATCATTTCTTGTAATGCTGTCTTGGTGGTGATATACTCTTTTAGTCTTTTTTTTTTGTCTGGGAAGCTCTTTACCTGACCATCTATTTTGAATGATAACCTTGCTGGATATAGTAATCTTGGTTTAGATCCTTGCTTTCCATTACCTTGAGTATGTCATGCCATTCCCTTCTGGCCTGATGAAAAATCAGTGTCAGCCTTATGGGAACTCCTTTGTAGGTAACAGTTTGCTTTTCTCTTGCTGCCTTTAAGATTCTCTCTTTGTCTTTAATTTTTGTCATTTTAATTATGATGTGCCTGGGCATGGTCCTATTTGGGTTCTTCTTGCTTGGGGTTCTCTGTGCCTCCTGAACTTGAGTGACTTTTTCCTTTACCAGATTATGGAAGTTTTCTGCCATTATTTCTTAAAAATGCTCTCTCCCTTTTTCCCTTTCTGCCTCTTCTGGCACACCTGTTATTCTGATATTGTTACATTTCATGTTGTCCCACAGCTCCCTTAAGCTGTCCTCCTATTCTTTAATTGTTTTTTCTTTTTAGTTCTCTGATTTTTTTCAAACCTGTCTTCTAATTTCTTCCAACGTGTTCTTTATTTGTGTTATGTCATTCTTTATTTCTGTTTTCATAGTTGCTATATCTTTTCTCATGCTATTGAGCATCCTTACCATCATTACTCTGAACTCTGTTTCAGATAAATTTCTTATTTCTGCTTCATTTATATCTTCTTGTGGTGAATTCTCTACTTCTCTCATTTGGGGATTGTTTCTTTGTCTCCTCATTTTGGTTGTCTGTTTGGGTTTGTGACTATGTATTAGGTAGATCCTCTATGCCCTCAATTTTTAGTTCAGGACAGTGTCAAATGCTTATTTCTGACTAATTAGGTCAGCAAAGACTCAAAGCTTTCAGAGACTGCCTCTGCGTACAGACTGATAGTACATACAGTTCTCAGGTTACGTTGGACTCAATGTACATCATTTTGTGGTTATGTCGCCATCTCCTATTTATTTATAAAAAAAATAGCTCTGTCATTTCTATGTGTGTACATATGTGTTTTATGTTTTTTATTATTTATTTACCACAAGTAAAGGTCAGGAATTGTTATCTTTCTTTTAATTTTTTGTTTTTGTTTTTTATCATTTCACTTCATTACTGCTGTGTATGTGCTCCATGTGAGTGATGTAGGTGCTTATGTAGGTGGGTTCTGACTTATGGTGAAAATCGAGTTATGTTTCGCAGAAGGAACGGATCTCCGAATTTACCCAAGGACCTACTGTATTCCAATTTGAATTGCCCCTAGGCAATTGTCCTCAAGTGAGGCCAGAGTTTTTTCAACTGGGTGGGGCAGTTGCTTTTGCCTGGAGGCTAATTGTTATTTTTAGTCTCTTAAGTGGCCTCAGAGTAAGGTTTTTTTCAACAGGGTGGGTCAAACTATCTTTCCTCCAGGCAAGGCAAATGTCTGTATTCGGAAGATGTCCTCCTCTGCATGAGGGAATGACTCAGCACAGGAAAATGGGGGAGGGGGGGATATATGCTTTCTGAGCCCTAACTCCTGTGTCCCCAGTCCGGCTTCTACTCACACAGCTCCAGTCCACTCTGCCCTCCCTCTGCTGTAGCACAAGGTGGCTCCACAAGGAATTCTGTGCTTTGGCCCTTTAAGAGGGCGCCTGAATTTCAAGCCATCTCTCCCTGGCAGACAGCAACGCTGCTGCTTTTCACAGCCAGATATTATGTGGGTACCCTTCTCAGTTCTGGTCCTCTCTGTTGGTGGCCCAGTTTGGGGATTAGACCCCAGAGCTCTCAGTGGCAACCCCCCATAGCTGAGATATCTCTCTAGAACTTCAGTTGCTGTCTGTGGGCACCCAGCCAGCCCTTTCATGCCTCTGCCCCTCCTACCAGTCTCTATTCGGTCTCCACTTTTGGTCCTCAGGTATCAGGGTTCTCTCCAATGAGTCTTCCATTGATTATTCAGGAAGTTTTTCTGTATTTTAGTTGTAATTCCAGTTTGTTCCTGGGAGCGTGTCCATGCAGCATCCACTTACTCTCCAAAGTACTCATTTTTAAAATGAGTTCTGAGCGTAGTTGCTACCATAAGAGTGTTTGTTTGTTTCTTTTGTAGGTTGAATCTAGGTTTTCAGTAATTAAAAAGTTTATTTAGTTGTCCTTTTGGTAATGGTTTGCCATTTTCCACCTACCCTCCCTCCCACTTAGAAGGGATTTTTGGTGGAGGTGGATAAAAACATAATAAGCCTTATTAAAGGCAGCTTGGAGATAGTTGTAGGAAATCATTGAACAGAAAGGCAGGATACACAAGTTCTAGTTCACTGATTCTGGCATTAACAAGTGCAACCTTGGCATATTCGTGTCACTCTGGGTCTCAGTTTCCCTTTATGTAAAATGAGGGTGCATGCTGTACTAGATGATTTCTGAAGACTCTTCCTGCTCAAACAGCGTAGGTTAGGAAAAATGCATTTGAGTTTGAAGTAGCACCTGCTATGTGCAGCAGCCTCTAGAACTTGACAATTTGCCTCCCAAACACCTACAATAGCTACTTTATCGAGATATAATTCAACCATAAAATTCATCCACATACAAGTCAATGGTTTTTAGTATATTCAAAGAATTGTGCAACCCTCATCACAATTGATTTTAGAACATTTTAATCATCCCCCAAAGAAACCCTGTACCCAGTTGCAGTTATTCCCCATTACTTCTCCAATTCCTCCAGCCATAGGGAAACACTAATCTACTTCTGTTTCTATGGATTTGCCTATTCTGGGCATTACCATAAATGGAATTATAGAATATGTGCTCCTTGGTGACTGCATAATGTTTTCAAGTTTCATCTGTGTTGTAGTATGTATCAGTACTTCATTTTTTTAAAAAAAATAAATTTACTTCTTAGAACAGTTATATATTTACCAAAAATTGGGAAGATACTTACAGAGTGTTCCCATATATTGTTATACCCAGTTTCCCTAATTATTAACATCTTTCATTAGTATGGTACAACCATTACATTAATGAACTAATATTAATATATTATTTCTAAACTCTATATTTTATTCAGATTTTCTTAAAATCCTTTTACTGCTCCAACATCCTATCTAGAATACTACATTACATTTACATTATATATAGTAGTCATGTCTCCTTAGGCTACTCTTGACTATGACAGTTTCTCAGGCTTTCCTGTTTTTTTATGACCTTGATAATTTTGAGGGATGCTGGTCAAATATTTTGTAAAATGTCCCTCAATTGGAATTTGTCTGATGTTTGTCTCTTGACTAGACAGACTGACTATGGGTTTGGGGAAGGAAGACCACAAAGAAAAAATGTCATTTTTATTGTAGAATATCAAGGGTACATACTATCAACATGACTTATCACTGTTGATGTTGACCTCACTGACATAGTGTTTGTCAAGTTTCTCCTCTGCAAACTTACTCATTTCCCTCTTTCCTTGCTATTCTCTTCATTAGGTAGTCACTATGAATAGCCCATACTATAAGAAGCCAGAGTATTTATATAAATTATTTATATTTCTTCTACACAGAAGATTTGTCTATTCTCCCCTCATTTATGTATTTATTTAATTGTTTATTTCAGTGTGAATGCATAGATATTTATTGTATACTTTGGGTTATAATCCCATACTAATTTATTCATTTTGTTACTCAAATTGTTCCCAATTTGATCATTGGAGCTCTTTTAGTTGGCACCTGTGTCCCTTTGGCACAGCCCCATAATTTCACGTGTTCCTTCCTTTCATTTTTCCTTGCCTTTTTTCTTACCTTTTCTTATTTCTGGCACTACAGGATGTTCCAGGCTCATTCTGTATATTTCTGGTCCCTGTCCTAGAATAGCCCTGTTTCCTTTTATTGAAGAATGATATTAGAAACTAAGATCTGGATGCTGTGTGTGCGCATTGCTTTGGGGATAAGATTGCTTCATATATACTAACCTGTATATAAACAAGTACTCAATTTCTTTTCACTGAAGAATAATATTCCAATGTATGGATATATCACATTTTATTTATTCTTAATAAGTTAATATACAATTATGTTGTTTCGACTTTTTTGCTATTACGAATAATGCTGCTATGAACATTAGTGTACAAATATTTGTGTGGACATTTGTTTTTATTTTTCTTGGTTATTCTTACTACTAGAATTTCTGGGTCATATGGTCAGTGTTTAACCTTTTGAGGAACTGCCATACTATATTCTAAAGTGGCTTTACTATTTTACATTCCCACTAGCACTGTATAAATATTACATTTTTTCCACATCCTCATCAATGCTTGTTATTGCATACTTAAAAATTATTATTATAGTCATCCTAGTTGAAGTAAAGTAGTTTTGATTTGCATTTCTCTGATGACTAATGATGTTGAGCATTTTTTTATGTGCTTGTTGACCATTTGTATATTCTCCTTGGAAAAATTCTGACTCAAGTTTTTTGCTCATTTTTAATAGGATACATTGTTATTATTATTATTATTACGTTGTAAGCCTTTACATATGAGCCTCTTATAAGATATATGATTTGTGTATATTTTTCCTATTCCATGAGTTGTCTCTTCACTTCCTTCATGATGTATGTCCTTTGAAGCAAAAAAGTCTAATTTTGACAAAGTCCTATTTATCTATTTTTAAATTTTGTGTTTTTGCTTGTGGTCTCATATGGTTTGGTCCTTTTTAATTGTGATGTTTTATTTTGCTTGCTTTCTAGCAAGAGAAACATTGCTTGTGATGATGGAAATTACAGAATCTGACCAGAGAGCATTAGCTCCTCCCTGAAGAATCATCAGATGTTGCTAAGAAAGGGGACCATCACAGCTAATACATACTACATAATGGCTTTGTGCCTGAAACTATGCACAGGTCTGAAAATATTGTGGTTGCATATTTTTGAGAACCTAATATGGAATAAGTATTGCTGAAAAAATCAGACACAGACTTTGTCCTTATGGAACTCACAATACTAGATGAGAGACCAACAATAGGCAGAATCACATAAGTAAACATAAAATGACCACTGAGATCAGTGCTGTGAAAAGGTACCCAGTGCTATGAGAGCTTATTACAAGGAGATTTGTCCTATTCTGAAGGTGGGCATCATGGAAGACTTCCCCAAAGTGATGCTTGAACTGAGATCTTCAGGAAGACACTGAAGTATTTGTTGGGAAGAGCTTGGGAAAGAACAATCCAAGAAAGGGGGACAACAAATTCAAAAACCTCGAGGCAGGAAAGAAACAATGTATTTTTTTATAATAAATTTTATTAATTGTCAGGAAATCTGTGTTTGATGCGTGGATCTGGGGAAATTCCGCTGATGTAAACTAAGACATGTACTGTGCAAAATAATCTTTATCTGAGACAATTACTGAACTTTAAATTGTATTTAGATATGAAACCTTAGGAGCCATAACATATTTAGCAAACATTTATCAAATAAATTCTTGCTGGTGTTGAGATAAGGAAGAATAAAAGTGCAAGGAGTTGAGCCCAGAGAGATGGGAGGAGCTGGATCAAGCACAGCTTTGGAGCAGTTGGGAGATTTTCCCAAGAGCAATAAAAAGTAGCCACTAGAAGGTTAATAAGAAGGGAAGTAACAATGATAGGTTTTATGTTTGCAAAGTAGAGGGAACGCTATAGGAAGAATAGTTGGTTGGGAGCAGGTAGGAAGCCATGATAGTGGTCCAGCAGAAAAGGCTGAGGATGGTGATGATGGTGTTGATGGGGAGAAGGGACATAGCATATTATGTTTCATTCAGCTGGTGGTGGGTGCTCACCTAGCCCCTCCTCCTCCTGTCCTGGGACCCAACCCCTGGGCTTGTTCTCCCCTCCCCATCCCAAGAGGGCAATGAGGGTTACTCAAGCCCCTGGGTTTACTAGTTAGTATGTGCCTTCTGGGTCCTTAGTGGCCACTGCTTCCCGCTGTTGATCTTGGCTCCTAAAGAGGTCTTTTTCTTCAGTGAGTGGGTCTGAAGAATGATGGAGCCCTCACTAATCTGCTCCTGCTCCTGCTTGCTGAAGAGGGCACTTGGCCGAAGAGGCTGGTGTTACTCTAGTGTGCTTGTCCTACTTGCGTTCACTGTCCAGGCTGAGGAAAGCTGAAGGATTACTGCTCCCGTGGCTCCCTGCTCCCCACTTGCCCCAAAACAAATGAAGGGAAAGCTGGAACTTTTCTTTCACAAGGAGACACATTTTTCTGTCTTTGTGATAGGGAGGGAATATATTTTTTTAAATGCCTTTTCTGGTGATAACAGAAATATAATCTTATCAGAGAAAATTGAAAAGTACAAGAATATATAAGGAAGACTAACCAGTATTCATAATACTACCCTGAATTTTTGCATAGATTTAGTCATACCTACTTATTTTTAAATAGGTCATACATACTGAATATACTTTTGTGTATCTCACTCTTTTCACTTTGTGGTTTAAGCATTTCCCTATGTCATTAAAATCTCTCCACACACAATTTTTAATCTGCAAAGTATTCTTTTTTGAAAACAATATTTTGCATAATGTTTTCCTATTTGGGTTGTGTGTAACTTTTACCATTATAGGGAGGTCTGTGATGAGTGTCTTTGTTTATAAATCTCTTCCTTCATTTTGGGTGGCCTCTCCCCCTCTGAATATCTAGAAGGGGGATTAGTAAGGGGAGTTGTGTAGACCTGACAGGAAAGAAAATCTCTATGTAGGATAATTCCCACCAAACGGTAACTCCACTCCTGTTAGTGGAAAGATAAAAGATAGGGGCTGGTGTTTTCCACTTTGTAAGACCCTATGCTCTCCACATCACTTCATTGTTCACCAAGCGGTGGCTACTAGGTGTCTGTGTTAGGAATTATCTCTTTTCTTCAGAGACCTGCGGGATTGTGAGCTTGAGAGGCAACTAAAACTGGATTTCATCCATTTCTCTTCATCTTGTGGTGCAACAGAAAGCCCTCCATGCCTGTGCTGCCATAGAGCCAGTTAAGCAACCTTGAGCATTGCCATTTTTTTCCTTAGGGGCCAGTTTCTTCATATGTACAACAAGGGAGAGGAGTGTTTGGGTGTGACCAGATTTTGTTAGTGTTGATACTTAAGCAGCAGAACCCTTATTTCAAATTAAAAACCTTACAAGAACCCTAATCTGTAAAAGAGATTAAGGAGCAGTTCAGTTGTCCTGGGAGAGGTGTGTAAAGAAGTGTGTGTGTGTGTGTGTGTGTGTGTGTGTGTGTGTGTGTGTACACGCACGCGCTCTGGTTTGAAAACTTTGGCCTAGAGGATAGAAGTTTCACCCCAGTTCAGTTCATTTCCCTTTCCTATTGCTAAAGTTTTTTTAAAAAATTGTCTTTCATCTATATTTAAATCCTCCAAATGTGCTGATTGATGAAATCTTTTCTCTTACAGACAATTTGGAAATCAGACAAAGTGGAGCACAAAGCCATGGATGTTTAGAGAGGGAGTGAGCAGTATGTGAGACTGCTGAAAGGGTGACCCTGGCACTTCTAAGAAGGCAACCACACAATGGACTCTTCCAAAGAAGCAGTGTCAGTTTATCCCAGTCGCCACCGCCCCCTCAGTGGGTCGGAATTGCTTGTTTTCACCCTCCCTTTCCTGGAGTCATTTCAAATCAAACTTGTGTCCACAATTGCTAGAAATTTGAACCCAGAGTAACCTACAAACAGGTACTTTATTGAGACCCAAACACTGTGAAAGATGAATAGGGGAGTGAATATGACAAGAGAGTTTCCTCCAGACCCTGGGACACTGGAGTACGGGGAGGAGGTTGAGGCTCAGCATCCTGACAGTCTGTTCAGTTAGTTCCAATCTAGGCAGCACGGACCAGCCTGGAGGGACCGAAGTCTGTGGGAAAAGAGGGAGTAGAGCAGAGGTCTTGCCTGAGCTCAGCAGGGACACAGCAGGCCAGGAAGGAGCTTTGGGGTGGAGGGCAATGGGCTGTAATCTGTAATTCACCGACAGAAGCCCTCCCACCCCTTGCTTCACAGTGTGAGGTGGGGTGCTGTAGGTGAGGGGAAGAAGGTGCCAGTGTCCTCTGAGGAGGGATGGCGCTACTTTTCCTGGGAGACCGGACTTCGGACTTCTCTCCTAGAGGCATAGTAAGCTTAGTCTTCAGGATCCTCAGTGATGTGTAAAAAGCTGGAACGACCCCTGAAGTTGTTGAAAGCCCCTACCCCTCCCCCTGAAACCCGCCCCAGCCAGCAGGTGAAAGGCTGGCCCGCACAAAGAAGCCGGTTGAAAATGTGGAATTCGAACCAATTTACGGGAGATTCTGTCGCCCAGATTCCCAGCAGACCTCAAGCAAACAAACCTGTAGCCAGAAGTAGATGAGGTTAAAAACAGTGCACCAGGCCAAGCTTATTGGAAAGTCCTAGTTTAGTTATACTGGGATAGCGAAGTAACAGGATTAAAGGGATTAAGGAAATCACCTCAAACAGCTGAGAAGGCAGTAAAAAAACACTGGTTCTATTTGTTTTCTTCCTAGACTCCATACAGATACACTGGGGCCGTGTGGCCAGAGCGAAACGAAAGGGCTTTCAGGGGACACAGCGGCATGGCCAAGGGTCAGGGACTGGGGGAAGTCGGTGGGGGAGGAGTAGAAAGTGGGCTCCTGGTTTGGAATGAGAGGGAGCCTCTTTTAGAAAATAAGTATGTGGACTGGGTTGACAAGTCAAAAAGAAAAAGCCATTCAGAGAGTTTTAGAGATCCTTTAGGTCTTTTTTTTTTTTTAGAGATCTAACATGCACTTTGCAAAACCAAACCTTATGTTCTTTGAATGCTGGTTCTCCAGCTTCTGCCACCACGGTTGAAATATATTTATTTCCTCATAGGGATTCCTGTAATCTATTTATTTCTAATAAGATAATTGAGATTTCTGAAGGGTTTTCGTTTTCAGCTTGGCTCTAGTGTCTTCCCGCCCCAGTGCACAAAGGTAAAGGTACCCCTTTTTTTGCTGGTTCCATTGGCCTCTCAGAGCTATCAACAAGTGCTTGGCCGCGGGAGGTTCGCTTTAGACAAACTACTTTCTCCTCAGAGTTTCAGTTGAAAATATTGGCAGCCGCTGTGTTTGGTTTACCAGTAGTTAAAAAATAAACCATTTCAGATCACTCATTGTCCCCCAGGTGCCTCCCACCCCCAGGACAGGACCACGGTTGTAATATCCACCCCGCACCTAAAGTTTCAGGCTCACAAAATTATCAGGACTCCATTATGTTGGTTATAAAATTTATTGATCTCTCATTTAAGAATTAAGAGTAAACCCTTGAAAAACATGAAACAAAATAGCCCCTTCCCCACAACACAAACGAAATCTGAAAACATTATCGCGACAAAGTATCAAATATTGATCACGGCAGAAATCACAACGCAACAAACTAAATGCGGACTGGACAAGCTGCCTGTGGCCAAGGACTGCGATGCGGGAGACACACGCACACCTGGCTATAAATTAACATTGGATTTAGCTGCCGCGCCCCTCCGCGTGGTCAGCCCCCCAAAAGCCCAGGAGGAAAACGGATGCAACGCGACTGGAGGAGGGGAGGTTGCAGGTTTCAGGTCAGCTTCACCCGCGAGTACGAGTACAGTTTCTCCCATTCACTCACTCCATGACTAACAGCAAACTAAGGAGACAACATTTTCAAATGCAACCGGAAAACCCGGGAACCCCGGAGGATTGGGGGGGGGGGCTGCTTTTTCTTTGCGAACATCACAGCGATTCCAGCCTACAAAAGGGGAGGAAAGGGCAGTCGAGCTCTAGAAAGTCCTAGCTTAGCTGCTCCGGACTTCTTTTGCTTTTGTACAAAACCGGACAGCTATGGCAAAACTTTCTGTCCTCCCCTTCACAGGTACAAGGCAACAGACCCAGGCAAGCAAAGCTAAACAACAAGGCGTCCCAACTCGGGGGGTGCGGGGTGGGGTGGGGGTGCAGGGTCGGCGAGCGCAGGGCGGCGCTCAGATGTGGGTCAGCGGCACGGTTCCGTTGACGGCAGTCCCCGCGCCCTGGTAGTGCTGGTGTACGGTGTGCAGGCGGCCGCCTGGCAGCGGCGAAGCAGCGTCAGCCGCGTCCCCGCCGGGTGGCAGGTACATGCTTATCATGTCGCGCAGGTCTCCGAGGCACGCGCGCTGCGAGTGCGAGGTGATGGCGGGTGGAGGTGAGCTGGGCTCCGTCTTCACCACCGTGCCCATGGGGCCCAGGCTCATGGCGGCGGCGGCCGCGGCCGCGGCGGCGGCGGTGGCGGGCTGCTGCCCGTAGGCGGCGGCGGCGGCGGCGGCGGCTGAGGGCGCCATGCCCCCGTAGCCCGAGGCGGCCGCGGCGGCCGCGGCGGCGTTCATGTAGCTCTGGGCCCCTGGGGGCATCATGGGGCTGTACTGCAGGCCTGCCATGTCGTAGCGGTGCATCTGAGGCAACGCGGGCGGCGGCGGGCTGCTCATGGTGGCCGGCTGCGCGTAGCCCAGCTGCTCCTGCACCAGCGAGTACGCGCCGTTGGCCCATCCGTTCACGTGTGTGTACGTGTCCAGGCGCTGGCCCACGCCCACCGGGCTGCTGGCGGCGGCCGCCGCGGCGGCGGCTGCGGCGGCGGCTGCGGCGGCGCCGGGGGGCAGGAGGCCACCCGGCAAGGAGTACTTGTCCTTCTTGAGCAAAGTCTTGGTCTTGCGGCGCGGCCGGTACTTATAGTCCGGGTACTCTTTCATGTGCACAGCGCGCAGTCGCTTGGCCTCGTCGATGAACGGCCGCTTCTCGGCGTCGGTCAGCAGTTTCCAGTCGGCGCCCAAGCGCTTGCTGATCTCAGAGTTGTGCATCTTGGGGTTCTCCAAGGCCATCTTGCGCCGCTGCCCGCGGGACCACACCATGAAGGCGTTCATGGGCCTTTTCACGCGGTCCTGATCACTGCCCCCTCCACCGCCGCTCGCGCCGCCACCGCTGCCTCCGCCTGCGTTCGCGCCGCTGGCTGTGTTCGAGCTACTCTTGCCTGCACCGCCCGGGGCTGTGGGGCCACCAGCTCCTGTCCCTGGAGTGGATGGCCCCACGGGGTTCTTGAGTTCAGTCTCCAGCAGGCTGTACATGGCCGGAGCGGGAAGAAGGTGCGCCAGAGTGGCGGGAGGAGAAGGCGCTCCCGGGGCTGGAGCGGCCACGGTGAAAAGGCCTGGGGGCTCCGTCGGAGGGGCACTTGGGGGCCGGTGGGCCAGCGGGTCGGGAGGGAAGGATAGGCTTGCTGAAGCGCTCCGCGCCAGGTCTACAGGAACCCGCAGGCCACTCTCACCTGATGCTTTGCCAGGAGCTGGTCGCATTCGCTGTCTGGCCGGGCACTCGCCAGGCCTCTTATATACCTGCTCTGATTCCCCTAGGGTTGGGCTCGGTCCGCCCCTCGCCTGCGGGAGCCCCCGTGATTGACAGGTTTGCAGTGATGCACTCTGGCCAATCACCACGGAGCCCCCGATCGTCCCCCACAGGAAAAAAAGTTCGGGGAGCCCTTTCGTTCACCTCCACGCCCCTCTTGGGCCCGGTGACGTGATGAGAGTTATTCGGGAGGCGGGAGTCTCGGAGAGCCACTCAGAGACCACCAATTAGGGTCTCAAAAAGTTTGAAAGAACGAAACTCTAGGAGGTGACAGAGGGGGAGGGGACGCACGAGCAGGATTGGGGGGAGAGGGGGCAAAAGGGCGCCCATGGGGTTCAATCAACAATTTTGCAGCCCTATCCGGGACCACCGGTGCCCGGGGCCACCTTGCAAAACTTTGCGCAATCTGCGCAAAGGTCCTCAAACCGCTTCTGGTGCCAGCGCTTGGACACTGGGCATCGCCAACATCCTGGCGGGCTTGGGGCTCAGGGTGCAAGCGAGCTACGCTGGGCTGTGGCTCCGAGAAGCCCTCGCTGGAATCAGCCCCTGTCCAAGAGGACAGAGCAGGGGTCCGGGACCCGTGCGCGGGAGACAAGCTTCGGGACGGCGGAGCGCACAGGCGCGAAGGTTGGTTGTGAATGAGAGCAGACAGCTGCACACGCAGAGCCCAGGCGCTCACGGGCAGTGGTGTGGGTGGGGGCAGAGGGGGTATACTGGCTTTGGCTCTCTCGCTCCAGGCCCCCGCTTAGCGGCCCCTTTTTGTCTCTGCTCTCTGGCCATTTCGGTTTTCCAGTCCGATGCCCCTGAGGGGGAGGGTCAGGCCCCTTGGAAAATCCGTTTTCATGGCAACACCGAGCCTCTCCAAGTGAAAGAAAAGTTTCTTGGAGGGGTGGGAGGGGGGGACGGTGGCCGGAGAGGAGCCGAGGCGGTCCTCGAGCGGACCACAGGGCCCCTCCACTGGCCGCGCACCTGCCAGGACCACTGAGTGCTGCTGTCGCCGCGCAGCCGCGCCACCTCCCCGGGAAGCGGACTCTGCTAACGGATTCCATCCTTCTCCTTGTTTGTTTTACAGCCTTCCTGACCGGAACTACCAGACTCGGAGCGGGACACTCACTCGTTTGTGGGGTTGTCTGCCAAAAAGTATTTGCCCAGAAACCCGGCTGCAGGGAGAGGGAACCCCAACAATCGCCTTTGCCAACCCAAGCGAGTGGCAAGCGTTTGAAACTCCCGGAGCAGCCCCAGGCGATGGGTGGAAAGGAGAAACCAGCCGGGCAGAAGTGGCAGAGACTGAAATAAGGTGTCCGTGCATGTGGGCGTCCCGCCCCCGCCCCAGCCTGTGGAAAGGTGGGGAACTAAAAAGAAAGACTTAAATCCAAAGTGTGAAACAGAAACAAAACCCCAGGCTTTTAGTGTCTTCGCGCTAATGCAAGACCAGGCGATCCTCCACCGCCTGCCTTCATGCCACTGGGAACTTCCCCTTTTCCTGCATGAATTGCAGGCCAGCCCCCTCTGGGGCTGGCAGACCGCTGGCACCAGAATCCTGGCTCCCACCCGGCATTATCTCCTGGAAGCTTGGGTCTCAAAACTTGCCCTTTAAGTTTGGGTTCCATCTGGTCCGGGTCTTCTTGTCCATCAGGACAGAAGGAAGCAAACGTCCACAGCCAAGGGCTGCGATCATTTGAATGGGTGTACGGGTATGAGGTTTTAAAGTAAACTGTCTGGAATGGTTCTGTGTGTGGGTTTTATTTGTGTGTGTGTGTGTGTGTGTGTGTGTGTGTGTGTGTCCGCGCGCGCGCCCGCTTTTGTGTGCAGGCACGCAAGCACGTGCACGGGTGTGCACACTTAAGCTGACACGGAGTGAAAGGCGCATCTCAGAAAACGGAATGATTCCGCAATCCCCACCTGCACCTGTTTTCTGACAGTCAAGTTTTCCTGGACAAACCCACTTATCTTGCCCTCTTGCCGCCTTTTTCAGATGCCCTCTTGGGTTCTCTGGGCCTCCGAGGCTGTTGCTAAGTGAAGCGCGTTTTAGGAAACCACCCAACCGACGCGCGGCCTGGCGTCCAGTAGCCTGACAGATGTCAGGATTCTTTCCAAGTTTGAGGACCTCGTTGTGGCGACAGCGCCTGGGCTGCATATTTCCCCGGCCAAGGGATGCGGTATTGGGACCCAACTCCTCTCGGCAGCAGATTATCTGAGATGGAGTCACTGCCACCAGCCATTTGTCATTTGATAGCGCCTTGCCCAAGGCTTAGGTGAGCTCATTTGCACACTACATCCTTCTGCCAGTTACGACACCCTCTCCCACACTCCTGGCTTCCTTCCGAGGCCGTCAAAAAACCTGTCTCTGCCTGGAGGCTCTGGAATGGTCTGCGCAGCCCCAAGTAAGAGCCAAGCCGAATTTCCTTCCAAACATTTCCCAGGAAACATCCTCAACCCAAACTAGCATTTCAATAGCCAAGCAAGGTTACCGTTGCGGGGCATGGGGAGTTGGGGGAAGGCTGGAAGGAAACCGTTCTGTTGGCCCACCAGCATTGCAACCCAGAGGCGGGACCTTCGCTGGGGGTCAGGAGAAGTGTCGGTTCAAGCAGAGGCTGCGGGGAGGCAAGGGGACCTACGGAGCTCCAACTAGTGTCTCTGACATGCACCCTGCACCCAGTGAAGAAAGCAGAGGGACACTGCAGGATCCAGGACCAGTCTTTTCCAACCTTTCCTGGACAGCGTGCTCGGCAGCTCTCTTGCTCTTCGGGACCTCCGGGAGCCAGTGGGCAGCATAGAGTCCTGGGCGTCAGGTTGGGAACGCGGCCAAGAACCCCTTCTGATCCCTCCCTCCCCGCCCCCTTCGCCCCCTTCAGCCCAAGAGAGCGCAGGTTCCCTCCAACAGGGGCGGGCCCTGGGGTTTCCAGGACCCAGGGCGCGGCAACAGCGCCGTTTGTTGGCTTCTGTTGGAAATTTCACACAGAGGTGCCCCTTCCAGCACTCCGGACTTGGAGATCGCCACGCTCCATAGAGAGGTAGTTGGTTTTGCCCCAGGACGTAAATGCTCATCCTTAGAGGGAAGGATATCACAAAAATCGGGGGGCCCGACGTTCTAGAGTGGTTGGCCCGGCGGGCTCCGGGTGCATAGGACCCCCCTCCCCCATTCTGCCTTCCTCCAGTTTCAAGCCTTGGCAGAAATCAGGTGTCCCAAGGGCTTCCTATGTGCAAAGCACACTTTTAGCAGCTGTGCCTCATAGCTACTGGTAGAGAGCAGAGCAGGAAAGTGGCTGTCCTACCACTGGCGCGGAGGTGCCCGCGGTTGATTCTTTCTCAGCAACTGCTCATGGGAGACCTTTCTCAGATTCTCCTGCTGGATTATGTCCCAAACTCTTTAAAAGGAGATGCCTTTTGCGTGCTGAGTGGAATAGGGTGGACGTGTGTTGCTGCCTGCTGAGATCTGACCTTAGGGTGGAGAGATCGCCTTTTCAAGTGCATCCGAACCCAGCGAGAGATCTGGATTAGAGTAATTGAGAAAAACTTACCCTGGAGACTTTCTGAAATGCTTTGCTTTACAGCAGAGAAAAAAAAAATCTTTTTTTTTTTTTCTTATCCAAAGGCAGTAATTCCTATTTCTTCCTTGAGACCATCCTTGGACTATTTACTCTGGCTCCTAGCCAAGATTGTGTATTTAGGACAGAGATTGAAGGCCTTGATCAAGAAATCAGAGGTGGAGGTTTGTTGCAGAACCAACCATCTCTTGTAAGAGGTCAGAAAGGTCACCAACACTTTAACAGGGCGAAGTAGACAGCTCCTCTAGTTCTCAGAGCATTCAGTTTGCTCTCCCTCCCTCAACACAAAGCACCACCCTCCTCCCCCACCCCGTTCTCAATGAAACTCATTACAGGTTTGGGAAGGAGCTGAAGACCCTAGGCTGACTGGTGTTGGTTGTAAATAATAACCTAGTTGATGCTCTCTAAAGAAATGTTACTCGGAGCTATGGAAGTGTGTGATGACATGGTCCTTGAGGCACCAAAAAGTCTCTTTTGGGAAGTACAACTGTATTCTGTTGCATTTTTGTTGTAGCTCTTTTTGGGAGGAAGGGAGCACTTTTACAAGTGAATTTCCCAATTTGATTCACTTGGTTAGGTGATCTGTCCCTGGTAGATAACTGGGAATCCCCGTGGCCCACACGTTGGAGCTTAGTTGCTAAGATTCCTTTCACCACCAACAGGGTATTAAGATATTCATAACCAGCCCTTGTTTTCCTAGGTGTGGAGCAACTATGAGGAAATTGACATTTGCTTTCAGCCTTCAGAGCCCTCTTGCCTTCCTCACAACCCAAACACAACCCAGGACACTGCCACCTCCCCGGAGGAAGGAAGGCTCTACCAGGAACTGGGTCCCACTTCCAGGGGGTCTTCCCGGTCATGATCCTCGACTTCTTTGTCTCTCTATCCTCCTCAACACCCCCCCCCCAACTCTCCAAGTTGACAAACAGCTCACCTCTGGGGAACATCCTACCCTGAAATTCAGCACCCTACAGCGAGGCCTGCCTTCCCACTTGGGACCATAGCCTTTTCCTCTTCCTATTGTGGCTGCAAAAACATAACCCTCAACAGCGTCAAAGTGGCTTGCCAGAAGCCCTGGCCAGGAAAATCATCTAAAAATCGTTATCGTATGTAATGTTGTTTGAATTATTTCATGTCCTCACAATTCAGACAGCGGGGGCGTAGGCGGGGTGGGGTGGGGGGGTGGATGCTGGAAGGGAGCAAAGGTCCAGCAGGCCTAGAAGTGCCCCCCCCCAGTATACTTGTAAGATCACGTGACCTCCAGGCACCTCCAGTGTGACCAGGCAGGACCATTGGTCCTGGGCTCCGGAGGGCGGCTCAAGGCTGGGGAGAGCCTCCTCCAAGAGCAAATTTTAAACTTCAAAGCAGCATCCTCCCAACCCCTTCTTGTTCTTCTTTTTTTTCTTATTCACTCTTTTTCATTTTCTTTTAAGAGAGAGGAGAGCCATTGAATTCGATGCGCGGAATATCTATGTTTTCTTTGCCGCTTTTCGGCCATCATTTATTTTCATTTCGCTAAATCTTCGTCATACACACTGTGTGTACTGTGTGCTGTGTTAGGCTCCAGGTACTGCCTGAGACCCCGCTCCTTCACATTCTGCAGCAAAAGTGGGGGCGGGGGCAAGGGAAAGCTCAGGAAGGCGGGGGGCTGGGGTGCCGCGGCTGGCTGGGGCCCCGCTGGTTCTGGTTCGCAGCGCTCGCGCGCTTTTCCCGGCCGCGACGAGCAGAGCCGCGGAGCCCGCAGGATGCCCGCGTACCTGGAGCACCAGCCGCCGCGCGCCCAGGCATGGCTCTCCGAGTGGCGGGGAGTGGGGCTCTGGGGATGCTGCTCTCGACGGAGAGCTGGACAGAGGACGCGGCCCGGGACTAGCTGCCGTGCCGCTGCTTGCCAGGTACGGAGGGTGCCTATCCTCAGGCCGACCCTGTCTGCGCTGTCCTGACCAGACGGTGCGACAAAGCGAGGTCCGTCCAGAGGCCTAGCTGCGCTGTCTTTTGGGTGCCTAGGCAGCGGTCACCCCAATTTCATTTATCCGTCTCCAGGTTATGACCTCGAAGCTTTGCTAATGTGATGTTTATGTAATTAACACCGCCTCCCCCTTTTTAAAAACATATTTCCTCCCCCAGCACAGCCAAGCTTTCATTTGAAAACGCTACGGGAAGAACGTTAAATACCCTCTTCTAATGGGAAAAAAACTGCCCCTTTTGTGGAATGGTTTCTTTACAAAGCCAATAACCAATCTTATTTTCTAGTTCCAATGGCTCTCCCTTTATGAGTTATATTATTAAAGAAATTCGACACTAATTGCGCCGATTTAACTTGTTAATTAGTTCCAAATAAAGTATTCATTAGTGGTAAAATAAAATAAGACCCATGTGCCTAGATATGATTCCACATTCACATATTGTAGTGTCTGCATAGCATAGGCATACTAAATTAAGTTCCTAAAAGGTTTCTCCTCAGGATAAATAATTAAAATATATTCTACTTTAATTGACATTATAGAGGACATAAATGAGGTTTTCCTTTTAGAAAGAAATAGCCATTTCTAAATAAAGCTTGCAGTCTGGAGAATGGAGGCTTCAGCCAAATGAATAGTCATTACTACCTTTTCAACGACGTGGGCCTTTTGATCAGAAAAGAAATTAGCTCTAAAAAACAGACAATGGAAGCCTGCCCTGCAATAGGAAGAAAATTAGACGGCCAAGGCTCTTCACAACACCTATTTCTATAAACCATAGAGCTCCTTGCTTTTCAATTACAGCTGTTCATTTCATATAAGGAAAGGGGAAAAACAGGCCCCTAATGTAAACTCGCTTTTACCATAAAGCCTGGCTCCTGGCGCACAGCCAGGCTGACTACTTACTATTGTTTTTAGTCCTCTCATCAATTAGCTAATACTATATATTTTAAATGACTCTGAGGGTATTCACAGACTCCCTCCCCTCTTCCCCACCCAGACAAAACCCAAGCTGGACTCCCATGAAAGGGCTACCATTCTGTGCACAGACACTTACATGTATAAAGTTTAATGTTTTTATTGTTCCCCAGAGAAAAACCATATTGAAAACCATGCTTTGTTTTTTTTTCTCTATATATTTCTTAGTCCATTATTGAAAGACCCAGATGAGGTGATGACAGGGGAGGGACATAAATGAGCAGCTTTCACTATTGTTTCTAATTGTTCACAGAGATAAATCCATCTCTAGATAATTTTTCTGTGCCCTTTAGACCATAATTTGGCTTACACATCTTTGTGTTTTAAAAATATGAATTTTGAAATTTGCTAATCCCATTGGATTGGTGTCATTAGAGATAATTTCATTTTTTAAAAACGAATAAGTCTTCATCATTTGGGTGAAATTAGCTTGCAAGAAGAAAAAAATCCTGTTTGTAGTGTGTGCTGCAAAATAAAACCTTCAACATACATAAAGCAATAATATGAGAAAAATATTCAGTAATTACCAGAGAGTCATAGTAAGCCATTAGATACCTGTTCTAGAAACATCAAAATAGAGTTATAGGCTGGGAAAGCTTTGCTTCCTTTGAAAGTAGAATACTTACTTATCTATCTAATCTTTATAAATCACTACAAAAATTACTTGAGGAACTAAACAATAGTGCAGTCCTATAGAGTTGGCCTGAGAATTTAATCGTTGGAGTTGTGCTAGTAAAAGGACTTAGAATATTTTTTTAAAATCAATCAAAGATATTTGATTTAGCGCTGGAGGTGTGGCTTGGTCAGGTGTTGTCTCATGCCCCCAAAGGTTGCAAGTTTGATTCCCAGTCAGGGTACATACCTGGTTTGGGGCTCAATGCCTGGTGGGGGTGTGCAGGAGGCAGGGATCCATGCTTCACTTTCTCATGGATGTTTCTCTCTTGTTCCCTTTCCCTTCCTCTTTCTCTCCATCTCCCTTCTTCTCTCTCCCAAATCAATTTTTAAAATCTTTTTCAAAAAGATTGGATTTATTCACTATTAAATAAAAACATTTTACACAACTATAAAACAATAAAATAATAACCATGGACTTGTCCTTCAGAGATGTCATGCCCTTTATTCTTTAAACAACTTCCATCTTAGGAGGAAGGAATGGACAAGAGTAGAGCCATTATGATGGCTACTTAAATTATTCTCAATAATTTAAGAACAATGACAAAGAATTATTTCCAAATGGTTCTTAGGCCCCTGTTTTCATCATGGATTCCTTGTTGAGGATGTTTCCATTTGGTGGCTTCCTACCATATTTTGATATGCAGTGAATTAG
Organism: Myotis daubentonii; assembly: GCF_963259705.1. Lineage (NCBI taxonomy): Eukaryota > Metazoa > Chordata > Mammalia > Chiroptera > Vespertilionidae > Myotis > Myotis daubentonii. Next base: position 21,496,965 of record NC_081861.1, on the reverse strand, counting down.
TATGCTTCCCTTTTGCTATTGAGCATTTTTTTTTCTGTTTTATTCCAATAGATGTCAGAATAAAGTTACCAAAAACATTTTGCCAAAGAGCACAGAGTTGCCACATCCACAATAAAGTTCCTTGATTCTCTCTTAGGTTGCTACAATAGAGAATGCAGTTTTACCAATATGCAAGTCTGAGACTGTTCCAGAAAGTATTCTACAGGAGTTGGGGGAAATCGTCACCTTCCCAAAGTGATGTTTAGTACCAGAAGTCAGCAAAGTGCAGTTGCAGATCAGTAACCTGGAAGTTATGCAGACTGACTGGGAGCTGCATGAGTATTTTGTTGGGTCTAATTTTATTACAGCACTTAACTTTCAATTTGGAAGGAGGAATCAGGCATGTGATGTGGGCAGTTGAATTGAAATTTGGGAAGAGTACCAAAACTGTTAGCAAAGAGACACAAATCTTTAACTGCAGCCTTGGAAGGGGACAATATACAGTGGGGCCTTGACTTACCAGTTTAATTCCTTCCGAGAAGGAGCTCGTTAAGGAGCTCCTTAACTCAAATTACTCTGTCAACTCAATGCAAAAAATCAGCCGAGAGACAGCTGGTATCTCAAAAAACTCGTTAGTAGGGACACTCGTAAGTCAAGGCCCCACTGTATTCAGTAGAAGATTAGAAAGAAATGTTTCTCAGGATGTTGACATGAAATGGTGCCCAGGTGTTTATACTATATTTATAAATTGGGCAAGTTTTTTTGAAGTATAATTGGCACTTAACATTATATTAGTTTCAGGTGTACAATATTCCATATTTGTTTATATTTTGAAATTATGACCAGAATAAGCCTAGTTTACATCCACACCACATATAGATACAAATTTATTTTTCTTGTAATGTATACTTTTAAAATCTATTCACTTAGCAACTTTCAAACATGCAATGCAGTATTACTAACTATATTGGGCAAGTTTTAAAATCTTGAACTTCAATTTTCTCATCTGAATGAGGTGGATAACCTGGCCTTCACTGGATTAGGATGGAAACACAATGAGATAATATAGCTGAAAGCACCTGGCACTCTTTAGCACAGAGCATACTCAATTAAGGGTTGTCTTGTTTTCAAGGAGGCTTTCTTTTTCACCTAAAACAGGGTTGAAAATTCCTTTAGTGTGGGAGAGAAGGGGCCATGTCTCTTTTCTTACCCCTTACATGCTATGCACAGATGTTTGTGGAATGAATCATAGTCCTTGAGAAAGTCCTTTTGGAAGAAAGAAAAAATGAACTAATTACTCCATGGTTCCAATTTTGTATCGCACTCTCCACATTCAGCAAGTCACTTGAGATTGTTTCTGTCAAGGCTCTCTGGAAAGCACTTATTCAGGTGCCTCTTGTGTGTAGGTCTGAGATAACATAAAATATCCTTTATAATAGAGACATGCCTGCTGTTAAAAATATATAATTCATGCCACATGGATCTTAAATCCTTTATTTTTTTCTTAAAATGTAAGTTTTATTTCTTTCTTTCAGAGCTCAGTAGAAAGTATATTCTTTCTACAGATTGTATCAGGAGTCATGTTGGATTAGGAGAGAAGGCTTGCTCAGATTTCATAACTTTCATGTTTACTCTGAGGTCTCAGAAATAGGCACAATTGACCAAGCCAAATGAAAAAAAAAGTCATATTAATCACCTGCAGAGATTAAAGTCTTATCGTTCCTCACAGTCTTCTAAAAAGACTTAGAAAATTACAAAACCATTTTTAAATAAAGTAGAGAGAGAGGTCAGTTCAGATTGAGTAATTCTGTGGTTAGTCTGTGTCATTGCATTTGAAGGAAGATATCTAACATGAAACTTCGACTCCTAGATGAATTTCTTGCTGAAAGACTAGGCAGGGCTCTGATGCATAAAAAATGCAGCACAGTGAAAAGTTTAAAAGCCCAGACCTGCTTTTGAATTCTGCTCTGTGCCCTTCATTGAAATTACCTAACTTCTTTGAACTTTATTTTCATCTATAAAAATGGGAATTAATGATACCCCTTAAGGTGATTGTGGGAAATAAATGAGATTATATAATAAAGCATGAATACTGAACTCAGTGCCTGATACAAAGTCATAAGACTTTGTAAATGTTAGGTCGTCGTCATCATCATCATCATCATCATCATCTCCATAGAAACTTTTTGAGCTATGTAGGACAGATATGGGCAAAGTTGTTTCTATTTTAACAGATAAGAAAATAGGCTTGGAAGGATTATGTGATTTGTCCAAAATGGTGGAGCTTATTGTTGGCAAAATCAGGCATGGAAAGGACCCCTCCTGACTCTTTGTCCAGTTATCTTTCCACCAAAATATAGTTTGCTTGTACTTTGGCAATAAGTGTATTTCTCATTGGGTTGCGTAGCCTACTATGTTATTGATACTATACCATATTGAGAAGCATGTAATTATTTCTTTCTATATTTAAGTAAAGCCCCTAATGATACCCAGGTATCTTAAAGGACAGTGACAAATGGCAGATAAAAAATGAGGAGGGAGCCCTGGCTGGTTTGGCTCAGCGAATTGAGCATCGGCCTGCGGACTGAGGGGTCCCAGGTTCGATTCCGGTCGAGGGGCATGTACCTGGGTTGAGGGCACATCCCCAGTAGGGGGCATGCAAGAGGCAGCTGAATCGATGTTCCTCTCTCATCGATATTTCTAACTCTCTATCCCTCTCCGTCTCCCTTCCTCTCTGTAAAAAATCAATAAAATATATTAAAAAAAAAAGAATGAGGAGGGAGCCTAAACCCCTAGGTTGTTCCAACAGAGGAGGGCCAGAGAGATATTGCCAGTTCCCAAAATGCACCAATTATAAACATTAAAATTGACATTGAGTTAGATTCAGGATTAAATAGGTAAACCAATATTCTAGTGTGAGCTTTTCAGTGCACACAAATCTCTCAAGATGCTTATTTCCTTTCATTCTTAGGAGTCAAAAGATTTCTATATTTTGTTTATCAGCCCTGCCAGATGGGCTTCACATTGAATGTCATAGCAAAGCAATCTGATGACCCAGCCTCCAATTCACCAGCAGTGACTTCTCACTTTTCCTAGTCTTCAAGTTAATTTCTTGTCTTATGTCATACATATGAAAAAGGGAGGTTTGTCAAAGGTTCTAGGAAAACAGAATGTGGTGACCATTTATTGAAATCTACTACAGGCTGACCCTGTATATGAATTTTACATATGTTTTCATGTTTATTTAATCTTAGCAACCTGTCTAAGGTTGCACACACAGTGACAAGACTTTGAGATTTGATCTATCTCCAAAAGATGGGTTCTTTCCACTGCACTGCCCTGGGGTGGCCTTATTTCCTTATTGTGTGATTTTAGACAATGAACCTTCCTCTCTCTGGATCTCATTTTCCAATGTGTGAAATGAGGGGGTAGGACTAGATATCTTTTTAAAGGCTCTTTCTCTGATAAGATTTGAAGATTCCAAAAGTTCCCATGTGATGCCATTCTTAATAGTAAGTAAACTAAAGTGGGCCTTGATTTTCTTCAGTAATGGCCATCTTCTAGATGTATTAAAGTGATCAGCTCTAGCACCTCAGGCAGCAAGCAAATCTTTGTAGAAGCAGAGTCTAGCTAAGAAAGCTAGTCTAGATCCTTATGTACAAGAGAAGGTATCCCAGTCTGCTGTGGACTCTGGCAGGGGGAAAGCTGCCGGAAGCTAATTCCAGCATGCATAAATGCAAGAAGTTTCATCAAAAGGTTGATGGAACTTGGGGATTCAGCAGGGCTGAAAACATTTTACCTGCTGCTGGAATAGCTAAGGGCATTTCCCCACACCTAAAGATTTGCATATATTATTACCTGCTACCAGACAGCTGAGGGCATTTTAATCTACATGTTATTGTCTCCTGCTGGCCAAACACCTGAATAGCCGAAGGAAGTTCCCTCAAATTGACAGTGCCTACTGTATACCAAACTTATCTTTGATATGTATATCTACTTTGCTATAGGGCAAGATGTGGGAATAAAAAGAGCCCTGGGTCCCGGAGATAGGGAGAACTTGGTTCCTATAGCTAAGCTTCCTCTGGCTTCCCCCATGGATTACAAATTTATATTATATTTCTAGTCTCTTTATTAACTTACACGCAGCACCTTCTCCAGATTCCTGAACCCTTCTAGATGCTGGGAAAGACCCACTGCATTAAATAGCGCCTGAACAGGGACGTTTGGAGAAGAAGTTTCGCCTGAGCAGAAAAAACAGCACCAGTAATGGTGGTAAGATTCACTGCGTGTAAAGCTTGTACCAAGCTCTGGAAATCGTGAAGCACAGTGAGCAAGAAAAGTCTTTTGTTTTTAAGTCAGATTATTATGGGGAAGAATTTGGTTCTAAGGCAAAATTATAAAGAAATTGGAATATCAAAAAGCATTTTCTTAAATCAGGCTCTAGGAAGAAGAGTGCCGTTATCATCTTTAACTATGTGGGTTCAAACTGTATTATGCCCAATATGTATTGAGGATAAAACGTCTGTAATTTATAAAAAGCTGCCCAATCCTCTGCCCCTGGAGAGGAAAGACTGGGCAGCTAGAGAAATTAAAGCTTTCAGCTCTCTCACAGAGAAACTTGTTAATGCCTTGTTTAAAAATTATTATCAGATGCCCTGGGACAGGCAAATCCTGGCAAAAATAACCTTAAAAGCTAGTCAATGCTGTGGAGAGTGGAATAGAAAAAGATTTAAGAAAAGAACTTTGATTTGGTCTTGTTAATTCATCATTTTCTATTAAGCATGCCTTTAGTTTAATTGGAAAAAGAAAAGCAGCTAGGTCAGTTGCTAAAATTTCCCAAAGCAAGCAGGAAGTGGGGGAAGGGAGACACGTGATGAGACAAGTCTCATCTTCACCATGCTTATTTCCGATTTGTAATTTAAAAGTTTTACAAAACTTAGAAATGCACCTGGGATTTCTGTACTTGTAAAGAGAGAAAGCTGGTTTAAAACAAAATGTGTGCACTGTCTGATTTCGGATTTTTAGATAGGTTTTGAGCTAAACTTAATTCTCTTTACGATGATAAAGAATTAAACCCAAAATGTTTTTCCTGTAAAAGAAAAATGGCGGAGACAACCCAAAGATTTCCCCTGCTGGCCTTCCCCTGATTGGACTCTCCCACCCTGATCAAGAGTGGGCCACCGGCCAAATGTCCCCTCCTTTCCCCCTGGCCAGCCCCGCCCCTGATCAGCCTGCCCCATCACGATAGGCCCGCAGTGCCTTCCACAGCCAGCCCACCCCTGATCCCACCCCCAGACCCCAATAGGGGGCTGGCCGGCCCACCAACCTCCTGCAACCCCTCATCCTGGATGGCCATGCCCCCAATGGGCCCCCACCACCCTGATCAGCCCGCAACCCCTCCCCCTGCTGGCCCACCCCTGATCGCCCCCCACCCCAATAGGGGTCAGGGCCAGCCTGCCAACCTCCTGCAGCCCCTCCCTGCACCTGGCCCCAACCCAGATCAGCCTCCCCACCCCATCAGGGGCAGGGTCGGCTGGCCCACCACCCACAGCCCCTCCCCAGGGCCAGCCTTGCCCCCAATTGGCCCCCCAACCCCAATTGGGGGCAGGGTCTGCTGGCCAATCGCCCAAAGCTCCTACCCCCAGCCAGCTGGCCCTGATTAGGCCCCTATCAGGGCAGGCCAGCCAACCTCCCGCCATCTTCTCCTCCTGACAGGCCCAGCCCTGATCCACCCCAATTGGGGCCAGGCTGGCTGGACCCCACCTGTGCACGAATTCGTGTACTGGGCCTCTAGTATTAATTATAATGGTCTATATTTTAAAAAATATATATAACGGTCTAAGTAGCCCAGGAGAAAACTGGCTTCACTCTTTGATAAAGGGGCTGGTCACACTTCCCCCAGCAGAAAGAATGTGGCAATTTGCATTTAAATGGCTACAGGTTTGCTTCTCAACTTCCCCCTCTCACCAGCCAAAAATGTAGTTTTCCAAAGCCTTTGGAAACTTAAAACTTTAGAGTTTGCTGAATTATATAAATAATAGAACTTATTAAATGTCTAGGTATTTTGAAATGAAAAATTACTGAAATATTAATCTAAGCTTGCCTTGCATGAGAAGTCTAGAGGACAGAATTAAATTTATTAATTGAGTATATCTTATATTTTTGAAATTTATTCTTAAAAATATAAAGGTGTTATTAATCTCAGAAATGCTAAATATTTAACTTGCCACCAAAAATTTTAAGACTTCTAAGAGTTTAAAGTTCAAATTAAATTAGGAGAAATTATATAGTTGTGGTAACAAAATGCATAAAGCATATAAATTTATTTTTGAGAAAACAATTCTTATATTTTCTCTAGAAAGAATTAGTAGTTCAAAAATTTGTTTATTGCTCTAATTAAAAAAGAGGATTAATTCTGTGATCTCAATAAAATTTTTAATATAAAAACCAGTTTAAATTTAATTGATATCTTTTAAAATAATTATTAAAAGTATATAATATAATCTTTGAGATCTATCTATCTATAATCTATCTGTCATCTGTCTATCTATATACTAGAGGCCCAGAGCATGAAAATTCATGCACTGGAGGGGGGTGTCCCTCAGCCCGGCCTGCCCCTTTCACAGTCTGGGAGCCCTCAGGGGCAGGAGGCAACCCGGCAATCAGGGACAGGTGACACCCTCATCACACCTCTGCTGCTGCCACTGCTGGCAGCACAAGCCTCGGCCGGCCCTGGTTACCTGAGCCTTGGGCGGCCCTGGGTGGCTGGGCAGCCGCCATCCAAGGCTTGCTTGCTTGTGCCTCGGGCTGGCCCTGGGTGGTTGGGGGGCTAAGGGGACTGGGGGGCTCTGGAGGCAGGCACCCTGGCGGTGCTGAGGGGACTGTGTGCCACCATCTTGTGGCTGGGAGCACCGCCATTTTTGAGAGCATGGCAGTCAATTAGCATATTCCCTCCTTATTGGCTTTGGGTGCCGCCATCTTTGCAATAATGTGATGGTCAATTAGCATATTCCCTCTTTATTAGATAGGGTATTTGATAGTCTTCCAAGTTAAATTTCAAGACTTTAACCAAGATTTATTTATTTATTTATTTATTTAAATATATTTTATTGATTTTTTACAGAGAGGAAGGGAGAGGGATAGAGAGTTAGAAACATCGATGAGAGAGAAACATCGATCAGCTGCCTCCTTTACACACCCTACTGGGGATGTGACTGCAACCAGGGTACATGCCCTTGACCAGAATCGAACCTGGGACCCCACTGAGCCAAACCGGCTAAGGCTAACCGAGATTTTTAAATTAAACTGATCTAATATACTTGAAATCACATGGAATGCTTTATCAAATGAAATTAATAAACTTATTTTGTTTATATACATATATTTTAAATGTTATGAAGGTTTTGGCCTCTAAGGAAGGGCAAAACAAGTTACTAAATATTTCTTAAGTAAAACCAAATTTTTCAACAGCGGAATTTTAAAACTGAATTTTAAGACAAAAGCCCTAGGCAGCCTGCATTTTAAATAGGCTGGTGGTGGGACCGCGTTTGTGCCTCATGAATCAGACGTGTAAATTTACTAACTTTGCTTTTTCTATAAAGATGCCTGCTTTAATTACTTAATAAATTAGCTTTCTAAAACATAATCAAGATCTCATATAAATTAAGTTAAACTAGAGGCCCGGTGCATGAAATTTGTGCATGGGGGGCTGTGTCCCTCAGCCCAGCCTGCACCCTCTCTAATCGGGGACCCCTCCAGGGATGTCCAACTGCTGGTGGGATCAAGCCTAAACAGGCAGTCAGACATCCCTTTCACAATCCGGGACTGCTGGCTCCCAACCGCTTGCCTGCCTGCCTGATTGCCCCTAACCACTTCTGCCTGCCAGCCTGATGACCCCCTAACCACTCCCCTGCCAGCCTGATCTATGCCTAACTGCTCATCTTATGGCCAGATTGCCCCTAACTCTCCTCCCCCGCTAGCCTGGTCACCCCTAACTGCCCTCCCCTCCAGGCCTGGTTGCCCCCAACTGCCCTCCCCTGCTGACCATCTTGTAGTGGCCATCTTGTGTCCACATGGGGGCAGCTATCTTTGACCACATGGGGGCGGCCATCTTATGTGTTGGAGTGATGGTCAATTTGCATATTACCTCTTTATTAGCTAGGATGATAAGCTAATATTTTTATAAGCAATTAGATTCTAATAAATCCCTCTGAAAGGTACTGAGACTTCCTATAATCCCTCTGTATATGTAAATAAGTCAAAGGGAATACTGTTTAAAAGTAAATTTTAAGCTTAATAAAAAAGAGAAATTTTAAAATTTTGAAATCTCTTCCGCTAATATTTACAGGGTAAACTAAAAGTTATTATTCAAATGTTAAATCTGATCATAAATAGTAGTCACCATGAACAAAAAGGGAGTCATTTAATGCATAAGCATGGCCTAGCACTATCAGTCAGCATTTCAAAAGCAACCACAATTGTTATGTAGGTTGCTTGGTATACTTACACCAGAAGAAAATGAAAGACTATTTCCTTCAAATGACTATAAAATTATAACTAAAAATCAATGTATTAGGTTTCAAAAAGAAAAGTAAACAATTTGTGTTTTTCCCCCTTAAACAAAGTTTATATAAAACTAGTGGTCCGGTGCACAAAATTTGTGCACTGGGAGGGGGGGGGTGTCCCTCAGCTCAGCCTGCACCCTCTCTAATCTGGGACCCCTCAGGGGATGTCTGACTCACAATCTAGAACCACTGGCTCCTAACCACTCGCCTGCCTACCTGCTGGTTGCTCCTAACCGCTTCTGTCTGCCAGCCTGATCATTCCCTAACTGCTCCCCTGTTGGCCAGATCACCCCCAACTGCCCTCCCCAGCAAGCCTGGTCGCCCCCAACTGCTCTCGCCTGCTGACCATCTTGTGACAAAGTGGGGGCTGCCATCTTGTGATGACATGGGGCAGCCATCTAGTGATGATGTGGGAGTGGCCATCTTGTGACAACGTGGGGGTGGCCATCTTGTGATGATTTGGGGGCGGCCATCTTGTGATGACAGGGGCAGCCATCTTGTGATGACACGAGGGCATGAGGGTCAATTTGCACATTACCTCTTTATTATATAGGATTACTCAAAAACTAATAGCAAAAATTCAATTAGTGTTATTTACTGTCCACAGCCAAGGACAAATAAAGTTAAAAAATAAGCCTTATTTCAGACTGATTTAAATTGGCAAATTAAAATAAGTGAATATTCAGGAGAACTTTATTGTACTGGTCAGGAAACTATTCTTAAAGCATTAACTAATTTTTTACTGATGGTTTATCTTGTAGTAAAGCTGCTTATAATACAATGAATCCAGAGCAGTCGTATTTCTGTACAAAGAATTAAATTAAAAGCTATCAAGACTGCACTGCAAAATTTCCAAAAGCCTCTTAGGAGTATTTAAATTTAAAAAAGGGGGGGGATATCCCCCTTTACTTTTGTTTTTAAACACGCCTATTTACATTATCTAAAAAACTCTAAACAAATTATTCAGCATCATCAAAACATCAAAACAAACTTCTGGTTATTAACAAAACTATAGACACAGCAATGATAACAAGAGAGAACAAAACTCTGGCTAATAACAAAGCAATACCAATGCAAAACCAAATTACAAACATGTTAACATTTTCAGGATATCTTACTCAAAGTCCTTAGATTTAGCTCCGCAAGATTTTATAGAAAACTGACAGTTCACCAATGCTAGCATATCTTCCACTTGCTTTTCTAACATCTGCTTGGCCTCAGTCGCCATCTTCTTCAGCTGACTCCATGCTGATATCTCGGTCACTAGTGTAGTAAGATGTCGCTGATGCAAAGATGTCGTAGATGCAAAACTAGTCCCCTGGATCACGCTGTTTGGACGGTTGACCCTGACACTGAGTCTGCACCAGTCCCAGTCAAATCAGCCTCATCCACGCAGTTGGAAGTCTGGTCCCTTCTCAGCTTCTTTCTTTAGCCACTGCTGCTTGGAAACGAGCAACCCTCGGTCCTGCAGAGCTGGAGACTTCCAATTCTGAGTCTGGCGTTTCACACAGACCCAAAGTCCCAGGGAGCTATCAGTTCATACATGCAAAGGTAACCAAAGCCTAGAAACAATGCAACTGCTGCAAGAGCTTACAATCTAGGTCTAAAATAAAAGTTACTTCCTTAAACATCATCAACCATAGCCATCTGCTGCTTTACAGTAGCTTAAACAAAACCTAGGAGATTTCTACCTTAGTTTGTATCTTCCTATTCACTTTTCTTATTTCCTACCACTTGCTTCTTACTGCTTATTTTCTATTTCTACAGCTTATTTCCTGCCGCTTAGGTCTCTATTTCTACCACTTATTTCTACCTATTTCTCTATTTTTACAGCTTATTTCTACCACTTATTTCTACTTATTTCTCTGTTTCTACAGCTTATTTCTATCTTACCTATCTTTAGCTTAACAAAACCCAAGAGATCTCTTATTTTCTACCACTTATTTCCTAACATTTATTCCACTTATTTCTACTTATTTCTCTATTTCTACCGCTTATTTCTACCACTTATTTCTACTTAGAAATTTAAAAAATGCTTACTTTAAAAATGCTTCGATTAAGCATTATTCCCATGTTTTACACCGAGCTAATTTTACCACACTTTGGCTCCCTATCTTATTTGTTTTTTGGCCTTCTTACTTTTGCTTTTTAAACTTACTCTCTATTTCTACCGCTTATTTCTACTTATTTCTTACTTCTACAGCTTATTTCTACCGCTTATTTCTTCCAGCTTATTTCCTGAATTTCCCAAGTTTTACACCGAGCTAATGTTACCACACTTCGGCTCCCTACCTTACTTTGTTTTTTGGCCTTCTTACTTTTGCTTTTTAAGCTTACTTTCTTATTTTCTTACTTTTGTTTTTTAAGCTTATTCTCTGCGCGCCTTGGAGCCTCCTTTCACCTGACCACTTTTTAAATTCCCCCGAACTCAGTCCCTGGTCGGGCGCCAGAGCCTGATAATATTTCCTCCCCCACCCTTATGTGGCAAGTGCCTTGGCTATCATACTGATTTTATCCATGGAGGTGGGGGGAGAGGGGAAAGGGACATAAAAGCTACATATTTCAGGCTTCCCTTGCTGAACTGTATACCCCAGCACAGGCCTGCATCTGTGTGGAGCAACAGGTTCCTTTCCTTTCTTATAAAGGTATTCTTCATTCACCAAGTCTTGCACCTAAGGGGCTGCTTGAGCCCAAGGAGGAGCCTTGTTCTGATTTGTACAGAGGAATGCTATGGTGTAATTGGTGGCCCTGATGTTTTGAGTTCCAGAATTAGTTTCTTAAACACAGCACTGTTATCGTCAGTCTGTCTTCACACTTCCAGCCCTAAGGAAGTAAGGGTAGTCTTTGGTACTGTAGAAAAGAGGTGTTCTGTGCTGGTAAGAGCCAGAATGTTAAAACTGGAAGTTAGAACCAAGAAGAGGACCCACAGCAATATACACAGGATCAAGCATTTCTCTCTTCTAACTTTACATTAGCGCTGAGAGTCAGGAGCAGGCCCTGATAAAATTGGAGTGAAGATATTCTGGATTCAAATTTCACCTAATGTATCATTTAAATCTCAGTTTTCAGGTTTTTAAAGTAGATCTGTTGGTGGAGGGGTGTGTGTGTGTGTGTGTGTGTGTGTGCGCAAACCTTAGTTTGAATGCTGTGGCCTCCCATGGCAGAGGATCGTCTTGAATAAATGTGTCTTAATTTGTTATAAGCCTTTGATCATCCTTCAGAGTCTTAAAATGAGTGTCTTTGCTAATTTTGACTAGTTTAATAGATGCGTCTCCGGAGGAGAGACTTCTCCAAACCATTCCCCAAAGTCACTAAATCTCTTTGAAGAGTTTTAGCAGGGGGTGGTTTTTAGCAGGAGGTGGGGCTGTGACTTGGTCAGACTTGTGGATTGGAAAGCTCATTTTAACTGTTGAGTATTTCTCCCAGAGTGATTTGTGCATATGAGATATATGTGAATCCCTTGGTATATTGTTGGTACTCAATAGATGTTTATTGTTTTGGTTGTTAAATTGCTTCTTAATAGCTCAAGTGCAACTTTAGAGGAAACACTTTCTGCCCCTGGATCTTGGTTTCTCCAACTACTAGTATAAAAGTCAGGTGATCTGCCCAGGTGTTGTTTGTTAGCTTTTCTATAACTTCATTCATTGTAACCTGAGGTTATTTCCTTTCTCAATGACCCTCAGCCCAGAAAACCTGGGTTCTCATCCAGTCTATTTTATTAAAGCTTTAATATCTTTCACCTGACATAATTTCCATTTCAGTTTGGATTCCAGTTAGATTTTTAAAATACCATAAAAGTAGATAAAATAAAATACATGCTGGTATTCTTTGAAAAGAGGCAGTTATATTGGTGACCTCCAGGAAGAACTCTGTAAATAAGAAAGCCGACTCTATTTCAGCGGTTCTCAACCTGTGGGTCGCGACCCCTTTGGCGGTTGAATGACCCTTTCACAGGGGTCGCCTAAGACCATCCTGCATATCAGATATTTACATTATGATTCATAACAGTAGCAACATTATAGTTATGACGTAGCAACGAAAATAATTTTATGGTTGGGTCACAACATGAGGAACTGTATTTAAAGGGCCAGAAGGTTGAGAACCACTGCTCTATTTTAACAGCCTTTATGGTTGCTTTTGTCCTCACTTTGGTAAGTTATCCCTTTAAGGGACTAGAGGACACTTAACAAAGAAGGGTATAGTCAAGATCAGCTAGAGATTAGACATATTACCTCACATCAATAAAATTTCATTTTGGTAGGAAGGAAATAATTGATTGCTCAACCATTTACAGTTGTATTAGGTCAAGAAGCTAGGCTGATGCTAGTTATTCTGCCTTGTACAGTGTGGAAGAAACAGATGCTTATTTCCAGGAACTCAGTATATGAAAAGAACTGAAACAACAGCCGGGCCTCCCCTCAGGATATTTGCAAATGTGTCAGGTGCTATAGAGGTAGAGGGGAGAGAAGGAGCCATTTTGTCTGTGATGGTTTAGAAAGGATTCTTGGAGAAGGTGGACGGAGTTGTGAGCTGTGCCTTAAAAGACACAGATGGAAAAGATTCCTATGGAAGAAGCAGCTAGCACAAAGATCCATGGGTAAGTTGGTACAGGGCATGTTTGGGAAATGGTGAGATCAGTGTGGCTAAGAGCTAGAAGGCACTGCAGATTAAGGTGGGAGCTGGGGTTAAATTGTAGAGGACATTAAAGGTCAAGCTGAAGACTTTGACTTCATTCTCTGTGCAGTGAAATGACAGCAGTTCTCTCCCACTACCTCAGGTAAGATTTGCATACAGTGTATCAATGTTCATATTCAAAATCAGTTATTCATTGTAATGGAGAAATTTGGTCTTTTATCAAGTTTTGTGAGACATCAATCCAAAAAGGAAAATGCCTTGGTAGTTGCTAGTGCATAATAGAGGCAATGTGGAGAAGCTGTGAGGTGCTGCAGCAGAGAAAGCCAGAGACCAGAGTTTGAGTACTGGCTTGGTGGTGTGACCACCCAAGGCAAGTCACTTACCCGTGTGAACATTCTTGTGCTCACCTGTGAAAGATGGATGACCATTGTCTTCTCAGATGGTTATGTTAATGAAGTGATATGAGTGAGAAAATATTTTTGTAAACAGTAAAATGCTATCTCTAAAAAGTAAAATTTGGAAGAAAATGACTTTGATGGAGATTACTATGTCTTTCAAGCTGGCAGAGTAAGCTGCTTATCAAATTCTGGCATTGTCTTCCATTCCATTACCTTTGGTTCTTTATCAGAAGTCACCAGTGGATTCAAGATGTGGCTATTTTAAAGAAGTTTTCTTAGCAGCTGCTATGGTAGGCAGGTTGATGTGGTTGGTAATCAAACTTTATCAATACAAAATTGAGGACCCCGTATATTAAAATCCTCAATTTCTTTTTTTTTTTAAAGAATGATAGATCTTTGACATTTTCTTTTTTTTAAAAATATATTTTATTGATTTTTTTACAGAGAGGAAGGGAGAGAGACAGAGAGCTAGAAACATCGATGAGAGAGAAACATCGATCAGCTGCCTCCTGCACATCTCCCACTGGGGATGTGCCCGCAACCCAGGCACATGCCCTTGACCGGAATTGAACCTGGGACCCTTCAGTCCGCAGGCTGACGCTCTATCCACTGAGCCAAACCAGTTTCGGCAAAATCCTCAATTTCATACAGTGCATTCATGTGACCCTTCATTATAGGGGAATTATATTAAGGAAATTATGAGAGTGCTTGTACCCTTTACATATATTTTTCTGTTATAGCTACTAAGTAAATAACTAGTATTATGTTCTGGTTGGAAGCACTGAGGAAGGAAAGCCTCAGCCTCCAGATTGCATAGCAAGTAACTAATCAGCTAATAAGGAATGAGGATGAGGGGACTTTGAAAATATAGAATTGGAAACCAAGAAGAAAGGCAGATGAGAAGTCCTGGTCACACTTCCAGGCCAGAATGACTTGGGCTCAGTTAGGAGAAAGACACAGTTGTCACTCTATCCGTCCCTTGCTCTTCCCTTGCTCCTTAGCTCCAGTGCTATAATTCCCTAAGTGTCTGGCTATTGTTGCGGTATAGATCCAGCTAGAAATGACTCTGTGCTTTCTGCTGGAGAAACACCAAATAACCAGAGAGAACACTATCAAAACCTGCCAGTTCTGCTGTTTCAATTGATAGCTTTTAAATTAAATCCATAGTTTCCCTTCCATACCTCACCACCTCTTTACTGGTTTATTTAAATAGCTTCTTAAATTCTAAGCTTTCTAATATCCAGATTTGACCTTGTCACTTACCTATTCTGAATTGTTCAGCAGCTTTCCACTCTTGAATGTGGCATGTAAGGGTTTTCACGCTCTGACCTTTGCCTGCCTCTCTCCCTTCCCTCCTATTACGTTTCAGTCCAAGCTTTACCTCCTCCATCCAGGAAGCCATCCCTGATTCCCTGGCATACTGCTATGTTTCTACCACTGTGGATCTTGTATACAATTTTCCTCTAATTACAGAGTTTCATAATTGTTTGCTTGCGTTTCCTTCTCTGCACCATGATTAGAATCACTTGAGACATTATTCACTTTGTGTCCCAACTATTTTGCTTCTTCGTCACCACATCTAACTACATAACTTAGCCTTCTTGTCTCCATCAACACATCCTGCTTCTCTCTGGCACACATCATTTATTTCTCCTTCTCTCGCATTCTTTTTCAATTCAATTCATACCATTTACCAGGCAGTATGGCAGTTTGGGGAAATAGGAACGTAAGAAAGTATGGTTGCTGTTTGTGGGTCTCACAGTATAGTGGGGAGACTGCTGGGGACAGAAATTCTTTTGTGCAGTCTTTAGAGATTACAAAGCCTTTGGAGTGGCCTCAGGGAATGCCTTTGCTCCAACTCCTCAACAGGAGCAGCCCTGCTCAATCTCTTTTATTCTTGGGATTCTGTAGAAGCTTTTGTTTGGGTGGGAGGCAAAGGGATTCCACTGCAAAAAAACACAATTGTTTGGATACCATTTTAAAGTAAGACACACTATGTTAAGCGCTATGAAAACAGTCTAAACAAAAGAGACAGACACCCTGTCTTCTTGTTTGGCAAAAGTCAGTTTCTTTGCTAAGCCCCAGCCATTCTGTTTATACTTTCAAGGAGTTTGGGGGTAGATGGGTGGGTGCTCTTCCAACTACTTCCCACCATTTCCTACTGCCCCCACCTACCTTGCTGAGTGAATACTCCCCTTTTCACCAGTGTGGAATTCAGAGATCTTCAAATTTGGGGTGAGACAGCATTTTAGCTACTTCAATGCATTAAATTACTGGAGAGGAATTGTGCTGAGTCCTCCATTCCCAGATCAGGGTTAGTGGCTCTTCTGTGCCAGTAGAGAATTCTGTATTGACCAGAGTGAGAGTTCTGACCACAGTGTGATGCCAATGCCCATTTTATACTTGTCAGCTTGCCCCCATGACAGGAGAATGTGAGCCTCTTGAGGGCATAGGCTGTCTGTGTCCTGAATGCCTGGCAGTGGGCCTTGCAAAGAATAGATGCATATTCAGATTTGAGGAAGGAAGGGAAAAGTTTATAAGGAGAGTTGCACTCAGAGGATGTAGAAGAAAATCTTGAACATAAAAGGCCACCCATTTCCCAGAACAATGCCTAGGAGATAATCTGGACCTAAAGAGCTGAGAGATAAGGGGAATGGAGGAGCATGTTATGAGGGCAGAGGCCAAGACATTCAGGGATTCAACTTTCCAAGCCTTCCAGGTGACTTTTGCAGGAAAGCATTTCGCACCTGCGGGAATCTTAGCCCTTCTCTATTTCCAGGCCTGAGCTGAGAAGGACAGGGCAGCTGTTAAGTGGGCCTTGAATTCAGAGGCTAATTATATGTCATAATAGTTCTAATTATTTAAAGTCATCACTTGGGCCCAAAAGGCTTTAGGGCAATACTTTAGGAAAGAGTGGAATTGGTATTGGGAAAACTAGCATCTCCAGAGCACAAACACATAGCTCTATCTAAGGTACTTTCACCTCTGAGTTTCTTGACCCTTCATTTCCATCTCCTCCCAACCACCTCCCACCCCCATACCCTGCCAGGAATTCAGGAAGTGATGGTGTATTCAATGAGGTTGCCTTTCTGACTTGCTAAGAGTCAGGATTCCTGTTTGAATCTACAGCCTCATGCTGAGAAGGATAAATCTCTTCGACTTTGACAGCCACGATTTCTTGGCACAGGAGAAGAAAATAGATTTTTTTACAATTCCAATTGATTGATTATTATATTTTAGTTATGAATGTGTTGAATCATTCTGCTTTGCCACCTTGATGGTAACTTTCATTCTTTACCCAGGGAAATCACTACTTCATTTTTCCTCACTGCTCAGGGAAAGTAAAATTTCTGCAAACTTTAGACATCTTAACCATCATTAAGAAACTGTTTTCATTAACACTTAAATAGTGGTTAGTCACCCACCAGTGTTAATATATGTTAAACCTATCTATTGACATGCAAATTATGGTTTGCTTGTTCCAGGTTTTATTTGCCCCACTCACCACTAAGACCTCTAAGGAAAACTTCTTTGAAAAAAATGTTTCTGGTTTTTATATCCAACTGTTTTTCTAAGGAGCAGAAGTCTAACAAGCAATGGATCTGTGGGATGGCTGAGGAGCTGAGGCATCTTCAGCACTTAGATGTACTTGCTTAATATAGCAAAAACCACCTAACCTTGTTTTCATAACATATTTTGCAATTGAGTTTTATTAACTATGTTTATTCTGTGAACATCAAAAGAGGTACAAGGAAAATCACAAGACACATTTTAGAAATCTAAATAGTCATAAGCTGCGTTATTAATTAATGCACGTGCACGAAAGATAGTAATATATTTCCATTATTGTCACTCATTATTATTTCATATTTAATAAAAATTGGGTAAGGGACCGACTCAGAACAATGTACATTTGAGCACAACATTGTTTGTCAAATGGGGCACTCGCTACTGTAGCTGTGGAATAGGAAAATCTTTATTTCAGACATGCTGTCACTTTCCCAGAGATTGACTTGTCTGGACAAGACAGTTTGTTGGCTTTTATTGTCCTCAAATTAAACTACTCTGTCTGACTCTTCAAGTTGTCTTAAATGTTTAATTAAACACTGGAAGAATTGTCAATATCGCTCAACTTCTAAGTCATTAAACATCCTAATCCTTCACATTCCTTGCGGCTGAGGCCATTTTCTCTCAGATTTCTCTCAAGCAGTGCGGGAATGTGTCAGACAGCAGGAGGGTTAGAGCCTTTACATTAGTGCTGCAATTGTGATCATCCTCTGTGTGGGAGATGTGGGGCTTGACTAGGGGGTTACAACTCACTAGAGACTAAAAAAATAGCTCAGGTTCATACATTCAGAAGCAGATGGAATCCCATGGATGTAGTTTCTTCTAAACAACTCCATCTTACCTCTGTGTGCTCATACCTGCTTCCCTCAAATAGAAAGGCAATGGAAAAACTTATCTTGTGTAGTCGAAATCCCAGTTGTTGAAATTGGAGAAATTACTATATTCTTTTCAGTCTGAACACCTGTTCATCCTTTATCCTCTATCATGAATAATCAATTTCTCTCATGATTATGATAGACCTGTTGAGAAAATTGCCCATCTTCTTATAATTTTTATGCATATTCAAAGTGAATATTTAATTTAAACTGTGGTTTGTTGAGAGCAATGTCCAGTTATTAGGTTTTCACAATAGTATGAGTAGGGCATAGACAAAAGCGGGTTTTGATATAAAAATAAAATGCTTGGGATTTCTGTCTCATCTTAATAAAATACCAAGAGCCACATCTATTCTGCTCTCCCCACCTGCCTTTTTAAAACACCCCTGGTCACTAATATATGCTCAAAAAGAAGATAATTATCATAAGACATCTATCTATGTGATTACAGATTACCCGATTGTAAATCTTCTTTGGCAAAATGACTTGATTGATTTTGGAATTTGAACCTCTTTGTAATACACTGCTTAGAAGTGACCATTTCAGCAAAGGCAAAGGGGACTTAGTCACATTCAGAAATGAGTACTGCATAAATAAGGAGAATCACACTGAATTGCCAAAGATTATTTTAATGGCCTGAACCCCTTCCTTTTACAATAATTACAGGAACATCTTTAAGCTCTTCTCTGAAGAACTTGTGACTTGAAAAAGGAAATGTTTTAATGAACTGAAATTATTTAAAAATTTGTATTAGAATTTTCAGAATTAATGATTGTTGCGTTCCTCTCCCCTGTTTATTAAGCACAAGCAGTCTTTAATGCATTTTCTTTATATAATATGCATATTATTTACAAAATTATGTATAGCATTTCTAAAAAGCAACATTTCAAAATAACAATGGTTCTTCCTTTTTGAACTGAAAAAAAAAAAACCAAAAAAACCACTGGTCTGGTTGTAATCTCTGCTTGTAAGTTTAGCTAAGTGGTGACAGATATCAGACTATTTTATACATCAGAGGTAGTGATGCATGTTTCCTAATTCTCAAAGCCCCATTAGACCTTGCAATAGAAATGAAGATTTTGCTCAAGCACCTGCCTGGAACAGAAGTCCTTCAGAGAAACTGCATAAGTTCTCATTAAATCAGAGTGCAGAGGACTAAGCAGCAGATGCTGCTGACATGAACCCAGATGTAATCTCCTTAACCTTGTCCTATAAGGTGCGAACAACTTGCAGCCAGGGAATTCAAAGTAAATTAGGTTTTACAAGAAAGTCTATAATCTAAATTCAATTTGATTAAAATGATGCCTGATTTGTATTTGCAATGAAATCTTGCATGGCAGCTATCAGCAATGTGATTTTTTAAAATTTGTATACTTATTTTTTCACATCCATGTCTATCTATTTTTATTTTAAGATGGCCAGCTTTCCATCATTGCTTTCCCTCCACATTCTTAAAATGAAGTGGCTTTTAAAGGAAGAAAATATAATCAAAATAACTATTTGTATATCAAAATAATCCAGAGATGGCAAACAATGTCTGATTCAGGAATTAATAGGAAAAGGGTCACTTTACAAGTCCAAATAGAGTTGTTCTTTATGTTGGAAATATTTTTTCTATATTTAATATCAGACTATTAGGACTTCTGTATTGCACAATCCTGCAACTATCTTGTTAAATTAAATTGATCATTCTCATTAACACAATTCCTCATGGAAATCCAATCAGTGATTACAAAACAACAACAGTCATCACCAGGATCCCTCTGTCATATTTTCACATTTTTTTTTGTTCCTTTTCTAAACTTTCTGTTTTTAATTATATAATTTCATTTTCTGAGGATAACCTACAGAGAGATGAAAACATCTTGGCTTAACTGTTTTTGAACCGGGAGCTGAATTGCAAGAAATTTTACAATTCATTTCTTTAAACTATGGCTTTTCTTCTTTAACATATCTGTCCTCTTGCCATAACCTTCAGAGGTTTGAGTATGCTAATGCTTAGCAGACCCCAACTCTCTTCCCTTATAGCTATCACCTAGAGATTTGTTGCTTGGCCTCAGTGTGCTCCTGAGAAGTAGGGTGCAGATATGGGCCAAGATGGTTGATATTAGGGAACTTTATAGGAACACACTCAGGAGGAGGAAAACTGAGAAGAGGCTCCTGGTGTTTACAGTTTGGGGACCTCAGTGCACTTCTGGATAAGTGAGTGCTCCCTGTTAAGGATTGCTTCTGATATTGATTGGTAAAAGTGTAATTTCCATTATGAGCACTATAGACATAATTATGTTCTTTGCTGTCTTAACCTAAAGCATACTCAATTAGCAGGGGTTGAATTTGAATGCATACTGGCTTGGGATTCCAGAGACTGGAATTCTCATACTGTCTCTTACCTTTTGATAGTTAGCTGTATGTCTTTGGGCTAGTCACCTACGTTATTTATTTTTATTTTTTCAATCCTCACCTGAGGATATTTTCTCTATTGATTTTTAGAGAGAGTGGAAGAGAGAGGGAAAGGCAGAGAGAAACATCCATGTGAGAGAAATGCATCGATTGGTTGCCTCCTGCATGCACCCCGGACCAGGGCTCAGGCTGGGGAGGAGCCTGCAATTGAGGTACATGCCCTTGACTGGT
Organism: Myotis daubentonii; assembly: GCF_963259705.1. NCBI lineage: Eukaryota > Metazoa > Chordata > Mammalia > Chiroptera > Vespertilionidae > Myotis > Myotis daubentonii. The sequence continues at coordinate 21,476,316 of NC_081861.1, read as the reverse complement.
ATCCTGGAATCTAACCTGAAACCCTTAGGTATGCAGGCCGATACTCTATCCATCAAGCCAAACTGGCTAGGGCTAGTCTTGCTTTAGATGGTCATTATGCTACTGCACAGATATGTTGGGTCATCCTTTCTAAAATTTACCAATTAAAATTTTAAAAGATTTAAGGCATAATTTACATTCAGTGAAGGGCTCAAATCTTAAATTTAGAGAAAGATGGAATTTAAATACGTATACACCCCTGCAATCACCACCCAGGTCAGGATGTGAGACATCCCCAGAATGCCAGCAAGCTCCCGGGCGCTCCCCCAGTCACTCTTGAAACTGCTACCACTAATTGAAATGTGAGCTGGGCGTTACTATGTAAAAGTTTTAATCTAATTAGCTGAATCTGTTAAACACCACCCATTCAATATGTGCTTAATATATGTTGCCTTTTTGGAATTACTCTTACTTTTCTGTGGTCTCCTTTCTTAAGCAAGTGCAATTCTGAAGTAACCTATTGCTCCTTGAGTCTTTGGCTGTGAAGTCAAAACCCAGACTCTCCTTAGGCACCTGTGAGGCCAACAATAGCATAAGGGCTAAGATTGCCCAGTGCTCACCCCCACCATTCTAGGTTTCAATCTGGAATCTGGGAAAAAAAACAACAACAAAAGGAATTGTTTTCACATGTGACACTGGATATAGTGTTGTACTGGTTAACAACAGCACAAACTTGTAAACAATAACAACACATAATATTGATGTATTGCTTTTAGGGTTTTCAAATGCATTTTTGTCTACATTACCTTCCTGGATCTTCAAGCTACTCTGCAAGGTCCGTGCTATTCCTTTCTGTTACAGAGGAAGGTAGAAAAAAGCTCAGAGTAAAATGACTTGCTCAGGACTACAGAGATAGGATGTGGAAGTATTTGAAAATTACTTTATGTTGGTCTGACCTCAAAGCCACTTAACACAGTAGAAAAAACTCCAGAATCTTGGCCCTGGGTTCCAAAATGACATTCTTTTTAATTACATTTTAATTGCATTTATTGGGGTTATATTGGTTAATAGAATTAATCAAGTTTTCAAGTGTATAATTCTATAATACATCATGTGTATGTTGTATTTTGTTTTCACCAAAATTAAGTTCTTCCACCATCATTTATCCCCTCTTGACTTTCTTCTACATTCCCCTCCCCCCGCCACACACACACCTCTGGTAATCACCATACTGTTCTGTGTCTATGACTTTTTTTCTTGATCACTTCACCTATTTCAAACAGCCTTCCAAACCTCTCCCATCTGACAGCTGTCAGTCTGTACTCTGTCTCTATGAGTCTGTTTCTATTTTGTTTATTTATTTTGTTCATTAGATTTCACCTATAAATCAAATTATATGGTTTGTATTTTTTCTTGACTGGCTTATTTCACTTAGCATAATGCCCTCTATGTCCATCTATGCTGTCCCAAAAGGTAAGATTTCCTTCTTTTTTTATGACTGAGTAGTAGCCCATTGTGTAAATGTACTAATGGGCACTTGAGCTACTTCAAAATCGTGCCTATTGTAAATAGTGCTGCAATAAACATAGGGGTGCATGTATTCTTTCAAATCAGTGTTTTCGGTTTCTTCGAATATATTCCCAGAAGTGGAGTCACTGGGTTATAAGGGGGTTCCATTTTTAATTTTTTGAGGAAACTCCATACTGTTTTCCACAGTTGCTGCACCAGTCTGCACTCCCACCAGCAGTGCACAAGGTTTCTCTTTTCTTCACATCCTCCCCAACATTTGTTATTTGTTGATTTATTGATGATAGCCATCCTGACAGGTGTGAGGTGATATTTGGTTGTAGTTTTAATTTCCATTTTTCTGATGATTAGTGATGTTGAGCATCTTTCCATATGTCTATTGACCATCTCTGTGTGCTCAGCAGAGAAGTGTCTATTCAGGTCTCTTGCCCATTTTTTCATTGGATTGTTTGCTATTTTTTTGGTCTTGAGTTTTATAAGTTCTTTTTAAATATTGGATATTAACCCCTTATCAGATGTATCAGTGGTGAAAATGTTCTCCCATCTCCCCTTCAATGGGTTGTCTTTTCATTTAGTTGATGGTTTCCTTTGCTGTGCAAAACACTTTCAGTTTGAAGTAGTGCCATTTATTTATTTTTTTCTTTTGTTTCCCTTGCCTGAGGAGATATATCAGAAACAATATTGCTATGAGAAATATCTAAGTTACTGCTTATGTTTTCCTCTAGGATTTTTAAAGTTTTGAGTCTTACTTTTATGTTTTTAATTCATTTTGAGTTTATTCTTGTGTATGGTATAAGGAGGTGGTCTAGTTTCATTTCTTTGCATGTATCCGAACCATTTTCCCAACAACATTTATTGAAGAGACTGTCTCAAATGCCGTTTCTTCTTTTCTACCTCACGTAATAGTTTTGTCAGTTGTTGCACCAGTGAGAAATGGCACTGGCAGCATGTGGGCAAATTATTCCATAGGGACATTATCCCAGAGCTGCTGTCTGAACTGGAAGCAGTGTCCAAGTGGGCAACAGAGTCTGGCCTCACACTCAGAGTAGTAACCTGGGTTTTGTGGGCTGGTCCCCAGATATTGCAGTGCCCAACACAGGAGGCTGCCTTCTAAGATGGTTACCTGCTGTGAACATTCTCTCCTGTGAGTGAATTGGGGCCAGGAGTTCTATTAGACAGCACTGGTCTAGATTAGGGACAACCTTCATCCTCTGTGCTGAGAATTCTCACTCAGCAGACTTGGAAGCTGTGTACCCCTGACTCTGTGCAAACCTCTACTGGTAATCTCCCTTTACCCCCACTTCCTCCCTTATGTTCACTACTCTGCAACTAGGTAACCAGGGCTTCAGGGAACAGCCATTTCTCTTTCCCAACTTTGGCTCTTTTCCTTGAAGATGGAGGCAGATCTTGTGTTTCAGAAGAAACCACAGTTCTCTTTGTTGCTAAAATAGAAGGGAGTTGTCTTTGTGGATCCTGAAAGTGGGAACAGAATATAAGGATTTCCACTTTGAATTATATTTCACTTTAGCCTACTTTTCCCCACATTTACTAAACAAGAATTTCTTAGCAAAATGTATATTATACCATAGGAGACTAATTCTCTGGCTTCCCAATGAGATTTTGGATATTTGTATTTGTGGGAGAAAGTCATGGAGGCCTTTTGAATTTTGCGGAGAAGGATGAGCATCTTTCAAATCACTTTAGGTTTTAAGGTGCAATTTGTGTTTGTTTGTAATGCTAATAGGGATTTTCATATTTAGAATGGCTTATTAGTATCAGCAATCAAACCTTTTTATTAATGGCAGGACATTTGAAAACAATCACTAGTCATTGTTAAAGTAAAGAACAGCTCATTATTTTTCATATCTTAAAGATTGAACCCTTCACCATGATTAATAAAGGATAGTTAGTATCTGCTTTGGTCACAAAAATTCATGTACAAAAGAAACACTTTGGCAAATTAAAAGTAAAATGGTAGCATGAACACTTGTATCTGCACTGTTAATTAAAAGACTTAACTTATTAGGCCTTGAGGGGGGAGGAAAAGAGAAACAAACAAGTATAATTTGCCAGATTAATTTTATGGTCTGTTCTATTTAATCAAACTATACCTTTTAGTGAAAATGACAAATCTGGGTTGTCAGAATGTGGTAGATAAGGAAGATAAAGGTCATATATTTTAATGTCACAGAAGGTCTTATTAAAGGAACCTTAATTACATTAGGTACCCATGAAACATTAATTAAATACTGTCTGAAATAATTAGGTCCAAGTTACTGATGGTTTAATTAAACTCAGTTTCTTATTTTATAAGAAAACTAAAGGTCCAGTATCTCTGTCGGCAGCATAATTGATAATATGTCAAAAAGGCAAAATGGTAACCTTGACCAACCACGGAGAGAGGGTGATATGGCTCACAAGGCCTGTGTGCATTGTTGCCATTCTACATGTTGTCCCATGCTGCCTTGACTACTTCATGATGTGTGCGCTCCTATAACCCTTCAGCTTCTGGGTCACAAAACATGGGTACCCTAGACTAGGTGAAGCAGATACAATACAGAGCGAAATCATCACCTAGGCCTTGTAAATTTTATGCCACATGTGCAGAAAGATGAGATGCCTTATTTATGCACATTTTCCTTTTTAGAAATACATCCTGCCTTTTGTCATCTCTGCCCATTGTATCTCGGAAATGCTAGACACACTTTCTGATTACTTACTTGCAATCTGCACAGAGGGTATCATGACATTGGAAAAAGACTGCCCTAAACTCCATCCCCTTACTTATTTAGTGTCTCTATGCCCTAACATTCATTTTCTTCTTTAGTGGCAAGTCTTGGCAGTTAAGAGTATGGGATTTGGAATCAGACTGCAGGGTTTGAGTCTCAGCTCTGCCACAGCTGTGTGACCTCGGGCTAGTTACTTTTTTGAATTTGTTTCCTCATCTGTAAAATATTATATGTAATGATAGTTACTTAACAGGGTTGTTATGAGTATAATGCTTTAATGATTATGAAGCATTTAACACAAGTGCAAAGTATATGGTTAGCCTAAAGAATGGCACAGAACATTCTGTGGTCAACAGGATCATGGGGATTTGAGGTCCAAGGTGAATTAGTTGGATATAGGTGAGTACAAGTAGAATACCAGTTTAAAAGAACTTTAAAATATGCCAGAATGGGAAGAGATGATACAAAAGCAAAAAAATGTAGCTGGAGATTTTATGGGTTGATGATTTGAAATGAGCTCCAGGTCTCTTTTTTGTTCTTTTGTTTGGCGTTGTTTTTTTAGTCTCAAGCTGAGCAACCCTCTGTGCTATGGAAAATTGAGGGTTGGTGATTTGGGCAGGGAAGGACAGCTTTACTCCAAGTTGGACCCCTTCACTTTTTTTATCTTTAATTTCTTTATTGGTTAAGGTATTACAAGTGTGTCCTCATCCCCCCCTCCCCCTAACCCCCAACCTCCCCCCCCCCCCCCCGCCACTCATGCTTTCATCCCCCTATTGTTCATGTCCATTGGTTTGGCTTATATGCATGCATACAATGGACCCCTTCACTTTGACTGAGACAAAAATAATCACTATGATAGTCTTATAGTTTCTAAAGTGCTTTGAAGTATATTATCTTATTATTCCTCTCAATAGCTTTGTGAGGTAGGTACTATAAGTAGCCCCAATTTTACATGTGAGGGAACTGTGGCACAGAGAGGTTAAGATACTCTTGTTAGCTCTGGAGATTTTGACTTTATGTGCTATGCTTTCTAAACTCCTTGAGCTCAGCCCTCAGTGTGTGAGGGGTGGGGAACCAAGGCCTGTAGGCTCAATCTCACTAGTCCCTGTGGGCTGAGAATAGATTTCACACTTTTAAAGGCTTGCAAAGGAGGAAGTGTGGGGGGAGGAGAAGTAGCCACTACTGCTGCCCCAAACCTAATGTGGCCTCCAAAGTCTGGTATTTGGCCCATAACAGAAAAAGTTTGCTCACCCCTGTTTAGTGCAGTGCTTCTCAAACTTTAATATGCATCTAAACCCTCTGGGGATCTGATTCAAATGCAGATTTTGATTCAGTGTGTCTGGGGCAGGGCCTGAGATTCTGCATGTCTAACAAGCTCCCAGGTGATACCCATGATTCAGGTCCTTGGACCACACTTTGCATAGTAAGGGTTGTGCCTCACACCAACTACATACCCCTAAACATGTTCTTTACTTAGAGAAGTATGCACTAATGGCTACTTCTATTTGTCTATATTCTAAGGAATTGAACCTTTTTTCAGTGTTCATAGAAGGTGAACTTTTCAGCAATTCACCTTTAAATCATCCTGGTAGCTATCATTACCAGTTTATCAGCTAATATGCCAGAAGTGGGGTGCAGTAATGGGGAGACAAAAGTATAAGACCTAGTTATTGGCCTCCAGGAGTGTCTTGTTGAGACCCATCTACAATGCTTAATCTGGGCTCAGTTGTTCCCTTTCCTCCTGCTTCTGTAGTTGCAAGTCCCACTTTCATGGTAAGTGCCTCCCACAGAGACTCTGTTTTCCCTTCACGTTAAATTTTCATGTATACTTTGTAGTCTGGGTCCTTCCTCGGTGTTCTCTGGACTTCTGCTTTGGACTCTCCTTTGTTCCTTCTTTCCTGGCCCTTGTCTGACTTCCCTAGCAGAAGTTTTCTTCATTTTCCTTTGCTCTTTCCTTGATATAGTGGTCCAGTCCATTTGCACACAAGTCTTATTACAAAGCTCAGTGCCAAGCATCAGAAATCAGCTTTCAGAAACGACGTGGTTTTCTCCTTCCAGAATATAGTCAGTTCCCTCCTTGTTTGAATCTAATCTATTGAATTTGGATGCTAAGTATAACGAATATGACTTATTCCATTTCTGTTTCACATGGTGCTTTATTTCATTTTATTTTTTTTAATACTCACCTGACAATATTTTTCCATCAATTTTTAAAGAATGTGGAAGGGAGGGAAGAGGGGGAGAAAAAGAGAGAAATATCAGTGTGAGAGAGACACATTGATTGGTTGTCTCTTGCATGTATCTCAAATGGGTCCGAGGATTGAATCTATAACCAAAGTGCATGCCCTTGACTAGGAATTGAACCCATGACCCTTTGGTCCATGAGCTGACACTCTAACCACTGAGAAAAACTGGCCAGAGTTCTCATGGTGCTTTTTAAACATAAGTAAATATTAATTATATAAGAGGCTTGGTGCACGAAATTCATGCACTGGGGGAGGGTGTCCCTCAGCCCAGCCTGCACCCTCTCCAATCTGGGGCATCCCTCTCACAATCCAGGTCTGCTGGCTCCCAAACACTCACCTACCTGCTTGCCTGATTACCCCTAATTGCTTCTGCCTGCCAGCCTGATCACCCCCTAACCACTCCCCTGACAGCCTGATCAACGCCTAACTGATCCCCTGTCAGCCCGATTGCCCCCAACTGCCCTCCCCTGCCAGCCCAATTGCCCCCACCTGCCCTCCCATGCAGGCCATCTTGTGGCCACATGGGGGCGGCTATCTTGTGTGTTGGAGTGATGGTCAATTTGCATATTACCTCTTTATTATATAGATATATATATATATGCCACATTGTCATTTAGTACAATAGTACTCCACAGTCTCCCATAGTTCAAAGAGAGCCTTATTGGCTAGACTGGAGCACAGCAATACTTATTCCATTAAGCATGAACTTCTCTGATTATTGTCCTACCTGGACCTCAGGTGTGTGGTATGTCTTGCCGTTGCAGCCTTCTTTTACTCCAGAAGTCCTATCATTTTAAGCTGAAAGGCTGACAGGAATCCAGATGAGTTAATTGCCACTTTTTGTTACAATATTATCCTTCTGTCTCTCTAACCCCACCTACTTCAAACATCTCTTAATTTATTCTGTTATGCACTCCTTAAACAAGTCACACCATGCTCTCCATGTGCACACTGATTGAAGAGAATCATGGACTGTGAACACTGGAAGAAACTCACCTGGCATGACTGCCTCAAAGCAAAGGCAGAAACTGATGCCCAGAAAAGAGCAGTGATTTGTCCATGGTCACATAGCACACATTTAGTGGCAGAGCAAGACTAAAATCCTCACCTATTGTCCTATTGTTCTTTTCAAGAGGTGAGGATTTTAGTCTTGTTAAATCTTTTGCTTCATCAGATTTTAAAATCATTGACATATTAAAAAAATAGTGTGAATGCCTGCATTTTTAAAACTTATATATATGTCTATATATTATTAATAAAACAGAACAGTGGTAATCTTCATTTCCCTATTTTTCAACACATACCTTGGCCATCATGAACCTTTGTGGCTTTCTTTTCTCACATTACTTCTACTAACTCCCCAGCTCATCTTTCACACACACATATTTTAAAATAATGTTTTTAAAAGAAACCCTCTTTAACTCAGCATATTTGACTTTTTGAATATTAATAGTAATACACACAAATTCAAAATCAATCTCCTGCCATGAAACCTCCAAACCTAATAAAACCTCAGGAGGGTGATAACCCTAAACCTAGGAATAGAAGAAATTTCAAAACAGCTAGGCTGCTATCCAGCCATCAATTCATTTGCATATTCATCTATCTCTAGTCAACTGCAAGGCCCATCTGTGATCTTACTACCTTAGCACCTTTGTTTTTCTCCCAGTGAGACCGCATGTAAAAGGAGAGATGCCTGAAGAATCTGAGCTGTGCAAAGACCTCAGTTTCTCAGCCTGGTCATTAGGTGCATGGGATCTGTGAGATATGTCACAGTATAGAAAATGCTTCATTTTAAGAAGTAAATTTTTTCTTCCAAAGCAATTAGAATCAATTCCAATGAATAGCAGTATTATTTATTATATAAAATTTTATTTTGCTTCCTATTATTGAGAAAAAAAGTTGGAGCACCAAGGAGAGAGTATATTTGCTTGGTTCATGTGGAAACATGCAAATTTAGATCTTTTTATTTAACTTTTTGGGTTTACTTACAACGCAATATGGATATTGTCATAAATTGCTGTCACATTTTGGTCAATGACCCCACAGATGGCACTTATGGATTGATTTGCAAAATTAAAAATATTTTTTAGAAGAAATACTATTTTATTTTTTCAATTACAATTTACAGTCAATATTATTAGTACAAGTATTATTGTATTAGTGAAAATATTTTTATGGAATAAAATAATTAGGTGCTACAGTGTGGCAGATGTGGTCTTCCATTTGCATGTGTGCCTTTACTCAAATTATATTAAATCCTAAGGAGAATCAGTAAATCCTTGATAATTTATTTTAGAAATCAGCTTTAAAAATGGAATAACCCAGGTATCTAATGTATTTCCTATGTCAGTCAGAGATCACTTACCTTTATATACCAACTGAAAGGTTACCATGGATGGCTGCTTCTCTGACCTCAGATTTGATTGCAGATCCCTTTACTGGTCTTTGTACTGTGTCCACAGTGAGGCAGATGAACGCACTGATTCTTCCAAGGGTTCTGCCAAGGGACCATGGCAAATGAATGAATGAACGCCAGGAGTCTGATGACTCCGTGGCCAACTTAATATACTATGGGATATCTTGCTCAGTCCCCCTTCTCAGCAATAGTCCCCCCTTAAATTTTAGGACGCTGCTTCATTCACAGAGAAGTCGTTTGTAAGAAGCGTTATTCTCTCCCTCATTTTCCTTTTTTACTCAGCTTGCCAAACTGGTGGCAGGCTAGGGGCTCTTGTTTCTTTTTCTCAAGTTATATATTGACATGTTTGTTTGCCTAGAGGAACTCAGTTCCTGTGGCTCCTCCTTTATGCAGTGTGTTTGGATTCAGGGAAGACTCAGTCTCTTCTCTTCTAAGGCAGCCACCTGGGAGGCAAGCAGGTCACACAAGTTGAATTAACCATGACAATTCCCAAAGCAATAGAAAACTTTCCCTAGGAATTGTCCTTTGGGGTTTTTAATGCTAACATATGCAATCTCATATGATTTACCTTGATATGGAAAAAGAGCAGTTCAGCAAACTCAATACATTTTTTCCCTTCGAAGTAAAAGAAATTTTAAATAAAATTTATCTGATGTCAGAGACCTAGTCTCTGCTGGGATGCTTGTTTACCTGAAGAGAAAGAGAGAGAGAGAGAGAGAGAGAGAGAGAGAGAGAGAGAGAGAGAGAGAGAGAGAGAGAGAGAAACAACCTTCAAATGCAGGAAATTATATGCTGGTAGCTCCTAGAGACCCCTCAAAAGGAGCAAAACCCAGTTTTGGGAAAGAAAGGCAATTCCAAATTAGCATATTCATTTCTAATTGTAACCTGGCAAAGGAAAATACACCAAAGTGGGCCAAACCCGATGTAAATGTAACCCTCCACAAAGCGCCTTAACCCTTATCACAGTGGCCAGGGAATTTGATTAGTTGTAACTGCATGTTGTTGAAAAGCACCCCTCTGTGAGGACAATTGCAAGGCTATGGGGGGGAGGGGTCTATGGACCTGGTTGGGTAAGCCAGGAACCTCAGGTTAGGATGACAAGGTGCAGAGGTCTTAGTTCCCAGGGGACCCCACACTCAATCTGTCAATTCCAGGAGACAGCTGGACTTACTTTTCTCCTGAGAGCACTTACCTACTATCTTGCTCACTTTGCTACAAAGATCTTTCTTAAAAAGAGAGTGGCCAATGAATTATGGAGCAGGAATGTAATAAGGAAGGTAAAAATGTGCCCTGTTATCAGTCACACACATTCAAGCCCAGTTCGGGGCAGCACAGTAGACGGGACTATAAGCTCTGGGATCTTCTCATTCAACCAAGATTGCTTCATACAAAAGTTGACAATGCCCGCCTGAAAGCCATTGTTGATATTCAACATTTTTTAAAAATAGCTGAACAGACTAGACAATAAGGCATAACAGAAAACTTGGTCAGGAGGCTGGCTTGGAGTCTGGCTTAAGAAAGAAACATGCTATTAAAAGTTAGCAACAAACACACGTTTCTGAATGTTTAATTTATTTGAAAATAAGAATCAACTTTACCATTCATTTAATTTTTTTTCTTTAAAGCAACAAAGACACAGAACTCAATTTCAGTTGCTTGTTAGGGTATCTCTCTAACTTTTTCACATTGAAATTGTCATATACAATAACTCTATGATCCTCACTTACTGTTTGATAGGGGAGGGAGTGGACTAAGAAGACACCTTGAATGGCCTTTCATAAAGGAATTGCAGCACTTAAATGTGTCCTGGAGCCATCATAAAATCATTCATTCGATGTTTAATTCATTCATCCAGCAAATATTTATTGAGTAGCCTCAATGTGCCACAGGTATACAGCAGTGAACAAAATCAACATAGTACATGCTAGGGTCAGCATCCATCATGATTGTCCAACACTGTCCTGATTTTAGCGCTGGGAATCCTATGTTCTAGGAACCCCTGGGAAAACGTGGGTGGTTGATCACCCTATTCATTTCCTGGAATTTAATAGTCCATGGATTCCTGAGAAAGATGGTGGGTGAATTCTGATGGCTAGAGTCCTGGTACCAGACCTAATCCTTACTACCTATATGATCTTGATCAGGACACTTTACTGAGCCCCAGTTTTCTCATTTATAGATGGGAAAAATAACATTCAGTTACTTTACAATTAAGTGAAGTTTGCTTATTAATTTTATAGGAACTGATTGCAATGACAGCTTTCCAGCTAGCAACGGAAGAAGAAGAGGTTATAAATGTCCCATTGACTTTGCAAATAGGAAAGACTGCTCTATGCTTTGCAGAATCAGAGCGGAACCTTCCAGAAATCTGGCTGTAGTATATTCTTACTGGTGTTTAGATGAGGTAGGATCTCAGGCCCACAGTGCTTTCTTAGGAAAAACAACTGACCTTCCCTCCCCCACCCGGGAGAACATCAGCAGTAGCTTAACCACTTTGTCTGCTGGCAGGTGTAAAAACAAAACAAAAACAAAAACTAAGTATCTTATTCTCAAAAGGGGATTTATGCTAAAGAAGAAAACATTGAAGTGAAAGAGGGACATGTATAATCCTACATTAAACCCCACTTTTGATGTATTGTTTTTCACCTTCCTTCTTTAGGGGCCTCCTTTTTATCTTTGCCAAGCTCTCTATCTTTCTTACCCATACTTTGTAATCCTATTTAACATCCCATGAGCATCTATTAGGTACCCAGCATGTACCAGGGACTGGGCTGCTGAGAGGAAGTAGACCTTGTTCCTGCCTTCAAAGAGCTGAATGTCTAGTCAGAAACATATAAATACACACAGAGAGTTGGGTTTTCTTTTTGTTTGTTTTGTTTTACTTTCTAATTCCTTCCTTTCCTCAACTGCCTTAGTTTTTTGAAAGTAGCATTAAAAAAAGAAAGAAGCATGAAGGTCTTTATTTTTCTCTGTTTTCAAATATCTTCCCTTCCCCATTCATTGACATTTACCTTCCATATCATGCACACCATCTTATCAGCAACTGCTGACCTCACAGGCACTAAAATGATAGTTTTCCAAGCATTATAAAGCAAACCAATGTGACTTTTATGATATAACTTCAGTATTCCATACTAATATTGTAAGCTGTCTTTACTATTAGTTGGTTATAATGCCATTTTCAAAGCTTGTCAGAGGAAAGACTCTCAATCTCCCCTCCTTATGTACAAAGAAGGGGGCAAATTTCCTAACCCCTTTGAGTTGTTTTCCACAAGTGCAGCCTCCTAACATCTCATCAGTAGGCTAAAGAACTAGGTTCCCTATGTTGATGACAGGATATGATGGCATGAACCATTGGTGTGTGCCTTTCATTAATTCAAAGTATTTGATGAACTACTTTGTTGGTGGGCCCCATGCTCAGCAATTTGGAGACCACAAAAGGAGGAAGAAAAGGAAATAATTTAAAAAATGCTATTATCAGAGCCTGAGACAGCATAGCTCGTCTGCCCTTCATTACATTAACATGTTTGTTGAGCATACCACACAGTGCCAGGGACTTATCCTGTGTTGGTCATTAATTATAAATACGGGGTGTCTCCAAAAATGTATATACACTTTAACAGCTGATAGCTCAATTTTAAAAATGAAATGTATTTCAATAAACACTATCTTTATAAGTATTCAAAGTCTGTGTATACCTTTTTCTGGGACACCTTACAGTGTGTAAGATCAAATCCTGCTCTAGAGGAGGTTATGATTGTGGGACACCAAATAGTTCTGCAAAAAAAAAAAGAGAGAAAGAAACATGAGGCAGCATGCAAAGGATGCTTGGGGAGGCACAGGCAAGGAGGTGCAATAAGGTTCTGAGGAGGCAGGAAAACTTTGGGAAAGCCCTCATGGAAGCCACATGCTTGATGGTAAAAGTAGGAATAGAGTATCTGCAGATCACTGAGCAGCCTTGTCACTAGAAAACCAATGATATTTTTTCTCCCTCATCTATTTCACATCTTTGTACAAGCCATATTGAGTCATGATCAGTTATTGAAATACTCTTTTCTGCCATGGTTATGAGCAGCTTATGAGCAGCTTATGCCCATCCTCACTGTTTTTCTACCTCTTAGCTGTCCATAATCTCTATGTCAACTACACTTGAAATATACGTTCTTAAATTTATTTTATTTTATTTATTTTTTAATTTTGTTTTATTGCTTAAAGTATTACAAAGAGTATTATATATGTCTCCTTCTCTCCCCCCCCCCATTGACATTCCCCCAGTCTCTCCTACCCCCAATTCTTGGTTACACTTATTTCCATAGTGTTTCATCATTATGGAATAGTGATGATTTGAATTTTCTTCTTGTGTTTTTTCCCCTTCTAAATACTCCATAAACTGGTGATGATTAAGGGCAGAAGCAAAAGTATGAGTTAAAAATTACCTTCTCAATAACTTTTTCTATCACATAATAACTGGAGTGTTACTACCATCTTATCTATGATGGACTAGGTGCTTTATACACATTGTTAATTTTTACACCACCCCTAGAAATTAGATATTACTACCTCCATTTTATAGATGAAGAAACCAAGGCACAGAAAGATTATTAACTTGTCTGGGGACATCCAGTTACTAGAAGGTTCACAAGCACAAACACCACCGACAAATTGTTAGCCAAGTTCATAGAACAAACTTTTAGTGTGGTGGAAGCTGGCCCTACCAACTTTATTTTGGCTAACATAGATTATTTAAGTCTATGTTTTCTCCCATCTATTGTGATAAAACCTGGATATTTTCCACATTTGTTTTCAACTTTTCAAATTCCTTTGTGGCAGGTGGTTTGTCCTACTACCAGTTCAGATATGCTATTTTAGATAAAACTGTATTTTGTCTTTAAAAAATCCCTAGGTTGGCTACCCACTGGGCTCAGAGGTATACTTGCTTTTTCCTGTAGATGTTACATATTGCCCAAGATCTCTGTGGCAAAGCTAGGTCTTGTGATTTCACAACCCATATCTGCCCTTCCCCATACATGCATCCCACAATCCTGCCCCTAAACCAAGCTACTCTGTCAAATTTCATCTTTGTGTCTTAAATCTACTCACAACCTAGAATTCATAACTGTAAATCATAATAAAAACAACAACAAAAACCGCCATTCTTCTCTTTTCCCTACTCTTTGATAAGTATGTGTTTCAGTTCAGCCCCTTAGTGAGACCCTGTACTCTGGGCCAATGTCAAAAGCAGTCTATTTCTCTACAGAAGCTAAAGAATATATCCTCAGGCTGTATTTGACTGGGGATAACTGCATTCTTAATCCTACCTCAGGGAAAGAATATGGAAATGGGGAGAACTGTGCATGCATTTCTCTGTTGATTCAGAAAAGGACTGCAATAGTAAATTCAGAAATGTGCAGCTGATGATGGTGGTACAGTGGAGACATTTCCTGTTTATTATGCTGGTGAGAGTGATAGTTCCAAAAAAGGGGGAGAAACATTTTGTGGCTACATTTACCTCCTTCAAGAGCATGGGATTAGGCAAGAAATGTAGAGGAGAGGCCTTTTGGCATCAGGAGCCATTGTGAGAGGACTTGAGCAAACTGGGGTGTTGCATCATCTGCTTCTTGTCATCTGCTCCTTGGTGGACAGGTGCAGCCTGAGAGCAGGATCTGTGGTGGTGAAGGAGGCAGCTGTTTTCACTGGAAGGCCCATATTTAACCCTTTCTCAGCTCTTGGTGTCTCCGTAATTGTTTTCCTTTTTCTCTTCCACCTGTTCACAGATGATGTGGTATCAGGAATTTTTAACACATTTTCAGAATGACCCTGAAATGGCATGGTGTCTGGGGTAACCTCATGAAACCCAAAAGAAAGACCATTGGTCTTCGGGGGAATCCCCAAAATTGATTTATATTAATGGGATGTAGATAGGTGTGTTGCTCACTCCTGGCCCTATTGTCTATTTTACCCCCATACCCTCTGGTATGAACCCTGAATAATTAAGGTACTGAATAATTAAGAAGGAATCCCTCATGTTCCCTTTGGAATTCAAAAACAAGGACATTTTTTTCCCATTCTGATTTTTCTTGTGATTTGTCCTATCCTATATAGTACTGTTTTCTCACACAAGGAGATGCGAATTGGAACAAACTTGCAATTACTTCATTCAATAAATATATTTTGAGTGCATACTATGTGCTAGGCATGCTCCTAGGGGTGGGGGTACAATAGTGAACAAAACAATTTAAAACCATAGTAGGTGTAGAGATTACACTTTAGTTGGGCAGACACAGACAAATAAATATTGGTTTAAATAAATTAGTGAAATATATGTGGTCCCCTTTATACCAGCCTGAGAGTAAAAAAAAGATACTGACACTAATGTGGACTTTTTCTGGGCCTTTCCTCAACCACCTAAGTTGGTGAAACTCCTGGGTTCTCTCCCCACTTGGATACTTTTTGTTCTTTAGAAGACCATCAGTTTAATTTTTAAACTTATTGGCACAGTCTTTTCATGTGTCCACCATGGGTTACATGGGCTAGTGCCTTGCAATTCTGTAAGACTGTATCACTGCCATCACTACTGTGACTCTTGCTTATTGTGGAACCATCTGTTTTGCCTGCACAACAGGTCCTTGAATAATGTTTTGTTCAACGTTGTTTCAATATAATGTTGATGAGATGCCATAGGAATTTTCGTTTATATCAATAGCCTATGGTAAAATCGGTTTCATTAAATGTTGTATCACCTAAAGTTACAAAAATTATTGACAAACTCAAGTGAGGACTTCCTCTACATTAGACTGATCATTCACTCCTGCCTAGATTGGGGCAGGGACCTTTTTTTGCAACCAGCTAAGGCCTCATTTCCCTAGTCCCGGATGTAAGCTTCCCTTCCCTGTCCTTATCTTCTTTCATTAGCTTCTGACTTAGCCCCTCTGGCCAGATTTCCACACCTCCTTGCATTCAAGATTCAATCCTCACCTGTCTGTGACATAGTACAGCTAGCGTTCCAAATAATGTTACAATATAATGATAGGTATCCATTTACTTTTGTCAGTTTACTAAAAATCACTTATTGTATTTTCTAAAAATAAAAATAATATATGTTCACTTAATAAAACTGGAAGAATACAGGCAAATTCATAAAAGAAAACAACTACTGACAATATTAACACCTAGAAATACATAACTGGCACCATGGTCAGCTTCCTGGGTATGCAAACTATGCAGTTGTGAAGGGGTCAGTGTGTAAAAGGACCCCGCACTTGGTTTAATGCTTGACTGTTGCTGTCTTGACATTTTAAATAGTTTATAATGATTCTTAATTATTTTGCAGAAAGGACCGAACACTTTTTTCACTGGGTCCTACTAATTATGTAGTTGGCCCTGCCTCCTCTTAACAGTATTGGTATATTTTTTCTGGTCTTTTCTCTATTCATGTGCTGCTTTTAAAAATATATTTAATGATACAGCTCCTAGGGCAATGGAAACTAAGGGGAAAATAAATATATGGGATTATATCAAAATAAAAAGCTTCTGCACAGCAAAAGAAATCATCAACAAAACAATAAGAAAGCCCACTGCATGGGAGAACATATTTGCCAATGTTATCACTGATAAGGGTTTAATCTCCAACATTTACAGGGAACTCATACAACTTAACAAAAGGAAGATAAACAATCCAATCAAAAAATGGGCAAATGACCTAAATAGACACATTTCAAAAGAGGACATTCAGAAAGCCAAGAGACTTATAAAAAACATGCTCAAAGTCACTAATCATCTGAGAGATGCAAATCAAAACAACAAATGAGGTACCACCTCACACCTGTCAGAATGGTTATCATCAAAAAAACAACAAACTACAAGTGCTGGAGAGGGTGCGGAGAAAAAGGAACCCTCTTGCACTGCTGGTGGGAATGCAAACTGGTGTAGCCACTGTGGAAAACAGTATAGCGTTTCCTCAAAAAATTAAAAATGGAACTGCCATTTGACCCAGTAATACTTCTAGGAATATATCTCAAGAAACCAGAAACACCAATCAGAAAGGATATATGCACCCCTATGTTCATGGCAGCACAATGTACAATAGCTAAGATTTAGAAACAGTCTAAGTGCCCGCCAGCAGATAAGTGGATTAGAAAACAGTGGTTACATCTACACAATGGAATACTATGCTGTTATAAAAAAGAAGGAATTCTTACCATTTGCAACAGCATGGATGGAACTGGAGAGCATTATGCTAAGTGAAATAAGCCAGTCAGTGAAAGCAAAATACCATATGATCTCACTCATTTATGGGTAATAAAAACAGTATAAACTGATAAAAGTAGATACAGAGGCAGAGAAGCATTGAACAGACTGTCAAACTACAGCAGGAAGGCTGGGGAGGTTTTGGGGGGGGGGGTGGAGGAATGCATATAAGCATAACCAATGGACACAAGACACTAGGAGGGGAGTGAGGGCATGTGCCGGGGGGTAGGGGAGGCTGGGAAGATCAAATGGAAAAAAAGAAAGGAGACATATGTACTACTATTTGTAATACTTTAAACAATAAAAAATAAAAAAATAGTTGAGATTACACCTTTTTGTTAAGTCCTCCCCAGAGGATATGTTTGTTGATTTTAGAGAGAGAGCAAGAAAGGGAGGGAGGGAGGGAGGGAGAGAGAGAGAGAGAGAGAAAGAGAGATAAAGAGAGAGAGAGGTGAGAGAGAAACATTGATGGGTTGCCTCCCCTAGGTGCCCCTAGGTGCCCCTGCTGGGGATCGAACATGCAACCTTTTGGTTATGAGATGACACTCCAACCAACTAAGCTACCCGGCCAGGGTGGGATTACACCACTTGTATATTTCTGAATTCTGCTTTTTTCCCTTAACATTAAAATATACAAATGTTTCTATTTTAAGTAGCTGTTATTTGAAAACACTTTAAATTGATGAACAATATTCCATCACTTATTTAACTATTTTCCTGTTGTTCAACTTTTAGGTTGTTGATTGCTTCTTGAGATCTTGTTTCATAGCTCAGTGCCTAGAACATTGTAAATGCTAAACAAATGTTAGCTATTATGATGTGTCCATGGTGTTTTGGCATTTTTGAAAAGGTGTCAGTGGTCTCTCAGGGCAGGGATGGCTGTTAAATTCACTCTTCTTGAATCAGCTTGCTGCATCCCTTGGGAAGAACAGTGCTCCCACAATATTTGACAGATACTTGGACAAGGAAAATGAATCAGTTGTTCATGGGCATTAAGATGTTACAAATTTTCTCACTCCAAAACTAAAGGATAGAAAAAATAGATTGTTTTGGCTTTGGATATTAGGACAATAGGTATTTTTTCCCTACTGTTAAAAATTTAATTTTGTTATAATGATCTTTCTTATTTTTATAGAGGAAGAAATATTTTTAGGGGGAAAAATGTCAAGCATGTTTGAGTGTTTTTGTTTTCTTTTCCCAGTAGGAATGGTAATGATGGCTGCACAAATTGCTTCCTTGCCCTGTAATCCTTGTCAGCATTTCTGGCCTCCATAGCTCCTGAAAACAGAGAGGAAGGACAATTAAATTAAAACTGCCAGCCTGTGGAATATTGTACCCTCTCCAAAGCATTTTGTTGCACTAATTCAACCAGATGCTAGAAAAAGTACAATTTATTCTCCCCAAATATTTGAGTCTATCAGGCTGGAGCTTTTCCCTCTGTGCCCAGAGCCACGTGGCTGGGCATGGCAGTGGCACTGCTAAGCAATTCTACTAGAAGCTGAGATTTTGGAGAGGCAAGTGTCTAGGTCAGGCTCCTAAGAGTTTGATGACATTGAACTAAGCTTACCTACCTGGTGTGAATGAGGCAGTGAAAAGAGGAAGAGGGGGTTGCTATGAGCTAGGCAGAGCACATCAGATAAACATTGTGACAGTTTCAGAAAGACAGGCTGCCAACATATAAGCAGGACCCAGGCTCTGGCTGGGGTTTGAGGGCAGGCATCTCTCTGCAGTAGGAGATAAATGGGGCTCTGCATGTTTTCCCAGGTTCTAGATTGAAGTACTGAGCAGGTCAAGATTCAGACTAAGGGCCAGAGTTTCAGAATAGAGATTCAGGCACAGATGGATGGCAGAAATTTGGAGCCTAGTGTTTACAGTAAGATGGAAGGCCAGTTTCTAGTACAGGGTACAAGATCTGCAAAAGCTGACCTGATGCCTAGCCCACCAAATATCAAATAGGGTACCTTAAGGGCACTATGACAATGGGCTATAAAACTGGTCCTGAGCTTTGAGCAGGGGTGAGCCTTTATGTGGGGACAGTGGTTTGGGTAAGGGGCTGCGCAGGCAAAAAAACTAGGCAAGTTGTTGCATGCTTTTTGGAGGCACAAGGGAGACCTGAATGAACTCTCTTGATAGGATTTCACACAGATTTTGACAAGAGTCAATTGTTCTATTTTAGAAAATAATTCATCTTTCTATCAATCATTTTACAGATTTACATACATATACACAATTCTGTTATTTATTGGTGTTTATACCCCAAAATTACATTCTCTAATGAGAACCTAAGCTCCTTTCTTTGCATACGCACATTCTTCTAAGGGTTAGTATGCTAGGCCACGTGGCCACCTAGAATTAAATACTATTTTATTGCAGCCTATGGAATAATGGGTTTGCCTAATATTAAAGGCTTTCTCAGGCTCCTTCAAAAGCCTCTCAATTCACAAATTCAAGGTAAACCTGTTTTTCTTCTGCATAAAGCTTTGCTCTTTGTTAGGCTTTAATAGACCAATGTGACCCTGAACTGCGGACTCTAAGTTTCCTTTATCTATCCTATTGGCTGGGTTAGCCATGGTGGGGGGAGATGTGGGGAGAGCAGGGAAAAGAGGAAGGGGGAGGGAAGGGAAGAGATACTGTGGTTCCAATAAAAATGTATTACATGCAACGAAAGAGATTTTCATACCTCAGTTTATCCAGCCTGAATCAGAGTAGTAGTTCTGGTGAGCAGTATAAGACACAATGATAAGTGTGATTCTGGGAACTGATTTTCAACCCATCCACTCTTCCCTCCCCTTTCTACTCCCCCTCCATTTCTTTGAATGGAAGATGCCAAGGGCAGGTGGGCTGTGGTGGCTTCTATCTAGTTAACAGCTTCCCCCATGGATGGACTATGACATTTTTATAGATCAACTCTGTACTAGGGCACCCCAGTCAGTTACCATATAATATCGTGCATAAAGAACTTAGGGACCCTCTGAAAAAGGATTTTTTATGAAAATATACGTATTAAATTCAAGCAATGAAAAAAAATCCAGAAAGGTTAAGCTTTCAATGGCAACTTCTGCTTGAAATAGAAAACATTTAAGCAATAGAGTGAGGAGTTTTGGTGCTGTCATGGTCATCCTGGTGCTGTCATATTAATGTTGTGCAACTTAGGGCAAGCCCAATGACCGCTCTGGGCTTTATTTTCAGTAGAATGTTGCTTATGATAGCTGGCATACTGAGAGGTTGATAAGAGGACATGAGAAAAAGTCTAGCACAGCACCTGGCATACAGTAGGCACTCAGCAATTATTTTTTCCTATTTGTAATGTGGGCATGGATTGAAGCTTCAGCCTTCAGACAATTCCTGTTTCTTACAGGACTGTGGTAGGACCAGGTGGGACTTGATTTTAGAAAACACAAGTGCAGAGCTGGGTAGACAAAAGCCCCTTTTCAGCTCCTGGTTCAAGATGACCATGCTCCATATGGCTTCACCTGCTGCACACTGTTCTAATTGCAATCAGAATGGATCTCATTAGGGTTACAATGGCCTAGGTCCGGAAAATGACAAGCGGTTACCGTGGCCCACTCACTAGGCCTCCCAGCCAGCGGTCCAAAAGGAAGCAGAGGCAAAAATGTTTCCTGTAATTACAGTGCCCAACAAGGTACCCCAAGGATGTTGGGAGCTTAATAAATAGCCTTTGAATTTTTTCTTTCTATCTGCCAAATGTTTATTACAAATATGCGGGGGTCTGATTCAATGGCAATGTACATATCCCCCAGCCTCCCTGTTACACATACATACAAGCTTAGTGTAAGGGGGCCTGTGTGGAAGGCTGTAGGGAGCAGTATCTTCATTCTTCCTGCCTGGACAGACAAAATGTTCCTAAATTCATTGAGTCAATATCTATTTATAATGAATTAATGGTAGCAGTTGGAACATAGTAAATGCTATGTTCCAGGTGCTCTCCAAATACTTTAAAAAACAAAACTATATTTTGTAAATGAATAGATTCCAAATAGATACTTTCTCATTTTTGTGGTGGGTGGGATGGAAATAGATGTGTACTTTACCTTGGGGAGATAATCTAATTTTGTCAAATCATTTGGAGAGGACAAAATGGGTGTGAATCATTTTATTCTTCATTGCAGTGGTTTAGTCCTGGTGCCATTTGCCTTTATATCAGGGGGGTTGTCCCTCAGCCCGGTCTGCACCCTCTCCAATCTAGGACCCCTCGGGGGATGTCCAACTGCCAGTTTAGGCCTGATCCTAGGCCTAAACCAGCAGTCGGACACCCCTCTCGCAATCCAGGACCACTGGCTCCTAACCGCTCACCTGCCTGCCTGCCTGATTGCTCCTAACCACTCTGCATGCTGGCCTGATCGCCCCCAACTGTCCCTCCTTCTGGTCTGATCACCCCTAACTGCCCCCCCCCGTCAGCCTGATCACCCCCAACTGCCCCCCCTGCTGGCCTGACCACCCCCAACTATCCCCGCCTGCCAGCCTGTTCACTACCCCCCCCCCCCCGCCAACCTGCTCACCCCCAACTGGCCCCCACCAGCCTTCTCACCCCCCACTGCCCCCCCCTTTCTGGCCTTCTCACCCCTAACTGCCTCTGCCTCAGCCCTGCCACCATGGCTTTGTCCGGAAGGACGTCGGGTCTCCTGGAAGGTCTTATGTTCTAATTAGCATATTACCCTTTTATCAGTATAGATATTTCTATAGTCTATCTGTCTATCATCTATCTATTTATATCTATCATCTATTTACTTAAATAAACAACTTAGATAATTGAACTATGAATGTGCAAAATTCTTGCCTATCTAATTGATGTTACTTACCAAGATTAAGTTAAAACTTTCCTTTACTCACCCTGAACTTGGTATTGGAGGCTAAAATCCTGTGCTGCTGTGCTCAGCTCTTGTGTAGGCTCCATCTGGGGTGTTAATAGCTGCTTTAGCATTACAAGTCCTTATGGTACCTCTGCCTGGCTTTACTTTTCAGAAAAAAAGGCCTTAACTTGCTTGCTCAGCCTTTTCCTTTCAGTCTAACACTGCCTGTGCTTGCTGCCTCCACCTGTTGTGTTTCATTTTTGTTCCAGAAAGGGATGGCTTTTCATTTTTCTATGGGTAGCGAGTGTCCTGGATGGGCCTATCTGCAAGCATAGCTCTGGAATTCTGTAATATGGAGGCAGATCCCAGGGTTCTTTTTTATGAAGCTTCCTAAACTCCTGAAGGAGAAGCAGTGAAGAGGAAAGAGGTTTTTGGCATTAATATCTGGGTTCCAATTACACTAAAATTAACAACTTCGCCATTCCCCTCACCATGTACAGAGAAGGGGCAATGATGAAGGTGATTCCTCAGAAATTCCTGGAAGTCAGACTGAGATGGGAGTCAATTGAAGGAGCCAAGAGTTTTTTGGTGCCCTAGGATAGAGTCAATCTATAAAAATGGCATAGTCCATGGGGATGCACAAAGAGGTAGACACTCCTAGCTTGACATGTGGCATCAGTTCTTCCTTGATATATTGAAGAACTTGATATATAAGAACCTGAAGAGTCATTAGAGGGATTATGACTACTTCTGGGCCAAGCCTCCTAAGGTAAATTGAGAGAGTTGTCACACTGGGAAGGAAAAAAATCTGCTTCCACCTGGAGCAAGGAAAGAGATAACTTTTGGTCCTAGAAGCAGAATCAGAGTCTGTAATGATTGTAGCAATGGAATGAGGGGATGGCAGCAGCGGTAACAGCAGTGCTATAAAGTAAACTACAGGTGATTGTAAGCCTGAACTAAGAACACAGCTATACTGTCCAGAGAGCTGGTAGAGTAAAAGAGTGAGGTCAGAACCATGATGCTTTTAACAAAATTTTATTGAGCGCCTATTCTGTGTCAAATACTGTATTAGGTCCTGTTCCATAAAATCTGGAGATATTATGTGGGGTTTTTTTTTGTTTGTTTTTGCTTTTTTTTCAAGAAAAATGATTTTAAATATAATAATGTTATGTGCAATAAACATTAATATTTCAAGTGGAGATACTATGTTTAATTGTGCCACTTTGGGATTCTAAGATTAATCAGTCGGTAATAATAACAGCCTGATACATCCATATAAGGTTCCTCAACTAACTATTACCTAATGAGTTAAGCAGCCAAATATAATCTTTCCCTAGGAGTTGGCTAACTCATTTCTTTAAAAAGTCAACCCTGAGAACCAAGATGGTGGCATAGGTAAACATCAGAGATTGTTGCCTCGCACAACCACTTCAAAAATACAACTAAAAGACGGAACGGACATCACCCAGAACCACAGGAAGGCTGGCTGAAGGGAAATTCTTCAACTAGAAGGAAAGAGAACAGCATACCAAGACTCAGAGGAGGCGCAGTGCAGAAAATACAAAGGTGCCGAGGTGCATGCAGAGCAGGCTGGCAGCTGAGGGTGCGGTTGTCTGTTTTAATGGGGAGGGAGTCTCAGGCTCTGAGCTCCAGTTCTGGGTGAGTCTCTAGGGACCTGCTGGGAGCCGGTCCATCCTTGCTGTTTCAAGGGACCTGGCATATATGGCATACTGTTCTTAATATGTTTGCTCACCTTCTTGGCGCTGTGTTTTAACCAAGGTCACCCCTCCGAGAAAGGTTCCCCAGTAGGGATTTTTCCCTGAAGTTAGGGAGGGAATAAAACCTCTCAACTAAGTGCCAGGCGGGTAATTAATCACTTTAACTACGAACAATCATGCTTAAGATACATAATCTTTACTCCCTGGAATGGAGATAAGAAATGCCCTAACCTTTGTAATAGAGATTGATCGGATTGAATCAACTGGTATAAATACAGATGTAACAAGACAGAAAGAGACAGAACTCAGGAGACAGGACTTAGAAGACAGAATTTAAGAAGAGAGCCAAGAAGACAGAACCTACACAGAACCTACAGACAGAAGAACTTCGCTGGAGAGAACATGGCAAAAGATCCTGGACTGAACCTGACTACAGAAATTGGCAAGAGAACCTGACTAGAACCTGGTGACCGAACCTGGCTAGAGATCCTAGACAGAACTTGGCTGGAGAACTGGCTACAGAACCTGGCTGGAGATCCTGACAAGAGAACCCGGCTATGATGATCACCTGAACACTGCCTCCGTGTCATTCCTTCTTCACTGACTCTGTCCACACCTTTGGGGACCCCTGGACCTGCTGGGCCTGGACCCCAGCAGGGACCCAGACTCAAACAGGAGAAGCATGACTGTCTGGCATCTGTCGGAACTCGAGGGCAGCTTTCTCTCCAAGGTTTGCAGCAGTTGCTGGGACTCTGAGAGGCAGAGCCTCTGGGGATGGGACTGAGAGCAGCCATAGCTGCTTGCTCCACCCGCCCTGTTGATCCCGTGCAACCTGCCCCGCCCAAGCTCTGCACAGAGGCATTTGCCGGATAGCCTCAGGCAAAGGCTAGATTAGCACCTCCCCAGAGGACAGAAGTTCTCTCACTGCGGACACAGCTGATTCTCAAAGCCAGTTGGCCTGGAGGTCAAATCCCCCCTAGTAATACCTACAACAATCAAGGCTTAACTACAACAAGACTGCGCACAAAGACCACTAGGGGGTGCACCAAGAAAGCATAAAAAATGCCGAGACAAAGAAACAGGACAGAAATGACAGAAATGAAGGATATAGAACTCAAAACCACACTTTTAAGGTCTCTCAAGAACTGTCTAGAAGCCGCTGATAAACTTAATGAGATCCTCAAGAAATCTAATGAGACCCTCGATGTTGTGATAAAGAACCAATTAGAAATTAAGCATACACTGACTGAAATAAAGAATATTATACAGACTCCCAACAGCAGACCAGAGGAGCGCAAGAATCAAGTCAAAGATTTGAAATGCGAAGAAGCAAAAAACACCCAACCGGAAAAGCAAAATGAAAAAAGAATCCGAAAATTTGAAGATAGTGTAAGGAGCCTCTGGGACAGCTTCAAGCATACCAACATCAGAATTATAGGGATGCCAGAAGATGAGAGAGAGCAAGATATTGAAAACCTATTTATAGAAATAATGACAGAAAACTTCCCCCACCTGGTGAAAGAAATAGACTTACAGGTCGAGGAAGCGCAGAGAACCCCAAACAAAAGGAATCCAAAGAGGACCACACCAAGACACATCATAATTAAAATGCCAAGAGCAAAAGACAAAGAGAGAATCTTAAAAGCAGCAAGAGAAAGAAACTCAGTTACTTACAAGGGAATACCCATACGACTGTCAGCTGATTTCTCAAAAGAAACTTTGCAGGCCAGAAGGGAGTGGCAAGAAATATTCAAAGTGATGAATACCAAGAACCTACAACCAAGATTACTTTACCCAACAAAGCTATCATTCAGAATTGAAGGTCAGATAAAGAGCTTCACAGATAAGGAAAAGCTAAAGGAGTTCATCACCACCAAACCAGGATTATATGAAATGCTGAAAGGTATCCTTTAAGAAGAGGAAGAAGAAGAAAAAGGTAAAGATGCAAATTATGAACAACAAATATGCATCTATCAACAAGTGAATCTAAGAATCAAGTGAATAAATAATCTGATGAACAGAATGAACTGGTGATTATAATAGAATCAGGGACATAGAAAGGGAATGGACTGACTATTCTTGGGGGGGAAAGGGGTGTGGGAGATGTGGGAAGAGACTGGACAAAAATCTTGCACCTATGGATGAGGACAGTGGGTGGGGAGTGAGGGCGGAGGGTGGGGCGGGAACTGGGATGAGGGGAGTTATGGGGGGAAAAAAGAGGAACAAATGTAATAATCTGAACAATAAAGATTTAATTAAAAAAAAAAAAGTCAACCTTGCCAGGGTAAGATGGTGCTCTGACACCAGTGAACACTGACATAACAGTAGAGACACTTAAAAAAAGCAGAGCCACAATATCATTTCACATATAATAGAATAAATAATACTTTCTTAATAATATCTTACAATACATACTCAAATTTTCCTGCTTTTATAAAATGCTTTGATTTTACATTTGGTTTGTTAGAATTAAGTTCCAAACAAGGTCTACACATTGCACTTGGCTGATATGTCTCTTAAGTTTCTCTCTCTTCTTCCTCCCTCCCTCCCTCCCTCCCTCCCTCCCTCCCTCCCTCCTCCCTCTTTTCTCCCTCTCTCTTATAACAGCACCCTCACACTCCATTTTTTAACATTTATTTGTTGAAAAACTATTTAATTTGTTCTTTAGAATTTACAACACACTGGATTTTGCTGATTACATCTGTCAGTTTTGTCTAACTGATTCCTCTAAATTCCATATTTCCTGTAATTAGGTAGTTAGATATAGAATCTTGACTATATTAAATTTACTTTATTATTATTATTTGGCAAGAAAGTTTCATAGTTTGTAAGGTTTATTTCTTATTCCCAATAAGTATCAGAAGACACATATTATTTGGTTGCCCAACTTTTAATGATGTTAATATTAATCAGAGGGTGTAGGTGTTGGCAGCTTTATCCATCGATTATAAATTTCCCATCAACATTTCACCTAATGGTTTGATAATTAGTAATGATAATTTACTAGATCCGTTATTTCTTAAGGGCTATGCAATGGTGACTTTTTTAAGTTTATCATCCTTTCTGTGTTTATTAGCAGGAATTTCTCCATAAAGAAGGATTTTTCCTCATCAACTATTTGGTTACCCTGAAATGAAGTTCATATAGGAAAGACATGATACATGCTTGATTCTTTCCCTTTATTTAACAATTTTCAAAATAATAGTAGGTGCAGCCCTAGCTGGTTTGGCTCAGTGTGTAGAGCAGCGGCCTGCAGACTAAAGGGTCCCAGGTTTGATTCTGGTCAAGGGCACATGCCTGGGTTGCGGGCTTGATCCCCAGTCTAGGTGTGCAGGAGACAGCTAATCAATGACTCTCTCATCATTGATGTTTCTATCTTTCTCTCCCTTTCCCTTCCTCTCTGAAATCAGTAAAACAATATATTAAAAAATAATGGTAGGTGACCTAATAAACTCCAAAGGTGAGAATGATATTTTAAAAGTATTATGAATTCATAGATTTGTTAGTAATCACTATCTTTTAATTCATTGAAGTCATTGTTTTTTTGATGCTCAAATTGTCTATTTTTGGCCAGTGGGAGCCTCTTGGAGTTGATTTTTTTGTTTGTTTTGACAGATCTAATTAGTGTTTGATAGCTTCCTTGCTTACAGGCAAAGCAGGATGTTACAGACATATCTTGAACATTTATTGCTCTAACCTAGGATCAATCATTTCTCCAAGGATACCTGGCTCCTTTTGGGGGCAAATGCTATTTAAAGACCGCTGAGTGTTAGGGATGCTCATTGCTACCTGGTTGTTATTGTTCCTAGGCCTTTCCAGAAAGCAAAGCTACTTGAACTCGGCCATTAAACTTAGTAAATTATTACAAAATAAAATTGGATCTATGAAACTGAATAATGCATATATAAAGGAGTTATTAAAATTCTTCAAAGAGTTTAGAATTTCTGGCTTTAAAAACTGCAACATTGCAAAGTAAAATCCTATGCCAGTAGCACACTGTCTAGATTATTGTAATTTTTAAAGTAAATATTGAAATCAGGTAGTGTGCATTCTCCCACTTTATTTTTCTATTTCAATATTGTTTTGGCTATTCTATATCTTTTGAAATTCCATGTAAATTTTAGAACCAGCTTGTCAGTGTCTTCCAAAAGGTCTCCTGGGACTTTTATTGTGATTACACAAACTACATTGAGGGAAAATAAACACCCTAATGATATTGAATCATCATATTTTTGAACTTGGCATATCTCACCACTTATTTATCCCTATGTATTTAATTTACTGCAGTTTATCTTAGCAGTATTTTATTTATCTTAGGAATATTATTTCTTCCTTAAATATTTGACAGAATTAACCAGTGAAACCATTAAACTCACTGATTTTGAGCTTGGAGTTTTCTCTGAGGGAGTTTGCTTTTTTAGAATCAGTTTGTTAAGTATAATTTATATAAAACTCATATTTTTAACTGTATCATTCAATGAGTTTGACAAATAATATTCTCTGCAAATCAAGAGAGTTTTTTTCTTCCTTTTCAATTTCTGTGCCTTTTATTTAATTTTTTTTAACCTAATACCCTAGCTAGAACCTTCAGTACAATATTGGATAGAAGAAATGAGAGCAGACATCCTTGCCATTTCCTTGATCTGAGGGGGAAAGCATTCAGTATTTCACTGTTAGGTATGATGTTTACTATAGAATTTTTATAGAAGCCTTTTTTCAGTTGAGAGAAATTTTTTTATATTCTTAGTTTTAAGAGTTTTTTCTTTTCTTTCATCATGAATGATAGTTGAATTTTATCAAATGCCTTTTTGGTATCCATTAGGTTGATCATATAATTCTTTGTATTCTTTCAATATAGTGTGTTACATAGAATGAATTTCAAATGTTAAATCTACATTGCATTCCTGGGACATAACATATTAACATTTATATATTGCTGGATTTGATTTGGTAAAATTTTATATATCTATAAGTAATATTGCTAAGTAGTTTTATTTTAATGTGTTTGGTGTTGGTATCAGAGCAATGATGGTCTTCTGAAATGAGGTGGGAATGTTCCCCATCCTTTTTAATTTTCTGACTGAAATTATAAAAAACTGAAAATCCAAATTTGGGCCAAGGGTGTGGAGCCCCAGGAAATCTCATATATTACTAGTATATATTAATTTTTTTCTATCACTTTGGAATACTGTTTGCCAGAATCTACCAGAGCTTAACATACAGCTACACTCTAACAAAGCACTTTAACTCCTAGCTGCATACTCAAGAGAAATGAGTGTATGTGCCCACCAAAAGATATATTTAAAAATGTTCACAGAAGCTGTATTTATAATAGCAAATATGGAGGCAACCCACATATTCCTCAAGATGAGAATGAATAAGTTATGATATAAAATGAAATTTATAAACAATAAAAATGCAAACTACTAATACATTAATATGGATGCATCAAAAACATAATGATGAATCAAAGAAGCCAGCCCAAGAGTACATACTGTGTGATTCCATTGATAAAATGTTCAATTGTTTACAAAATGTACTGCATGGGTTTGGAAACATATTAATGATCAGCTCTGGGTAGAGATGGCTTTTTACACTGAAAGGGCCATGAAGGATTCTCTTAGATGATGATAATGTTCTGTATTTTCCCTTAGGTATTGGTCACATGGGTATTACATGTATAACATTTCATAAAGCTGTAGATTTAGGATTTAGGTGCTTTGCTGAATGTAGTTTATATTTCTAATATAATAATCCTGCCTGTAACTCAGTGAGACCTTCTCAGTCTGCAAAATTTATTTTTATTTACTTAAGGAAAATTTCCTTTTGCTGTTATTTGTTTTAACTATTACCCCTCCTGCATGTTCTATTCTTTCTCCTAAAATTCCTTTTATTCACAAATTAGGTAGTCTGTATACATTTGTTTTCTAAATCCCTCTTATCTTTTTGTATTTTTCTTGTAGTTTTTAAAGATAACTTCTATATCTTTCAGACCTTTAATTTTTTTGTCTCAGTAAGTGATCAGCTTCTTCTTCAATTTATCTATTGAATTTTTAAATTTAAATATACAATTTTTAGTTCTGAAAGTTTTTTTAAAATTTATCTTTATTGTTGAGAGTATTACAGATGCCCCCCATTTTTTCTCCAATACCCCCTCTTCCTGGCCCCTACCCCACCTCAGGGCTTCACTGTACTATTGTCTGTGTCCATGGGTTACGATGAAAGTGTTTTTAAAATTTGTATTTAATATATATTTTTTATTGTTAATAGTATTACAGATGTCTCTCATTTCCTCTCCCTTTTATCTCCCTCCCCCCAGCTCCTACCCAATCCCCTCAGGTCTTTACCACCATATTGCCCGTGCCCATGGGCTATACATATAAATATATTAGTTTTTTTTCTTTTTTCTTCTTTTTCATTTTTTTCTTTATTGATTAAGGTATTACATGTGTCCTTATTGCCCTTTTGCCCTCCCACCCCCCACTCATGCCCTCACCCCCCGTTGTCTGTGTCCATTGGTTAGGCTTATATGCATGCATACAAGTCCTTTGGTTGATCTCTCTCTTAACCCCACCCTCCCCTACCTTCCCTCTGAGGTTTGATGGTCTGATCCATGATTCTCTGTCTCTGGATCTGTTTTTGTTCATCAGTTTATGTTGTTCATTATATTCCATAAATGAGTGAGATCGTGAGATCATGTGATATTTATCTTTCTCTGACTGGCTTATTTCACTTAGTATAATGCTCTCCAGTTCCACCCATGCTGTTGCAAATGGTAAGAACTTCTTTTTTTACCGCAGCATAGTATTCCATCATGTAGATGTATCACAGTTTTTTAACCCACTCATCTACTGATGGGAAGTTAGGCTGTTTCCAAATCTTAGCTATGGTTAATTGTGCTGCTATGAACATAGGGGTGCATATATCCTTTCTGACTGGTGTTTCTAGTTTCTTGGGATATATTCCTAGAAGTGGGATGACTGGGTCAAATGGGAGTTCCATTTTTAGTTTTTTGAGGAAACGCCATACTGTTCTCCACTGTGGCTGCACCAGTCTGCCTTCCAGCAGTGTACTTGGGTTCCTTTTTCTCTGCATCCTCGCCAGCACTTGTTGTTTGTTGATTTGCTGATGACAGCCATTCTGACAGGTGGGAGATGGTACTGCATTGTCATTTTGATTTGCATCTCTCAGATGATTAGTGACTTTGAGCATGTTTTCATATGTCTCTTGGCCTTCCTTCTGTCTTCTTTTGAAAAGTATCTATTTAGGTCCATTGCCCATTTTTTGATTGGGTTGTTTATCTTCCTTTTGTTAAGTTGTACGAGTTCCCTCTAAATGTTGGAGATTAAACCCTTATCGGTGATAACATTGGCAAATATGTTCTCCAGTACAGTATGTTAGTTTTTTTAATTTATCTCTTCTCATCTCCCCAATCTCCACATTCAGGTATATCAGTCTGTTCCATGCCTCCATGCTTCCAGTCTTATGTTGTTGGTCAATTCATTTTGTTTGATTCCACAAATAAGTGAGATCTTGTGATATTTATCTTTCTCAGATTGGCTTACTTCACTTAGCATATAGTCTCTAGCTCCATCCATGCTGTCCCAAAGAGTAAGAGATCCCTCGTTTTTACAGCATAATATTCCATTGTGTAAATGTCTCACAGCTTTTTTATCCACTCATCTATTGATAGGTACTTGGGCTGTTCCAAATCTTAGCTATTGTAAATAATGGTGCTATGAACATAGGGGTGCATATATTCTTTCTGATTGGTGTTTTTGGGTTTTTAGAATATATTCCTAGAAGTGGGATTGCTGGATTAAATGGAAATTCCATTTTTAACTTTTTTTAGGAAACTCCATACTGTTTTCCACCATGGCTGTACCAATCTGCATTCCCACCAACAGTGAACTAGTGTTCTCTTTTCTCCGCATCCTCTCCAGCACTTGTTTTTGTTTGTTTGTATGTTTTTTTATGATAACCACTAGAGGCTCAGTGCATGAAATCCGTACATGTGAGGTGGGGGGAAGGGGGGTTCCTCAGCCTGGCCTGTGCCCTCTCACAATCCGGGATCCCTTTGGGGATGTCTAACTGACAGCTTAGGCCCACTCCCCACAGGAAGCAGGGCTAAGCTGTCAGTCGGACATCTTTAGCACTGCTGTGGAGGCAGGAGAAGCTCCCATCATTGCTGCTGTACTTGCCAGCTGTGAGCCCCGCTTCTGGCTGACTGGCGCTCCCACTGTGGGAGCGCACTGACCACCAAGGGGCAGCTCCTGCATTGAGCATCTGCTCCCTGGTGGTCAGTGCAGTCCCATAGTCACCGGTCATTCCACTGTTGTGTTGATTTGCATATTAGCCTTTTATTATATACTAGAGGCCCAATGCACGAAGTAGGCCTTCCTTCCCCCGGCAGCCAGGACCAGTCTGGCACCCTGGGCCCAGGCTTCCCTCCAGCCACCAGCAGGCGCCCAGGACCCGGGCTTCCCTCACAGCCTGGCTTCATCCAGAATGTCATCCGGAAGGACACCTACAAGGATATCTGGTCTAATTAGCATATTACGTTTTTATTATTATAGATGATTCTGACAGGTGTGAGGTAATATCTCATTGTGGTTTTAATTTGCATTTCTCTAATGATTAGTGACTTTGAGCATTTTTTCATATGTCTTTTGGCCATTTGTATGTCCTCTTTGGAGAAATATCTATTCTGGTTCTCTGCCCATTTTTCAATTGGATTGTTTGTCTTCCTTTTGTTGATTTGCATGAGTACTTTATATATTTTGGATATTAACCCCTTATCAGATGTATCATTGACAAATATGTTCTCCCACATATATTCTGTTTCCATTTTCTTTTGCTGTGCAGAAGCTTTTTTATTTTTATGTAGTCCCAACTATTTATTTTTTTCTTTGTTTCTCTTGCCTTAGGAGATATATTGGCAAAAATTCTGCTATGTGAGATGTCTGAGATTTTACTGCCTATGTTTTCTTCTAAGATTTTTTATGGTTTCATGCCTTACATTTAAGGATTTTGTTCATTTTGAGTTTGTTCTTGTGAATGGTGTAAATTGGTGGCCTAGTTTCATTTTTTGCATGTGTCTGTCCAATTTTCCCAACACCATTTGTTGAAGAGACTGTCTTTAATCCATTGTATGTTCTTGCCTCCTTTGTCAAATATTAATTAACCATAATGGTGTGGGTCAATTTCTGGCATCTCTGTTCTGATCCACTGGTCTATATGCCTGTTCTTGTGCCATTACTAGGCTGTTTTGGTTTTAATGGCTTTGTAGTATAGTTTGATATCTGGTATTATGATCCCTATAACTTTGTTCTTCATTCTCAAGATTGCTGTGGCTATTTGGGGTCTTTTATGGTCCCGTATACATTATGGGGGTATTTGTTCTAGTTCTGTGAAGTATACCGTTGATATTTTAATGGGGATTGCATTGAATCTACAGATTTCTTTGGGTAGTATGGACATTTTAATGATGTTAATTCTTCCAATGCATGAACATGGTATATGTTTTCATTATTTTTGTTATTTATAATTGGATTTTCTTAACTGCACATTTCCATTTTGATCATGTAATTATTTTTATTTTTTTTCTCTCCTCCAGAGAATAGGTCTTCTTTACTGAGTTGCCTGTTGACATTATTTTATTCTTTCACTTTCTGGCCATGGATTCCCTTAGGGTAAAGATATAATTTATCATATAGACTTGAGTGTGAGGGGAAACTATTAATTATACCAGTAGCAACAAGGAGTTTCTCATGGAAACTAGAAGATATAATCCCCACAGTCATAGGTACCAACTTATGGCTTCTGTTTCTGGTTTAGATGCTTTTGTCCTGTGTCTCTGGTAGAATGATGCATAGCAACAATCCTGATAGTGATGGGTGGCAGACCCATTTGTATTCTTGATCTTCAGCAATTGTTGAATTGCTGTTTTTGTTAGTGGTTCAGTAGTAAATCTAAGTGAAAGCAAACTTAAATCAGATTAACAATCCTTGCCAATTTTGAAGCTTAAGCAGCCTCTATAATCTGTTTTAGCTAATTTTTCAACACCATTTTTTAATGACTATTTCCCCTTAACTTGTTTACATTTTTTTAAAATATTTTTATTGATTTCAGAAAGGAAGGGAGAGGGAGAGAAATAGGAATATCAATGATGAGAGAGAATCATTGATCAGCTGCCTCCTGCATGCCCCACACTGGGGATCAAGCCCACAACCTGGGCATGTGCACTGACCAGGAATTGAACCGTGGCCTCCTGGTTCATAGGTTGATAATCAACCACTGAGTAACACTGGCTGGGCATCCCCTTAATTTGTAATATAAGCTTTAATTTCCCTCCTCTCTCCAGAAATATTTTTATCTTCTTTTCATTTTCTGATAATACATAATCATTTTTTAAAAAGTTTAAAAAACAGAGAATTGTATCTACCTGCCAGAAATAGCCATTTCCAACAATCTGGTGTATATATACTTCAAACTTTTCCATGAATCTATAAATAGACACTTCCTTTAGTATATACTTATTTTTCTTTATATCGATTTATCCTGATTGACATTTATATGTTTTTTTTATTATTATTTTATTGATTTTTTACAGAGAGGAAGGGAGAGAGATAGAGAGTTAGAAACATCGATGAGAAAGAATCATCGATCAGCTGCCTCCTGCACATCTC
The DNA here is from genome assembly GCF_963259705.1 of Myotis daubentonii. Lineage (NCBI taxonomy): Eukaryota > Metazoa > Chordata > Mammalia > Chiroptera > Vespertilionidae > Myotis > Myotis daubentonii. Next base: position 21,441,952 of record NC_081861.1, on the reverse strand, counting down.
CTACTGGGGATATGCCCGAAACCCAGGTACATGCCCTTGACCGGAATCGAACCTGGGACCTCTCAGTCCGCAGGCCGACGCTCTATCCACTGAGCCAAACCGGTTTCGGCAACATTTATATGTTTTTAGCTTTTTTTACTATCATAAACTATTCTGTAATTATTATCCATATACATGTAGTTTGCATACACTGGGGCTACTGTTTTTTTAGGATAAATTATCAGACATAAAATTGCTGGATCAAAGGGTATGTTCATTTAAAGTTTTTATTTTGTTGTTTTGTTGTTATTTTTACTATATCACCCTTCAGAATGGTTGTGTCATTTTACACTTCTACCAATAGTATAAGAGAATGTTTATTCCTTACTTTCTTGCTTTTACTGGACAACACCATGCTTTTTAGTGTTTGTTAATCTGATAGGCATAATGAATGTTCGGTGTAAATTAAGTGCTCAGTAAATATTTGTCGAATGACAATATTGTTGTGGTTTAGTTTTTATATATTTAATTATTGGTGAGTTTGACCAAATATTCCAGGCCTTTGCAACTTTTTTCAGTACAGGGTCAAATAGTAAATACTTTAGACTTTGCAGGCTACATGGTCTCTGTTGCATCTACTCAGCTCTGCCTCATTGTAGGGAGGTGTGTCTATACACAATATGTAACTGAAGGGCTGTGATTGTATTTCAATATGTAGAGAAATAGGCAGCAGCCATATTTGTCTCACAGGCAATAGTTTGCTGATATTTGATGTATTTGTACTTGTTGCTATTTAGAACACTTTTGGGAATTGCTAGTTTGTTTCCTTTACACATTTTTTATTGGGGAGGTATTCTTCTAGATGATTTATAAGAGTTTTTTATTCTATTTGGTTACAAAGTCATAGTATCAGCTCTTTGTCTTATTTTGCAAATATTTTCCCCAGTTTTTCATTCATTTACTAACTTTGCTTATAGTGACTTTTTCCTTTATAAATATTTTTATTTTTTATAGAATTAAATCTGTCAGTCTCTTGCTTTATGATTTCAGGGTTTCATGTTATACTTAGAAAGGTCTTCCTTACTCCAAGATTATAAAAATATTCTATATTTCCTTTCATTGCTTTTTTTAATTTTTAAAAATTTGAATACCTTTTTGAATGCATTTTTATTTTTATTTGGTGACAGGAATAAAATTTTATTTGAAATACCATTTTTATTATATACTAAATTCCCATATGTGCATAAGTCTGTTTCTGAACTCTAATTTTCTGACTTATGCTTTATGAATTATTTTTGTGTTATTTTATATGTTATCTATTTCATTACATTTTCTAATATCTTATTACTTGCATAGGAAGTCTATTGAGTTTGCATATACCTTACTGAAATTACTGAATCTTTTATTATTTATAATAGTTTTTCTCTTGAATTTTCAAGGCTGTCATATTGTCCTCTACAGATAATGATAATTTTGCCTCTTCTTTTTCAAAAGAAATATCTCTTATCTTGTTGCAGTGGCTAGAATTTATATGATAATTCATATAATAGCAGTGATAATGGATACCCTTATGGTGTTCCTGATTTTAATGAGAGAAGCTCTTGTTTTTCATTGTTAGGTGTATTTGATCATAATTTTTGATAAACATTATATCATGTCTAAGAAAATTTCTTCTGTTCCTAGTTTATTATTTTTTTTCAAATAAGGATGGATGTTGAATTATCAAATGCTATTTTGGCATCTATTGAGATAATTATACAATTTTTCTACTTCAACCAGATTATGTAATAAATTATGTCAATATATTACTAATATTGGGCCATTCATGTTTTGAGGGAAGACTCAAATAGGTCAGAATGCATTCTTCTCCTAGTTGTGTTCTAATATAATGTTGAATTACTTTTGCTAATGAGATATTTAGGGCAGCCAAATTCATAGAGACACAAAGTAGAATGGTGGTTATCATGGGCTGAGAGGGGTGGGAGGATGGGGAACGATTGTTAAATTGGTACTGAGTTTTAGTTTAAGAAGATGAAAAGTACCAGCGATGGATGGTGGTGATGGTTGTACAACAATGTGTATATACTTAATACCACTAAATTGTACTTAAAATGGTTACAGTGGTAAATTTTATGTTATGTATATTTTACCAAAATTAAAATAAATAAATAAAGACAAAAAAATTTTTATATTTGTATCCTTAGAGAGGTTTCGTCTAATAATAATTTTCTTTTTTTGCTGTGTTTATTAGGTTTGCTATTAGGCATTTGCAAACCTTGTGAAATGAATTGGAAATGTTTTCATGCTCCCAATGATATAGAAAATTATATAGTTAAATATTATATAGTTAAAGGGCTAAAATGAGATAAAAAAATGTCTGGTCCTTGAGATAATGATAAAAATATGTATAAACCCTTGTGGATCTAGTGCCCTTTGGGGGAATAGATCTTTGTCAACCTATACAATTTCATATTTAGTTATTATTCACTAGGGGTCCGGTGCACAAAATTCATGCACTGGGTGTGTGTGGGGGGAGTGTCCCTCAGCCCAGCCTGCCCCCTCTCACGTACTGGGAGCCCTCAGGCGTTGACCCCCATCACCCTCCAATCGCAGGATCGGTCCCTTGCCCAGGCCTGACGCCTCTGACAGAGGTGTCAAGCCTGGGCAGGGGACCCTCATTTCCCCCCATCACTGGTTCTGCCCCCAGCCCAGGCCTGATGCCTCTGGGCCAGGCGTCAGGCCTGGGCAGGGGACCCCGAGACCCCTCCGATTGCTGGCTCTGCCCCTTGCTCAGGCCTGATGCCTCGGCCAGAGGCGTAGACCCCCATCACCCTCCGATCGCCTGATCGGCCCCTTGCCCAGGCCTGACGCCTCCGCCAGAGGTGTCAGGCTTGGACAGGGGACCCCCATCTCCCCCCAATCACTGGCTCTGGCCCCCGCCCAGGCCTGAGGCCTCTGGCCCAGGAATCATGCCTGGGCAGGGGACCCCCATCTCCCTCTGATCGCTTGCTCCACCCCCCGCCCAAGCCTGATGCCTCTGACCCAGGCTTCAGGCCTGGGCAAGGGGACCATCATATCCCCCCAATCTCCAGCTCCACCCCTCACCCAGGCCTGATGCCTCTGGCCCAGGCATCAGGCCTGGGCAGGGGACCCCCAGACCCCCGACCAGGACTGATGCCTCGGCCAGAGGAGTTGACCCTCATCACCCTCCGATCACCAATCACCGGATCGGCCCCTTGACCAGGCCTGAGGCCTCCAGCAGAGGTGTCAGGCCTGGGCAGGGGACCCCCAGCTCCCCGCGGTTTCAGGCTCCACCCCTGCCCAGGCCTAACGCCTCTAGCCTAGGCGTCTGGCCTGGGCAGCGGGGACCCGCAGTGGCAGCGGGGGGGTGCTGCGATTGCGCGGGCTCCGCCCCTGCCCCTGCAGGACACCTCTGGCCGAGGCGTCCGGCCTGGGCAGCGGGGACCCGCAGCTGCAGTGGCCCCGCCATCGTGCGCTCCGCTTTAGGCCCCGGCAAGGGACCCCTAGCTCCTGGGACTGCCAGCTTCGACCGTGCCCAGCTCCCATCGCTGGCTCCACCCCTACTTCCTGCTATCACTGGCCAGGGCGGCAAAGGCGCCTGATTCTCCAATCATGGCTGGGGGGGCAGGGCAAAGGCGGCCCCAGGGCCGCCTTTGCCCTGCCCCCCAGCTCTTAGCTTCCCCCTGGGTTTCTGATCACTGTCAGTGGCAGGGGGCTTCTTCCTGCTCTCCCTTTCGCCTCCCTGCATTGTGCCTACATATGCAAATTAACCGCCATCTTGTTGGCAGTTAATTTGCATATAGCCCTGATTAGCCAATGAAAAGGGTAGTGTTGTATGCCAATTACCATTTTTCTCTTTTATTAGTGTAGATTGTGGATGTTTAATCTTGTTTCAGTTGTTTGTAGTGACTATAGTTTCCTTTAAAATTATCCATTTTTTCTAGTTATTCAAGTTTGCTGGCACAAAGTTGTATATATTTTTCTTTGATTTTAAACTCATCTCTAATCTATAGCTATATTCTTCTGTTCATCCTTCCATTTCATTTATTGAGCTATGTGCTGGGATGTGCAATGGTTTCTCATTTCATGTCATACACAGTGGTATATAAGACAGCCAAGATGTTTGCCCTCATGAAGTCTACATTTCAATGTTGTGCATTTGTGTTTTCTTGCTTGGATAAGTTTGCTAAGTGTCTGTTGTATTGATTTTTCATAGAAAAACAATTTTATCCATTTTTACTGTTTTTTTCTGAATCAATTTCTTATTTTATTTCAGCGTTGCCTTAAAACATTTTTGTTAGGGAAAATTTCAAGTATATACAAAAATAAAGTAGTACTCATTAGCTACCTTCAACAATTATTAATTCATGGCCAATCTTGTTTTGTTTATATTCCTAAACCACTGTATTTCTAAAAGCAAACCTCAAACAGCTTATCATTTCATCTAAACACTTCAGTAATACTTATCAGTGTCTTCTACTTTTGGAAATATAACAATACCCATATCACTCCTAAATAATATCTTGATATTATGTCAGCATTCAAATTTCCACAACTGTGTCATAAATATATTTTAATAAATATATTTTTAGTTGTCTCATTTATTTCCCTTTTCTACTTTTTAGCATGACAAAATTTTAAACACATATATAAAAGTGAAAATAATAAGTCATAAAATAAAAACTTGTATACCCTCTACCAGTTTCATCATTTCTTAATGGTTTGTCATATTTTCTCTCTCTATATATACATATATTTAATATTTAATAATATAATATATTTTAATATTTATTATATTTAATATTTACATTTAATATATTTAATAATTTCTCTCTCTCTCTCTCTCTCTCTCTCTCTCTCTATATATATATATATATATATATATATATATATATATATATTAGAGCAGGGGTCCTCAAACTTTTTAAACAGGGGGCCAGTTCACTATCCCTCAGACCGTTGGAGGGCCGGACTATAGTTTAAAAAAAAACTATGAACAAATTCCTATGCACACTGCACATATCTTATTTTGAAGTAAAAAAACAAAATGGGAACAAATAAAATATTTGTATTTGCATGTGGCTCACGGACCGTAGTTTGAGGATCCCTGTATTAGAGGCCTGTTGCACGAAGAGATTCATGCAATAGGCCTTCCCTTCCCTTGGCCGCTAGCACCAGTTTGCCTCTGGCACCTGGGACCCAGGCCTTCACTCTGGCTGGGCTCTGGCCAGAGCCAGCCACGGAACCATCAGGCTTTGCTGTTCCAGCCCTGGGGCCATCAGGCTTCACTCTGCCGCTTGGAGCCTACATATGCAAATTAACCGCCGTCTTTGTTGGGTTAATTTGCATACTCTCCTGATTGGCTAGTTAGCGTAGCAAAGGTATGGTCAATTGACATGTTTGTCTATTATTAGACAAGATATATTTGCTCCTGTATTATTTTAAAGGAAGCGGCAGACATTCTGCTATTTTAGCATATTTCATAATAAAATAATCTCCTAATATCTGTAGTACCACTGGAACTATTAACACTATTTCACTATATCATCTAATAACCAGTTCATATTCAAATTTCCCCCATTTGTCTAAAATTTAAAAAAATAACTAGGTCATGTTAAAAAACATGGAAGCGAACTTGAAGGGGCTTCTACTGGCTAAATCAGAGACAATTTTATCATCAAAAGAAGGAGTTCTTACTATTTGCAACAGCATGGATGGAACTGGAGGGCATTATGCTAAGTGAAATAAGCCAGTCAGAGAAAGATAAATATCATATGATCTCACTCATTTATGGAATATAATGAACAACATAAACTGATGAACAAAAACAGATCCAGAGACAGAGAAGCATTGATCAGAATGTCAAACCTCAGAGGGAAGATAGGGGAGGGTGGGGTTAAGGGGAGAGATCAGCCAAAGGACTTGTATGCATGCATATAAGCCTAACCAATGGACACAGACAACAGAGAGGTGAGGGCATGAGTGGGGGGAGTAATGGGGAGATGAGGACACATATGTAATACCTTATTAAAGAAGTTAAAAGTAAAAAAAATAATGAATAAATTTAAAAGTATGATAAAGAATGTAATATTCACATGGTATCAAAATACATCTTCCACAAAATAATTATTAATTACAAGAGGGAGAAAAAACACTTCAGAAGGGAGAACCCTGGCCAATACTATGTAAAAAAAAAAGGCCATTGTTGTTGGGGGCCAAAAATAATGTAATAATTTATTCTTTTTTAAAGGAGTGTAAGTTTCCACTTAATAGTATGAGAAATTTATAGTCCATAGCCTAGTTAGAGAGCCCATGTAAGTCTAATTATATCTTCACTTTCTCAAGGCTTCTAAGCTATTTATATCCCTAATACTAGAGGAAATAAAGTTTGATTAGCCTGGTGTCTAAGTCTAATGTCTGGGTCCTGGTCCTGGTTGCTCTTGCAGGTGGCCTATAGATCCCTAGTTTCTCAATTCTCACAGATTCTATTGTTGAACTTTGTGCCCATAGGCTCCTTTCTTACCAGTCAGTTGCCTTTGATAGCTCCTTAAAGCTGAATAAAGGTTTTCTGGGGTATTTCAGGATACAGAACTTCACTTTCTAATTCAACTAGTTCTGCCAATAAGGATTGTAGGTTAGAGAACAGAAAGCCAAACTGATCTTTAAGTTTATATTTCTCTTCAGCAACAAAATATGAAATGATTTTAAACTCTTGGCCTGGTTCCCCTGTCTACCCTTCATTCCCCTTCTTATTTAAAAAAAGATATGATACTATTATTCCAATGATTATATTCTACTAAACAGCTCTATATGAGTTACCAAGCTCAAACTTTAAAGGCCCAGAAAGCTAATTGGAAGTTTGTGGCATACTCTAGTGTTCTCAAAAACTTCTCAAAGTTAAAATTAATTCAATAAGATATGATGCGCACTTTTTGGTGTGTGTGTGTGTGTGTGTGTGTGTGTGTGTGTGTGTGTATGTGTGTGTGTATGTAATGGGGAAGAGTTAACAAGCAACTGACCGCACAAAGATGGAGTATTAAGGCTCAGAGAGGTTAAAGGTACTGAGAGAAAAACCAGGGAAGAGGCGAGTTAAAGGGGAGGTGAGCCTGTCCAGAGCATCACCATAGTCAGTCAGACCTGCTCTTGGGTCCCTTTGCTTGATTTCAGTCAGCCCCTGCAGGGAGAGTGTCCCTTCTGCACTCTTTTGCTTTTCAGTTCACCTTACTATTTATTGTTCTCTCTGATTCAGATTTTGGAGCTGTTGACCTTATGGCTAGCTCCTTTTCCTACGTTGAATGTTTGTCAGTAAAGCAACACATAGGAACCGTTTGTGTGCCTCTCTTTATGACAGGCCATGTGTGGACAGACATATTGGACCATGAAAAAACATCTTTGGCAGAGAGCCCACAGCACCCACAGGAAAAAACAAGACAAGTAAAAAATAAACTCAACAGACCAGACCTAGAGACTTTTGTTATTTCTCTTTCAACCCTATAGGGAATAATGAAATTGTTTATTCTTTTACATGTTGTGATTAGCTGTAAGCTCTGCTTATAAAAGACAATAGGCTTGCTCAAAAATTGCCCTAAAAGATTTCTCTTGGACAATAAGCCTCCTAATAAAAAACAGGCTATATGCAAATAAAGTCATTTCTGTTTCTGAAAATCACATTTATAAGCACCATAAATACATTTCAATTGATAAAGGAAGCAGTAGGTAAAAAATGTGTAGTCAAATACTTCCTGTTCACTACCGACATATACATATTTTTCTAGTACATTGCTCAATTGTGAAATCAGGGGAAAAGCATGCAATAAACATTTTTGCAGCAAATTTTTAGTAAAATATCTGTAAAAAGAAGACCAAATATACCAATGTTGAATATTACAATGTATTTGATTAATTTTTTCTTCTTTTAATACAAAATTGTCAGATAATCTTGTCCTGCAAAAATACTACATTTTAAAATTCAGTGTGGAGCTATCAGGCACCCCCGGTCTCTTCTAGCTATAACTGGTACCGAGCTCGTGCTGCTTGTCAAAATTTAATGAGAGGGCCCGTTCTAAAATAATTGAATTTTCATATCAGAACGAACCAGGATTACTCAGACAATAAAATTGCTGAGTCCTGTACTGTTACCGGCAAATACCTTTTGCTTTGCTCATGAAATCAGTATGTAAATGTTCAGGGTTTGTATTTAAGGCATCTTAGGCATTTGGAGTTGTAGTACTAGCAATAATTTCAAATGGTGCCGGTGATAAGTAGCTGGGTTTTTATAATGTTCAAAGTGTAATTTGTTTGGTGAATCAGGATAAGCATTTGGTTTATATTTTATATAAATGTTAATGCACTTGCAGTTTAATTATGTTTCTTAACTTTTAACATTTCAGAAGTCAAATTTGAAGACTAGTCCATCAGATTGTCTTGCTTTTATAACATTCTGAAAAATGGGAGCACCCCCATGCAGTGAGTTGAAA